>NC_092181.1:15975962-16340962 GCF_043641665.1 Enoplosus armatus
GAGGTGAGACAGATTTGGTTGGCAAGAAAAGTTCCCAGAAACTCGCTGAACCAGAACTGAACACACAGACACACACTCAGACGACCCAAAATAATCCAGCAAAATATAAACTCTGAGGAAAACTGTGTTTTTCTGGGAAAAGCCGGTGACCTGTTGGGATCAAGTGTAGCTCAGGACTGTTAGCTAAGTCTGTCTGTGTGAGCATGTATGCTAGCATGAACAACTGCTGGAGCTTTGTTTTACAGTTGACTCTCATATTATTTTACTGTAGACTTTTGAGCAGGTCTGTGCCACTCACTGGAATCGTATCATGTCATGTCGTTATTTTACAGTCGTGCTGTCCAAATGAATGATTCCAAGCCAGCTGTAGTTGAAAACTAACAAAATTGAAGCTTTTGTTTTACACGTGTGACGAGTTTCGTCTGAAATAATGTACAAAAGTGATGAACAGTTCATTGCCTTGGACACCAGCTTGATTTGAAAGAATAATCGTAGTTCTACTTATTAGCCTTTTCTGGAGCTTTCAATTGCCATCCCTTGGTCTTAATCGGCAAATCGAGTTTGCTCAGGTGTCTTGGAGATGGCTCCACTGTCATCACGTTACCTCAGTATGTAAGTGAGTTGTGGTTGAAAGCTCTGGGAAAAAGCTAGTAAGTGGAGTTAAGTTTATTTTGTCAAAACTCAACCAGCTTGATTATTTTATATGTGATTTTACATGCATTTCCATATCAGGGTGTATTTCAATATAGCTACAGTATTCTCATTGTTCTTAATGTAACTCTTATATCATTGCAATGATTTCAGCAATATTGCCAGGCCCTACATTTGTGTACACAGATCTAAAGCTAAGCTAATGTTACCATGTAAAAATGCGATATATTCACCAAAACACATCAGTGTGTTGTGGCAAAGTGAGTGTGTGTTGTTGAGGGTTGTTGGTTGCCACAGCGGATGTTATCAATGTACTATCATGATGGTTGGGCCATTGTGTGTTAATGTGATGTTTATGGTGTTGTGATATGTACAAATACCCCAGTTCAGTTTTATGGAGAAAACCGTGTCAATTGATCGGGGAAGTTGTCGCAACATCCATTGTAGCAAATACGTCTAACAGTAACTCAAGTTACACAGCGATTGATTGAAAGATTTTGAAGTGAATTATCATTTGCGTTGGCACTGTGATATGTTTCAAAGTAGATGTTTTCTCGTGCTTGATTGTGGGCTTAAAATGCTTAAGCTTTCTCATGATTTCTTATTATTATGTTTGATGTTTTGATTATGTTTTTCGAAGCCAAGATTTGTGTGGTTGGTGCAGAGGAAAGCTTCTCAAGAGGCACAAAAAAAATCTGTACATATGTGAGCACAAATGCAGCCGCACACTCATAAACACACAGAGACATGTGCGCAAAGTATCACGAGTCCAGATGGGAGTAGAGTGGATCAATACAAAGACAGCGGGTCTGCTTGATATCTCTGCTGAATGAGTATCTCTCCCTCTCTCTGTTCTCGCTCTGTCTGACGTTTTTTCTCTTTTGCTCCCTTTTTCCTATTTTTCTCCTTCTGTCTTCTTTTCAGCTGTTTCACTTTTTTCTCTCCTATCTCTTTTTTTCTTCTTTCCTTTCTTTCTCTCCTCTGTTTTTTTTTCTTTTTCTCTCTCTTGTCTGCATGCAAACACACTCTCACACACTCTCTCTCTCACACACACACACACACACACACACACACAGTAATGAACACCTCAAAATCCAAAGCACGATCTTCCTATGGCCTAGTTTTTTTTAAGAGCCTCCAATGTCATGCGAGTAAAAAATAGACCGACGGAAAACAATATTGAGATCTGTGGTAACAGAACTAGACCAGAATCGGCAGAGGCAGGATCAGTTTGGCTTCTTCTGAGCGAGGCGGTTTTGGCATGGATTTAGTCTGAAGAAGATAATCTCGCCTGGCCGTTCTGGGCTCACACAGGTGGCTGCGTTTGAGCTCCCTGGAGTAATGGCACACTCCTTAGTGGTGATCCAGGGGTCAGAGCACTCAACTATAAACACTAACGAGATCGCAGAATCTTAGTATGTGTCAGTGTGGTCGTCATTCAGAGGTTACAGGTTTACATGAACGTCATATCAAGCTGGACTCAGTATGTTGATTTGCCTCAGAAATGTTCAAAAACCTTAACAGTGCTAAAAGGTGATAGTGTGACAGAGTGTTTTTACTTTTTTGTCCCTATTCATGGGAAGTTATTTTCTAGTATGAAGCATTACATACAGCCAATGTCAAATTGACCAGTGGGATTTGTTTAAGTCATAAAATAATGCACGTCCCGCACTAAATTCGAGAAATGTCTTAATTTAACGGGCTGACCAGTTTCTTTTTCCTATTCCTTGGTTGTTGAGAGTTATATGTAGGGCTTCGTTTTGAACCAAAAGCTGATATTAAATGTCTGCTGAGTTTTATACTCTTCTCTATTTATTCTTTCTGATTTAAATCACAGCTCTGCTCATTTTAGACTGCGGTTTATTTAGGCAAACTTCTTGCATGGCTGCTTGTGTTTGGACAACATTTTAACGTTTAAGGAATTTGGTTCCTTTTCTTAAACGTAACAAAGTGTTTTGTAGAAAGAGGTGTTTATATATAAGTAAAAAGTTGTTGTTTTGGTATCAGTATTATCAGCGCTAGTATCAAAAAATCAAATGATACTGGGCCATATTTAAGTGAAAGCGGCTATTTTATTTTATTTTTGTTGATACAGCTTGTGTGAGGTCGTTTTACTTTTATATTTTTCTCTTTTGGGCTTTGTGGTGACAACATTTTCTCCTGCTTCAGGCTGCTTCCACAGTTGCTTCAGTATTAAAATAATTGCTTACTTTTTGTTTCTAAGGGTTTAGAATGCACTGGAAAGATTTGTCCTATGTTGGTCCACAGGGGACAGTATTCACATTGCCATACGAATATTTGACAGCTTAGTTGAATAAATGTGAATTGGCTGAAATGCAAGAGAGGTTACTTCTAATGACTGGAGGCAATTTTAGACTCTAAATTAAAAATTCTCAGGCATTTTATGAACATTCAAGTGTACTTTTGCCCTGAGGTGTCTTTAATTTCTGAACCTGGTGTTATGGTGAGGAAAGATGGTAAAGTTTCAAAAGCAGTATGTTCAAGAATCTCTTTGCCAGGAGTTTCTTGGACTGAACTAATTTTCTCCTGTTCAGTCTGTGCAGATTGTCTGAATCTAAAAGCATGCACTAGATTTTAAAGAGCAGTTTGAATAGTAACTGTCTAGCTGGTATTTCATTTGCTTATATGGGAGGGCTAAACACAGTTTGTATTGATCCATTAGGTGGCCATCATCTTATTGATCACTCTCTGACCTGATTGATGTGAAGTTTGGCCAGTCGTCTGATTGATTAAATGATAATTGTATGTTTGTGTGTGTGTGTGTGTGTGTGTGTGTGTGTTCTCTGCAGGCGCGGCTGTGGAAGGAAAAGGAAAGGGACACCCGTGAAAGTCTTTGTTACACACACTGAGGAGGAGAGCGTGCCTGAACACAGCTTCAGCCCAGGTGTGTGTTTGTGTGTCTTATATCTGCATGCCATATTCTCACTGCCATCAACTGTGTGTGTGTGTGTGTGTGTGTGTGTACGTGTTTGTGTGTGGTGTGTGCATCTGTCTGTGACTCTGTGTGATTGGTATGGGGGTGGAGTGTGTGCAAGTGAGTGTGACCTACTTTTGTGTATGTGTGTGTGTGCTTGCCTACATATGTGCTGCGATGTGCACCTGTGTGTGTGTGTGTGTGTGTGTGTGTGTGTGCTCCAGGAGGTGGGGTGATGACCTTTGTGTGAGTGTGTGTGTGTCCCTGCATACTTGTATGTAATCCTTTTATACTGACTGTTGCTGTGCTCTCAGGTGATCGTAAGGAAGCAGCAGAGAATAAACGGCCCACACTGGACGGGCCTTTCTACAACACAGAGCCTGCTCCTCACAACTGGTCAGTGTATATTTGTGTGCTTCTGTTTATTGCTGTCAGTAGAATATGTACATATACAATATATTTTTTGCTGTTTGCATATTATGTAAAAACATTTTGTACAGATATAGTAGTGTGTATGCAGACTAATAAATGTTTAAACTGTTCCTGGAGCTTTTAGCTTTTTTTCAGCTTTTACGTTTAACTCGGCACTCGAGGACAGCTTTGTCTGAGAGCAGCTTCTGAATCCCGGTCCTCAGGACTCGCCAACCCTGTTGGTTTTCATTTTAGCCATATAATCAGGCTGATTTATACCCGAGTTGTCAGAAGAATGCAGTTGACTAGCCAGTAGGGTAGAGAATCAGCAGCGCTCTGAGGACTGGGATTGAGAATCAGTGCCCTGAAGCATGGGCATGAGCTTGTATGTGTGGATTCGCACTGTTTGCTTTACACTCATTCAGCTGCAGTGGATCCCTACAGCTAAGAAATTAACCTTACGGCTACGGCTGAGAAAACATCATCATTACAGTTCTGTTACTTCTGTTCATATACCTTGATTGAAAAACCCCTATTACAGCTATTTGTGACACACACACACACGGCCAAATCATGGAATAAATGCTACAACTAATGATCAATTCCATTATCACTTAATTTGACAGTTATTTTTCTGAATAAAAACACTTTGTCGATAAACTTATTCAAATTTCCCAGAACCCAAGGTGAGGTCCTCAAATTGCATTTATCCTGCAAATGGTACAAAAATATTGTTGATTTATTTTCTGTCAATCAACTAATTTCTTTGACAATGAAAAATGCATAACAGATACACAGCATGTATTTCCAGTCCAAGAGAGTAACATTGGATCAGAATAGAAATAGACCAACAGCACATGATGTCTGATGAAGTTTAATTTAACTTTCAATCCCCCTTCACCTTCCAGCGGTCCATCAGAGCAGGCTCATGGCAAACCCTCCGCCGGATCCAAGACCGGCTCCTGCTCGGCCTCTATACCAGCTCCTGCTGCTTCCTCTGCCCCAACCCCAACACCGGTCCCTGCTCCTGCCCCAGCTGCTGCCACTTCAGCTCAGGCCCCGTCTCTGACCCCCGCGTCCACGGCTCCGGCAGCCCCGACAGCCTCTGCTCCGGCCCCAACTGCCAGCTCCTTCCCTCCCTCACCGAATTGCCGCATCCGAGAGGTCCACTGTGGCAGCCAGGTGCGGTTGGTCGTTATCGCCATCCGAGACATCACCAAGGGGGAGGAGATCACAGTGGACTACAGCCTGACAGAGTGGGGAGAGAACCTGGTCAGTGCCGTGAACGACAGACCCATACACATGTCCAGTTGTTTGGAGTTGTGTCTTCCATTCTCTTGTTCTAGCTGATAAATTCTCAAATATAGACAACCTGACAACGGCCTGATGTTTCAGCAATCCAAACATTTTTACAAGAAACGTCAAAACTGGGTGTCGAAACAAAAGAAATGAAAGAGCAAGGGCTTCATGCTGGACTCACCATTTTACACTGATGTTAAGCAGTCACTCAGGCAGAAATGTGTTATAAAAAAAAAAAGGAAAATACATCAGTCTCTCCACTAACAGTAGCTTCAATAGACCAGAACACAATGCAGCTACAGGATATCATGTTTTGATTGAGCAGAGCTGTTCATGCTGGCTCTCGCTTCACAGTCTTATTTTCTAGTTTAAGTTGTCTAACCTTAATTCTTAACTTATCCTGAACCAAAAACCAAATTTTGACCTAAACTCAATTTCCAATCTACAATCATCTCACGTTTCAATTATCTTCACCTGTCTGTCCTTGGTTACTTGGTCCTCACAAGTATAGAAGTACATTCTCACACTGCATATATCTCTGATGACTTCAGATCGGTAACCATATGTGTATTCACACACTGTTGATCAGCTTCACACACTCACTGTCTGTCACGCACGTACACACACACACACACACACACATATTCACACTACCTTCTGCGCACACATTCATGCTACACACTCAAAGCTAAGCAAGGCATGGGGTTACCATGGTGATGGCTGAGCTCCAGTTCTCCCTCTACCTATAGTGCTTTAGCAACAGTAACCATGGTTATTCCACGACATCTGTTCCTTTAATGGATCTCATTAGATTGGATCAATTTACTCAACAAAATGATGATACTAGAATCTGTTTAAGGAGATTAAATTGACAGAATTGAGAAATTGACATCAGAGGTTTAAGTGGGACCACGGCTCTATATTTTAATGTCTTACATTTGGCTGAGATAAAGTCTAAAACGGATCTTTTTGGGTTTCTATTATTGGCTGATTGATTTGTTCTGTGCTTAGTTCTCCAGCCTGATTGATAACCCCCATGTGTATTGCTCATGAGAAGTTGACAGTGTTTGAAATCTCTTTTCACTTCTTTTGTTTGGCTTGTTAGTGGGAGATTTGGAGTCTTAATCAACCTCTGTGCTTATGACCAACTGTGGAGGAGTGTCCTCCTTCTCTCTGAGTGACAGCTGAGGCTGATTGTGATGGCAAACATTAATGAGCAGCGTGCCGGCTGTTTTAATGTGACTGCTCTGTGTCCCACAGGGTTTCCGTGGTACTGTGTCTCCAGGGCAACACGAGTGTAACTCTGACACCGAGAATAACAACAGTATCAAAAAGGTAAGAGTAGTACACCGCTGCTTCCTAAAAGCACACAGTTAGACTGACAAAACAATTTTGTTATTTTAAGTGACAACTAGACAATACACACCGATTGCCAAATTTAATGTAACCTGTCTCTCACCCAGTGTGTTGTGGAAGGTAACATTTCTCCTCTTTCCTAAATTACTTCCCCTAAATATTAACTTGTTACTTTACGAAGTAAGTTTTTATAAAGTTTTCTTGAATTAAATATCAAAACAAATATTAATATCGCTTAATGTTTGGGTAATTCTTAACTCCTTAACATACAGTTTTCTTGTATTTCCCTTTTAAGTGGCTTACAAGTTGGAAAAAATTATCTTATTTCGCTCTGTCTGACAGTAGAAGACAGAAGTTTCTGACCACTTACATTGCCCAGGTGGTCAGAAACTCAACTCCAAATGATTGATAATGTTGCTCCATAACTGCTGAATGTGTAAACAGGCAACTGTTTGCTAACAAGTTCACCAACTTTATGAGGTGATGATAATGTTGTTATTGTTTCTGCTGCCCCCAAGTGGCCACAAAAATAATGTATTGCAGGTTCAAGACACAATTTACCCAAAATTCAATGAGACATATTTGGTTTCTTTGGAAACTTTGTGATCTTCACGAGAATTTCAATTAAACTTCTGTGGATTTGTTCAGCTGCACAGCAGAGTTTGTACTGACCCACTGTCAATACTGTGGTTTTAAAGAATTTGACAGAACCTTCAGTGTATGAGAGACTTCTATTTTGAATACATACAGTAAATACATGCATTGCATCTGATACTTAATTCTGCTCTATCTATCTCTATTTACATCTATGCAGTAAAAAAACAGCACATGCTCTGTACAATACAAACAGAATATCAGTGAACAAATTTAGATGCAGTTGTGATGCACTGCTGTGCCTGCAGGATGCCACCTGTCTGGATGTGGGCGGACAACACTGATGTTGGACTCAACATAATCATTATCATCATTATCGAGTCCTTCCTCCCTCTCCTCTGTTTTATTATGTGTAGTTATGACATTAGTCGTCATCAGGTTTAACTCCTTTAGAGTAAAACAGCAAAAGTAACTTAACCTGCGTATGTTTAATGTCTTTGTGCTGCCTGCTGTCTCTCCGCCTCCTCTCACACACTAAATGGTCTGATTGGGAAACACTACAGCAAATACTTATCACTTGTGTGCCGACAATTCACTGCTGATTCTCTGGCCAGTGATGCTCATCTTTTGCTTATTGCTATAAAACATAACGACTCTCCTGACTGTGCATCTGATTAAAAGTGAAAGTTTAACACATAGGTGCAATACTTTCAGTAACGATATTCAAACTGCACTGCGATTGAGCCAACCTGTGACATGGCGGTGACGTCTTTGGGGAAAAGTATTGACTGGATGGGTTGTTAGTTTAAAGATCCCAGTGGTTTACAGTTATTAAGCAGTGCCAGTGGTCACTGTTGTTTAGGAAAGGCACCTCTGAGAAATTGAGCCTTAACTTATTTACTTACTTGTTATAAACTTTCCTAAAATAAACAAAGTAAGGAAATGCAGGTTTGAAAAGGTTACAAAAAAGGAAATATATACATTGTAAAAGTAATATACTTGTTACAACTAATAAATGATAATAATTGAATTCATCAAAACTTCAAACCAAATCTCAAACCTACTCACTTTTTTTTAACCATCATATTAATACTGCAAAAGATGTCTTTGGACAGCAGGTGACATTTTCCCTTTTTTCCCTCTCTGTCACTGTCTCTCCTCCAGGAGGATGAGCCGCTCTCCCTGACGGCGCAGCAGCAGCAGCAGCGACAACAGCAGCAACAGCAACAGCAGCAGCAGCAGGAGTACGTCACCCCCTCTTGGTCCCTCTCCCCCTCCTCCTCCCCCATCTCCCACTCTGACGCCAGTGACTCAGATGCTGGAGATGAGGACAACGCCAGCCCCCGAGGGCGGGCACTACGCCGCCGCAAGAAACGGCGTGGCACTCCTTCAAAGAAAAAGACCCCCCATCGGACCCCACCTGGGCGGCCATCGCTGGTCTCCCCCGCCAGCATTCCTCATCACAACCATCCACTTCCTTTATCCCACCCTCCAGCGCAGTCCTCCCCTCCCTGCTCATCTTCCTCTTCCTCCTCCTCTTCAGCTAAGCCTGTGTTCAAAGCTCCGGCTCCGCTGGGCTCCAACACCACAAACAACATCAACATAAATATCCCCAGAGGAGGAGTGTCCATAGACTCCATGCGCCAAACCTGCGAGTATTGTGGACGCCACTTCCGCTCCCTGGGCCGCCACTTAGATAAACACCATGCCCACCAACCAGAAGTTTGCTCTGCGCTGGTGGAGCGCTACACACAGATGCCCCGCCTGCATGCACAGAGCACAAACTTGACCACAGCTCACACACACACTCAGCAGCACTCAAAGTCGCCACAAGCTGCGGGACAGAGCCGCAGTTCAGATCTTCCACAGAGTGGTGTCCAGGACCTCTCCATGTCTCCGCCTACTCTCACAGCAGCCAACCAATCCCCCGCCTCCTCTGGAAGAAACTCCACCCCACCTGTGCTGACTCCACCGCGAGGACAGAGCGCAGTGCCGGTGTCTGTCTTAAAGAGAAGCCCACCCCCTGTGGCTGTGACGCAGTCCAAGAAGGGAGTGATGAGGAGGCTGAAGAAAGAGAGACCGGACGAGGGGGAAGAGGATGAAGAGGACGAAGAAGATGTAGAGGTCGTGGAGGTGAAGAGGCCCAAAGAGGAGGAGGACGTTGAGGTGGTGTGCCCTCAGTCCTTCAGCAGCAAGCCGGCCAAAGAGATGGAGCCACCAAAAGAAGAGGAAGATGAGGAGGATGAGGAAGAGGAGGAGGAGGAGAATGGGGTGATGGAGGTAGAAGATGAAAGTGGGACAGAGGATAAGGAAAAGGACTTGCTGAGGTAACTTGAGCTCTTTCCCTGCTTTGTGAGCAAATTTGAGAGTAGGGCTACTACTAACCAATATTTTCATTATTGACTAATCAATTAATCATTTTGTTTATAAAATGTCAGAAAATAGTTAAAAAAAAAAAAATGCTGGTTATTATTTCCAACTCTACAATTTGATATCTTAGAATGTCTTGTTTTGTCCAACCAATAGTCCAAAGCCCAAAGATATTCAGTTTACTATCGTGTATGTCAAAAAACCCCATAAAATCCTCACATATGAGAAACTATAATGAGCATTTTTCTCTATTGTCTGACATTTTATAGACGAAACAATGAATCTAGAAAATAATCATTAATTCATTATGAAAATAATTGTTAGTTGCAGCCCTGTAATCATTCACCCTTAACACCGGCTGGGCTCTGTAGTAACATGAAAGCTGGTATATTAAAAAACTGGTACAGTTAGATTGTAGGATACTGTAACAAACTACCATTAAGTTAATTGGCACTAATACTATTAAAATGAATAAATTAACTAATCTCGCCTTCTCTCTTTCTGCAGTAGTTCGGGGCGTCACCACTTGTTGCCCCTCCTCTCGTCCTTGTCCTCTCTGGTGCTGTACCTTCGTCGGCTGCAGCACTCGGCCTTCTTGTCTCTGTCGCGGCAGCTACAGTCAGCCGAGGCCTGGCGCCTTCTTTGCCACTCCAGCCTGGCTCTCCTCATCTTGTACAACCGACGGCGTGAGTGTGAGGTCTCCAAGCTGTCCATCGCTGAATATCGTGCTCGCGTCACTCCCCAGTGCCCCGTTCCTGTTCCTCCTGGTGCCCCTCCAGCTCTCACCCCATTGGAGGCCTCCCTGTCCCCCTTTGAGCGGCTGGTGCTTCCTCACCTCCCCAGAGTCGGGGTCCAGGGTAAGCGTGGACGAGTCCAGCCCCTCATCCTCCCCCCTCACTGCGAGCCCTGCCTGGAGCTCCTCCTGCAGACGCGGCAGGATGTGGGAGTTGACCCCGCAAACCCGTACGTCTTTGCCAGGCCCTACCACTCCCCTGCCACACCACTACGTGGTACGGACCTCCTCCGCAGCTTGGCCCGCTCGAGCGGTACCCGCAATCCCCGTGCCCTGACCCAGACCAGGGTACGCCGGCAGGTAGCTATACTGACCCAGCTGCTGCTACTGGGAGAAGGAGAGGAGCCCGGGCAGCCTGGAGGCAGCGCTGTGGAAAGGCTGGAACACTTCCTGGAGAGGGAGTACCATGTGACGCAGAACTGTGCCGGAATTGGCCAAGACCCAGGCCTGATGGGCAGAGTGGGCCGAGTCGTGCTTTGTGGAGAGAGGGATGGAGTGCTGTTCAGAGGAATGAGCCTGAACCACATCTGCCTGGAACTGGACGGTGAGATGGATGGATGGGTGGTTGAATGAATGAGTGGGACTGGTGTCTCTTCTGTTGTCCAAGACGAGCTGTATCATCCCTCCCTTCATGGTGTCAAACATCCCTTGGCTGGAGTTTGATACAAGAACATATTAGACTAATGTAGTTCTGCTCTTTCTTTCCTCTCCTTTCTTCTTTTCCACTCCTTCCCTCTTTCTAGTCATGTCAGGAAACTCTGCAGACTCGTACTCAGAGGGGGAGTCTGAGGGGGAGCAGGTGAAGGAGAAGCCCGAGGCGCCCACCCCCGCTCCTGCACCGAACCCTACACCCACCTTGCTGTATGTCAGGAAGGGCAAGAACAACGGGCGGGTGGGACGACCCAAGAAGCTCAAGAACACCCACCCACCCCCTCCACCTCCTCCACCCCCACCCCCATCCGCAAACCGCAGGAGAGGCTCAGGTCAGCCCAAATCAGGTTTGTTTGGGTTTCAAGTATAAGTGTAATTGCACAATTTAATGAAACAGAGGAAGATAGATAAAGAAAATTGGGCAGGTGAGATTAAAAAACAAAAAACATTGCACTGGCACCTAAAAAACAAAAGTCTCAATATACAAAATACAGTAAAATAGAAAGAAAAAAACAAGAAATTAAATAACAGCAATGATAAAATAATGAAGGGAACAAAAACACTCATAATGTGGAAAAAAGTGACAAAAAGAACGGAGAAATGTAAGAATAGAAGGAGAGAGAGAGAAACAACATTCACAACATGGGCAGTTTAAGCTGTTTGTTCCGTCAGTATTTGAAGGTGAAGCACAAAGTGTACCAGTACATGTTTATCCCAGCAGGCAAAGTTCACTGGTCAGATTGAAATAAATGCACACTGCTGAGAACACATTCAACAGAAACAAAATAGTGTGTTTACAAGTTCAGAATTTCCCATTAAAGTGACAAAAGACGTGATTAATGAGATGTCTACTTGCTGCAGCCAAAGTTCTCCCTCCATTTCAATTTCAAATTTTGTCGCTGAATCTGCTGATTCATTTTTTCAATTAACTGATCAGTAGTTTAGTCTATTGTCAGAGAATATCTCTCAGAGTCCAGTCTCTTCAAATGTCTTTTTTTGTCCAACCATCAGTAAAAAAACACCAAAGACATTCAGTTTAGTGAATAATGCTAGTGACTTTATAGCTGATTGAAAATGACCTAGATCTGATTGGAAGCGGCCTAGATTCATCTGATTCTTCATCAGTCAGTATAGTGTGTTATAACAGTTTCATATAAATGTCAACATTAGAAGAAATTCCCATCTCTAGTTCTAATATTGATATTATAGACAATCAGATTAGATTTCTGATTTGAAGGTGAGGGCACACTAACCTGAACTTCAGGGCGAGATGTGCTGCCAAAACCATGAAGCATGTATGGAACATTTTCTGCCTTCAAATAGAACTAACTGAGTTTGTTTTTTTAAAACAGCTGAAGACACAATATGCCTGTCATGAGTTTAAACTCATGACCACACTGTTGTTAGGCAACCACCAACAAAAATGGACACTGCAAGATTCCTCCTTGTCTCAACATAGTTGATCTTGTTTTTTTCTGTCACATTATCATGAAGAGGAACAAGAAAGCAGTAGGCAGCAAATACATTTTCATTTCATTTCATTTTCAAAAGCAGTGAATTTGGAGTTGATAGCTCACATTTCTACAGTGAACAGAATAAAAAACCAGCCCTACTTGAATGGCAACACGGTATTTTTGTGAGGTTCGTTCATGTGATGTCTCCGTCTTTGTGGTTGTTGAGTCTTTAGAGAGTGAGTGGCGGCGGTGGGGTCTGTTGGAGGTTTCACTACCCTCAGGCCGATTGAGAGAAGCTGTTAAAATGCGTGTTATCTCTAACTCCACTCATCTCTCTTCCCTCGTAGGAAAGCGAGGCGTCCTGAAGCGTCCCTGGTCGGAGGCGGAGCGCGCGGCAGTCGAGGAGCACCTGACCCAAAACATCACCGAGCTGCGAGTCCCCGCAAAGGCCGACTGTGAGCGCTGCTTGCAGCAGTGCCCCTTGCTGGTCAGCAACCACCGCGACTGGCGAGCCATCAAGTTCTACTGCCACAACCGCATCCAGCTGCTGAAGAAAAACCAGCGGCGCGAGAGTGAGCCGCAGCCCCTCACTGTCTGCTGAGAGGGGCGGGGGGTGTTCAGAGGAGGGAGTGAGGGAGGGAAGGGGCTGGCGTGGTGCAGCTGATCAGAGCAGATTCTCAAATGGTACCCTGCTGCCCAGGAAATGCACTAATTTTGAGAGGACGGTCCTAAATTTCACTCTTCTGGTAGCGTGGTTTGTATTTTGACATGTTTTCTAATTTGACACCAGATGGCATTTTTATTTTGAGCCACACAAGAATGGAAATTTTTCGCTGCTCTACTTTAAGGTCTTAAAAAATTACTCTAGAGTCTTCATGGTGCTCCTGATTTGAGGGTTACAGTGCAAGCTCTTGTCAAAAGCAGTGCACTTGGACAGGTGCCGTTTGAGACATGCCTTGTGGGGACTTCAGAGACCATGGCACTGGCCGCAGCCTGTGTTGTGTTGTATATGGACTTTTTTTTCTCTCCTTCCAAATGGATACACTAAACTGAAATGTAAACAAGGGAGGCGATTGAGCCCTACAGTGTTGTTATATAAACGTCGTGAAGTAGCATTAGTGTTTCATGCACTTGGAGACGTTAATAGGACAAATGGCCCGTGCTTGGGCCACACTTTTCTTAATAGTGGTTATATAATTAGAGTAGGCCTGACTACTGCTAACCTAGAAGAATAGCCAGATCTTTCCTCAAACAAGCTAGTTCTTCTTTTCATACAGCTGACTGTGCAATTCTGACTATGGTTTCATTATATTTGGACCTTAATTTACATGTAAGGTACTAGGTGATGAATTAGTTACTCTTTTGCAGTTACTATGATGCTTTTTTTTATTAAAATGGAACACATCATTACGATGGAGATCATTTTCCAGAGTGTGGGAGTTGTGGGTTTCATAAGTAAGACAATTAAATGGCCGCAGAATGTTGTGAAGTTACGTTTGGATACCTAAGATGTTTAGTTATATCACAAAGTCCAGAAACACGAGAAGTGTTCTGAAACCTGTTGCGTTGGACTCAAGCTGTCAACAGTTACCATTTCCCCCCCCCGAGGAACAGTATGTTCTTGTTTCCTATTTGTTTGTTTTTTTCAGCCTGTTGCACATTTGTTATTCAAAGTAGTAAAAAAGGTGCTATAGGCCAATAAGCTGGATATCACTTTATATGTGGAGAGGAGATTTCCCTTGGTTGTGTTAAAAGTTTCTTAAAAAGTGGGCATTTATCAGAGAAGTGATTGTTCTGTGTCGCCACGTTTGTTGCATTGTCTGTGTTGTTTTTTTTCCCAACGGCTAGAGCTCCTCCTGTCCTTTCCCAGCCACACTACACAGTTTGCAGCTCGACCAGATTTTTTGGTTTCTCTTCAGTGTTGCTGGAAATCTGCGTCCATTGGACTAAAACCTCCATGAAACCTCAAGACAGATACTTGAAGTTATTTAAACCTTTTTGCAGAAACTTTATGTTCTTTCTTGCTCTAGCCTTGCCAGTTACATTGTACATAACAAATATATTATCATTATGCTAACTGGTTGTTTGTGCTAGACTATATGTAGCTTTTTTTCCATTTCTGAGTTATTGCTATCTGTACATAAGCCTGTTTGTAAATACTCCTCAGAGAAACAAAGAAAAAACACAATGTATGACATGCCTTGGTTATTGTGTTATGTTTTTTCTTTTTTATAAGTCTTATAAAAATGTAAAGCTCTATGTTTTGTGCTGTGGTTATTTATCTCAATTTATTTCATCGCAGTGATTCGTAATTTATTACTTAAATGTTTATAATTTATGTTATTGGAAGATTTGTTGGAAATAATGGCCTGAAATATTGTGTATATACTGTATATTTACAGCCTTGCGTCCCACATGCAATTCACTGTTAGAGACACTAGGTGGAGGTGTTAGTTCATAAACCACAAAAAGAAAGAATACCAGTTCCTCTTACAGATGTTCACATAGTTAAATAAAGTGCCTGTCTGCCCTGGATGTAAAACTAAGTGGATTCGTGTACTGACAGTGACAGCATCTATAGACACCTGTGGAAGCAGCACAGGTTAATTTCATCAGCCTCTGGCCTCCGTCCTCCATCCTCCATCCCGGTGACTCAGTGGTTCCCCTCCATTTTCAGCTGGTGCACCGCTTCCCACGCAACGGCGAGGGCCGTGACAACTGTTTAAAAGGACTGAACTCTGTCGGCCAACAGCGGCAGCAGCCACGTTATTATCAGCCGACAAAACACACAACAATGTCGGCTTGCTGTGCAAAAGTTGTGGTAGCTTTCCTAGTTGACAAATAATTGCCAGCATGGACAGGAATGATCCAACATGATTTTATGTAAGCCTGAATGACATTCATCAGTTCTTTGTTTTATCAATCTCTCTTGACTTGTTCGTGTTTGTATGAGCCATGTGGTCGCGGTGACATAAACGCAGAAATTTAGCGGTGTATCCAGCACATCCACATACATGGACGTACCTAACTGTTAAATGGTGTACAGACTGCCTACTTGGCACACCACAGGCGTACGCCAGTGTGGTAATGGTGCGGAGCCAGTTGGCTATGGATCATACTGTGTAATTACAGTTTCTTGTCTTCAGATCCAGTCTGGAACGTCTCAAAGTGAAAGCAAGACCCACCATGAAGCTGTCGGCTGGAGCAACAAAAAACTTCATGTTGGAGTTAGGCCTATCTCTCATACAGAGAGGACCAAACAAAACGTCTCAGCTCAGTAGCCTCATGGTGAGATTAAGTCGAAATGTACACACACCCTGAAACATGTCAGGGGCCTTGTGGTGAAGACACATACTATTTAACTGCAGCGTCGCTGGATTGATTCAAACCGGGGACTTTTGTTGCATATCATACCCCTTTTCCTGTCTGTATCTGAACTGTCACTGTTTAATAAAAACAAACAGCAAGGACCTGAATAAGAGACTGGAAAAGCACTGGAAACAGACAACGTCAGCTGTCTGAATACCAGACCATCAACTGGGAAGATGTCAAAGTCATTGACCAGGAGTCAATGGATGGCCAAAGAAAGGTCAATCATTCACATCTAATGCCAAAACCATCTTTGAACAGAGACACAAGTTATGATCTTCACCTCTGATCTCCCAGTGTGACAGATGAGGTGTGGTCAGAAGTGTGCTCTGTTGAACCTGTAACCACACCCACCAGTGATGTCAGGGGGTCCTGTGTAGTGCGCCTGTGCATCACTGCAGCCAGGTTAAACCACTGGAGGTCAGCAAAGAAAAGATTTTCAGGGGCTGATAAGTTTCTCTTTACAGGACATTGAGTCTCCCTCGTCTCTAAGATGGCCGGGTTTTCATGCTGCCTTCCAGCGTGGCCGTTTGGAATAACCATGAACACTTGATTTCCAACGTAGTCGGACAACATGTCGTACAAACCAGCTCTCTTAATATGGCCTCACCTGTGTTTTACTAAAGGTTTATTAAATATTAAAGTCTGTTTGCTGGTGTTGGTTGTGTTATGATCATGAACAATTTAAGGATTGAAATGCACAAGTGCAACAATGTATAGTTTGAGTTTTTGTTGAAAAAGGTGTCTTTAATATGTTTAAATGTCTTCAGTGTTTTTCCTCTTTCCCCTGTGAATGATTGTTCTGCGTTGGTTTGCGTGGCATGAATACGGTGACAGGAGCCTCTCATGTAATAGATTCATTTTAAGACAATCCCGGTTAAATAAAAGTAAAATGCAAATTAACCCAAAAACCATTAAACGCTTATCATTTGGGTTGTCTGCCCCTGGCGATGTACTGACTGCTAAACAGCTGGAATCACTGTATTGAGTCCTGTGTGTTTTGAGGTCCTCTCTTCTGTTTTCTCTGTGCTTTTCCAACATAATACAAAACAGTTATTACAATCTAATCACAACAGGCTCCTCCAGCAGCAGCAGCAGCAGCAGCAGCACTACACGGTGACTGACAATTTCCAGGGACCCCCATCCACACCGAAGCTAAACACAAGAACTATCTACTTCTGTTTGTTCTGTGATTAATATAAAATGTTCTCACACAAGTTTGTCAACAAGGTGAATACATAAACAAACTCAAGGGTCGGCAGCAAATGTCGCCGATTGTGTTTACAATGAAACTCATATCTGTCAGAGCTCCAAACAGATATTTTCAGCCTTTAAATGTGAAAGGTTGTAGGTGGTAACTAAATCAGTTCTCAGGGATCGCGGCAAGAGATACGTGCCTTTAAATGCAACGCCTTTGCTTTCAAAGGAGTTTGAAAGGACCACACTGGAAATATTGAGTGATTACTCTTAAAAAAATGTTGTTCATTGCAATATCTATATAATATTTGTATACCGTGATTTGTTTTCATTTTCCAGTAGTATGTTAATATATTAGAAAATGCAGGACAGGCTGCCATTTTTCCATTTGTCCAGAAGATGGTAGTACAGGGACACAATGCACCATCCGATCCTCATAATGAAAACATTTTCATTTTAATAAATAATAAAAGAAGAAATGAAAGTGTAGGTTGACATTTACCGACTGTTCAAAAACCTTTAAGCATTTAACACAACACTCTTCATACATCGTGCTGAAGAGGTGAATGGAGGTAAAAAGCCATTGTTCCGTTTTGATTCTCCTCATGAAGTCTAAACAAATCACGAAGGAGGAGGACATGCAGATGAGAGAGGCAGGTCGCGTATGGTGTCTAAGCTTTGAGACGACTGAGATGTGGACAGGAAGCTGTCTAATGTTTTATATAGCAATTGCATGTTCTGTGGCTTGATTCCTGGCTTCCCCTCACAGCTTGTCACAGTGCCCTCGAAGAAGATTTTAGACCTCCAATCACCTCCTGAGGAACAGTGTGTTCTCTGTCATCTGTGTATGAATATACATTTCTGTATGTTTGAGTGTGGGTGAATGGGAGGCATTATAAAGCTCTTTGCACTGCTCTCAATACAAACTGCCGCATACACGCAGGCCATTTACTATTATACATCCACCATAACACCATACTAAGATCTATTAACAGTGACAGTTATTTTACACATCATTGCATCTTGTATGAAAAGGTTGAGTGGGCGTCTCTAACAGCAAGATGAGACAGGCATTGGTTTCTATCTATTTATAAAGCTCTTAATGGCAACTTGCCATCATATATAACTTCGTTTTTCCTTTCTGTGTGTATTTATTTATTTTGTTTTAATTGTACTCTCGACCATCGATCATTGAAAATGAGGGCCTGCCCTCAATGATTCCTCACGATTTAAATTAATCAATACCATAATATGCAGGGTGCAGCAGCCACTGGGGATCAAAATAAAGGTTAAGTCTCTGCTTGGGGTCAAAGCTCAGAGCCAGCAACTCTGGCTTTAATAAAGTCTTTAGAGAATCAGAGCTTTCACTTACCTGATGGCCAGCAGTCAATGAGTACACGTTGACACCGCTGAACTTTTCACTGAGGTGGACACATGTCAAAGCATGTGAGAAACCCGTGAAGACCAATAAGTAGACATCCTTGATATTGTTTGTTCTTAATTTTCAAAGATGATCTCGCTGCATGAACAGTAAACGTGGATCTCCGACAGGTTTTACAGCAAATTGAACATAATGTGCTGGTGCTACTCTCAGACATTTCTTTGAAGCTGTGATAGAACAAGTGTGGCTGAAGACTCTCAAGTCTACTGTCTGAGCTCGATGGGAATGTCATTCATTTCTGCAAGTATTCCGGGGGGGATATTTAATTTCACTGTTGGAGGGAAACAATAAATATAAAAACATCTTAAGAGCAGAAGAGAATTCGTGAAGGGGACCAAAGGTGCCACCAAAAGCACTGCTGCTACAGTTAATAATATATCAAATGTATATAAAGGAGACCTTAATTACTACTATGGTGTTTCCTGTGGAAAGACTGTAACTTTGGCCAAACTTCATTTGTCACAGTTTTGTTTTTTGTTTTCCAAAAACCCTTTTCCAGACCCTCCTGCCCCCCTGTAAAATCCTCCCATGCAGGTATTTAGTCATAAGCCAAAGTATTGAATTGATTGAAGTTTTATTGAAATTTTGACCTGATGATGGAGCTTCAGGAAAAGTCTGGAGATCAAAGTCTGTACAATTCATCCGGAGGTGAGCATGAATGTCAAATTTCATTGCCATCCAAGTTGGATAAGTAATTGTAGAGACATCTCACACAAAGACAACAATATCAAGCTCATGGTGGCGCTATAGGGAAAGTCAGTGGATCACCAAAATCATACGGATTCATCCTCTGGGAACCATGAATGCCTGTCCCAAATTTTCAGCCAATCCATCCAGTAGATGTGGATTTATTTAAAGAATAAGTAAAAGTGGAAGCTACTTTTATGAAAGTACATTCCATCTTCACTATAAAAGTGTCCAAGTTATAAAAAAACATCTCTGTTATGCAAAATGTGCTCAGGTGTACTTGTTTTACCTCTAACTCTCACATATAAATGACTCATTCAGGGTCAGGCGCACAGCTTTATGTGTTTTGATGTCTGAATTCAAGGATCAAAAGTGCCTCGCTGCTGAGCGAACAGAGCAGAGCCTCGATGGGGAGAGGCCACTCGTGACCTTGTGTCAGATTCAACCTGTCAGTGAACAGAAGAAAACCATTATAACCAATTGTGAGTCACTTTTCCACTGTGGAGACAAGTATTTGTATTATTGAGCACTGTCGTCTCAGAGAAAGAGAAAGAAGGTCCTTGAGTTAAACCCCAACCAGGGGCAACTTCCCTTGAAGACACTCCGCTGTGAATGTGTTTGCTTGTGTGTTATGGATTTGGTTTAGCCTCATGGTGGACCTCCAGGGCATCTCTCTACTTCTCACCGGATTCATGCTGGGATTTGCTCAATGGGCCGTGATCCTGAGCAAAGTAAGCTGATTAAGAAGATTGACTGGTACAACAGGTGCACGATAAAGCATGTTATCCGACACTTAAGTTGCTTGGAGTAAAATATATATGAAGGAATGGAAAATTGTTCTTCAGATGTCTTCAGGCAGAGCAGACAGAAAAGATATTTAAAGCTTCAGGAGTGTCCAAAGTTTTCATGCCATGTGGAGAAAAAAGTAAGTGGTTCATGAGCCATATAGTTTAAGAGACTATCTTAATGAGCTGGTTTTTAAGAACTATATCACTCTTAAGGGGAACAGAGATGCTGGGACTTGGACTGAAGAATTGCTGTCAGTTCAAGTGGAAGTCATGTGGTGGAGATTTACATAACAGAGGTGACTCAGTCAGCTCTTGTTCAGTGTCACAAGAGAAAATGTTTGCTCACATATACATTTGTGCCAAATAAACTAAGCATCCTTTAGGCGCCTCAACTGGGAAAATGAAAAAGGAAAAGATTTACCTCTTTAAGGAAATGTGTTTACTCACTGTAGATTTTAACTCGTATTTGAACCTCCGTGGATGATTAAATAGACATTTTCATACTCTTCCCTCCACACACTTAATTACTGTTTGTCCTATTGTTGGCTTGTTCCCTGGGGTTGATCAGATACACTTAAATGATTTTGCCTCATACTGGAAAACAAAACAATAATTGTGGACTGTTTAATGACAAAATCTACATAAAAAGATTAAAACCACGAGAGGATTTTTTGATTGAATAGCTGCAATTTGATCATAAGCTCGGCTGGTAGAATAGACATGACTTCTTTGATCAGCCCCACGAGGTGTGCTGCGCTGTGCTGTGCATGCTTCAGTGACCGGGACAACGTTTCGGTATCTTGTCCATGAGGAATTTTTGTATTTTTGATTTCCTGAACCAGGAGGGGAGCCCTAAAGCTAAGGGAGCTTCAGAGCGGCTCTGCTTCACTGACTGACAATCCTGCTGACTCTGAATATATTCTCGTCACTTCCACCACTGCTTCAGATCCATGCTGAACACCTGAACTGGATGTACTACATGACATGGAAAAATATTTTCCCGTGTTCCCTCAGTCTTTTAAGAGACATCGTCATATTGCTGCATTCCTTGGTTATGTTGTAGTTGTGTTTGAACAATCAGCTTTTACATTTGTTCTATCTTCCAACACATCCAACTGGAACAAAAACGCAATTTAACGTTTGTGATTTTCTTCCACTAATAAGAGGTACTGTCTGTAAGTTGGTTAGAGAGTGAAGTGACATGCCCCCAGGTACCAAACATGCACTTATATGCGCACACACACACACACACGCACACTACTAAATTAGCCACTCCGTTTACTTCAATATCGCTAGCTTCCTTCTCTTGAGACAGACTGTGGTCAAACGAAATTAACTTTATCTGCTGATTGTATAACATATGCAATTAAAAGTGAAACCTGTCTTTTGTAAATCCTGACATGAATTCCCTGAGGATGGATCGAAGAGGTTGTTCAGCTGCAGTGAGAGATGCAAAGTTACACCAATGATTCTATTACTTAAAAAGAAAAAAACCCAGAAGATGAGATAAAACACTTATATGCTGTATAATGTGTCAGAATGCAGAGCAAACTACACTCAGAGAACAGTGTTTTTTATTAAGGTAAACCCATAGCAACTGTAAAGTCTTACTGACATGATTTTTCTCCAAGGTGATGAAAGTGTATTATTAGAACCCTTATTTAACATGTGATCATCTCAGATACATGCGCACACCTAATTTATACATTCATTTATTCATATCCAAACAATTTATTCACAGACTGACATCAAAGTTTTAGATTATAATTAAAAATCTAAATTCACAGTTCAATTTCCAATGTTCTGCGTAACCGTAACTGAACCTGCAGTCTTCACATGTGATGACTGAGTTACGGCTCGGTGACTCACAGGCTGGAGGAGTGAGTCTTCTGTGTAAACACGTTGTGAGGTGCAGCGAGCATTGTGTTTTTTTATATACACTTATTGAACTCTCCCTATCTCCAAGGAAATTCATTTCCCTTATTAGAAAGGCCAGATGGCTTTTCATTAACTTAAATCAGACGTCCTGTAAGTCTCTAATCTTGTTTCAGAAATAGGCTGATATTGATGAGTTAGCGAATTGTCAAGACTCAGTGTGAACAGTATGTGATTCTTTAATGTCACCTTTTAATTTCAATATGAACATCCAGGTAGCAGTGCCAGAGCAAAGACAGCAGGACAGGTGGAGTCACACGATCACAGTTTTAATGAAACGCCGCAAACAAGCAGTCGACCAAAGACAAACCTTAAATCTGCACCTCTCCATTTACAAACAAGCTGAATTCAGACAATATATAATGTAGGATCTCCACCACCCAGATCAATATTAGATGTTTCATCTTATATAATAAACTGACTTTATGATGATGTAAAACTGCATTTCATAATCTGGGTTCATTGGAAACCGTTTATCCACACTGTAAGGCAAAAACACACTGCGCACTGCGGAAATACAAACCAGAAACAAGAGGACACAGGAGCAGTTTCTATAATTCTTCTGTATATTAACAGTGAGATGGCCTGCACAGTATGAACAGAGAACACCAAACATCTTTGTATACATTTTGTTGTAATTTCTTTTTTCTTTTTTTTTTTACATGAGTAGGATTCATTATTTTGGCCTCATAAACTTTCAGTGGATGCTGTTTCACCAGAACACGTGTGAGCTACGCACCCTCAGCCCACGTCCATACTTTTACTCGAAGTGGCAACGTTTCAAATGACAACATGAAAACTCTATGTGACAGTGTGAAAGGAGGGTCGCTCCTCGTAGTGATGACTGAGAATTATCACCTGATTCTGCAGCTCCCCTTGACTTCACAGAGCTTTGTAGTGAGTTTCAGTTCATTGTTTCACTGTCCGGCAGCTTCAGCTGTTTCAGTGAAACGGCTCTAAAAAACGCCAAACGGATCATTTTGCAGCTAAAGAGACAGATATTTCCCTCAGGTGTTGGTAGACCAAAAAACGTTTAAAGTATGTTGACGTCTTGACACTCAGCATACACAGAGTTTGACAAAATGACATTGAGGTGTACTTGCTAACTTATTTCAGAGCATTCAACAGCACCTCACAGTCGTCGTCAGCAGCTAGCGTAGCGTTGTCTCACAGGTAATGAAGCTTGCAAGTGAAACGATTATTTCCAAGGTCAAGAATGCACTTTCCTGCTTTACGCTGTACCAACTTTCATCATGTTACATCATTACACCTGGCGAGTACGCCTCCTCTTAACGTGGCATCTGCTGATGACTGCAGAGATACGTACAAATACACAATTAGTGAATACTCAACTTCCTGTGTATGTTGTTTTGTTATAGTTATCCTGGTGCAGGAGGTGAGACATCTCACATTTGCAATTTTTTTTTTACCTCAGAAAGCTTCGACCAAGAAAACGAGCCTGATGAAAGAACAGCAAAATCGTAACTCCAAAGACACAACAAATAATCCCACAATGCTGCCGCATGAGGACTCTCTTACCCCGGGGACCCTCTTTGTCCTCCTTTCACCGTGAAAACAGGGCTGAATTTGCATTCACGTCACAGACTTCATTCTCCGTCTTGTTTAATCAACTACCAGCCAATTATGTTACCTGCAGTATAAATGTAATTGCTAAATGAAAAATATTCAAAGCCTTGGCGCTCTGAAAACGATCCAAAGCTATCCAGCTGAGAAATCATTAGCCCAGCTCTGACATGTCATGACAAAGACAACTTTTGTTGCGTATTAAACCTTCAGAAAACTGTACAGAAACAGTCAGAGGGGGCAAGGGCCATTTTTGCAAATGCTTAAATAAATATATGTCTGGAATGACTACTTTTGCGTGAAATGGATATTAAAATGTATGTATTTAGAACAAACCCATGACTGAGGTTGGCTCAAACACTGCAACATGACAGTTAATTAATGATACATGCAAAGAAATGAAGTGTGTTTCAGTAAATTCTCCTCAGACGTTAACCAGCCTCACTCTTACCTTACCCGATCGACATCCTCACCTCAGAAGCTCAGCTTGATACTGACTTAATACTCTGAACATTAACAAGACGTGGAGTGTGGGTATGAGTGCATGAGTGATGGGACAGTGTGCGGATATCGTAAGGTGCATAAAAGAACAAATGAGTAACTAAGGAAACGCTGCCGTCCTCACACGACTGGCAGGGTGCATGCGGAGAAGGAGGAGAAGGAGCGAGAGGACCAAGCCAGCAAACAGTAACAGGACCTCGTTTTTAGAGGCTGGGAACACCGGGACCAGGTGTCACCAGGAGGCACTAATCAACACTCTGCTCAACAAAGAAACGCATTAACATCTGTCCTGGGTGATCCGATCACAAGGCAGCGCTAATACCAGGTGTGAATGCACCCAAGACGCTTTGAGGGCACGTTGAGATCCCATCACTCAGACCACATTCGGAGGTGGTCTGGGTCGCATATGGCCACATTCTTTTAGCAGTGTGTACGTGAATGTGTCCTGGGCCGCAATGAAGGGCCGCCTACGCAACTGGCGTCCTCTATGTAAGCGGACGTACGCACTCACTCACTCAAAGTACAAAACAACAAGAAGATGCGTCTCGTGGACTGAGTACACGTGAAACACGCTGTCTGATGTCCTCCAGAAGCTCTGCCTCAACTCACTGTTGTTAAAATAACCGCTAACTGTAGCTGCTGTTAGTTCGTTAGTTACTGTCTTTCCTTTATCATCTGGGTTTAGGAAAAAAAACAACCGCCCACACATTTAGCTCCTTTTTCAATGAGGGCTGTAGAAGAATGAGGACATTCTGCAGTTACAGTGTTGACCTGAACACGGCCAGGAACAAAGCTATGTTTTAAAAAAGAAATCCTTGTTTTACTTGAATTACGTTTGTATGTGCACCGAGTGACACAGAATAAGATGAAGAGTGACAAAAGTGTGGGGGAGTTGTGTAAAATAAAGGCACTGCTTCGCTCTGCTTTTAATGAAAATATCAGAGCTCCGCCTGTGAGACTCTGTGATCTGCTGTGCTTTAAGTGCCTGGACCTGCGGGTGATAAACCGAAGGATGGGATCAGGTTTTAGTAACTGGAGAAAGGTTTCATTTGTAATGGCTCAGTGTTTCGGCACATATTCACTGATTAAATGTTAAACCATTCATCCATGATTTTCCCCCCTAAAGTAGATAATTGCAATAATACACGTCATCATTGCCTCATCAAACACACACACATTGCAGCTTTGTTGTTTGTCCTCACGTTGCGGGTGACTACAAGGGGTGATCGTGCCTTTTCAGTCAGGGATCCGAGGATTTGAAATAGCTTGCCTGAGGATCTCAGGTTCTACATTTTTTCAATTGGTTTAAATGCTGTTTTTACTGTGTACATGTTAGTTTATCTGTTGTTTGACTCGACTTATGCTTTTCCTGGATCAACAAGTCAACAATTACAAGACAAAATACGCCGTTTGTCTATGCCCTCTAGAACGACACATAAAAAAACGTCTGGATTCTGGCAGAGGGCAAAAGGACAACACCTTCTGAATGAAGAAAAATGGTGACCAGCAGAAGCAGCTCCCACCGAACTGTTGCTAAATCCAAATGTACAACTTGTACTAAGACACGTAAACAGGTTGTCAAAGCTATTAGCCATGCTGATTTGAAAGGACAGAGTCACTTTGCTGAAGTAGTTGAAAAGACTAATTTCAGAGCTGCGGACAGTTCGTGGATTCACTTAAGACTGCAGCTCCTCCAAGCCCTGATCTCTGAAAGGGGTCAAGACCTGAAGTTACCTCTCGCCTGGAGCTACTGAATCATCTGGGATATTGATGTCTTTCTATAGCTGATGCAATTTAAACTTATCTGCGACTACTCTTATGTTTACTGTGGATGTTAGAAGATAGCATGGCAAGGTGGAATAAACTTCTCATTCAATTTCTGTTAGATTTATACTCTATAGTCAAAGTTGAAATCCATCCAAAAAGTGATCATTTATTCTGTAGGACCCCGGGTCATCCATCTCGCTGGCCTTCCTCTCTGAATTGCATTGAAAAAGCCAAAGGCACAAATTAAACTGAACTAACTAAACTTTATTCACCAGTCACTTTGTTCACTTTGTCAACTGCACATGCACTATTTACCAATGACATAAGCAAAATTACATGTACATTGATTTATTTGTTGGAAATTCTATTCACCATATTTGTTGAAATGTACGTTTGCCTGTGATCTATAACTACACAGAAAAAAAGGCCTTTGTCTTTTACATTTTTGCATGTCCAGCCGACTTGCAGTGCACCGTGTAAAATACAGTTACTGGTAAAAGATGGGGCTACCAATTAACTGGACTTGGAAGTGAAGCAGTCGAACATTAACTTAATTTGTACCAATTTCATTTCATTACAGTCATTAGCGGTGGCATTTTAAAATCAACTCTAAATGTGGAAGCTAGTGTAAAGATTTAAGAATAGAAGTATTGTGCTCAGTTCTCTTGGTTCTCGTTAGAGGTCTGGCAGCAGCATTGTCTGTCTTTTTGGGAAGACCAGACAAGAGACCGTTACAATAGTCAGGAAATGAAGGCATGAAAAAGTTTCTCTAAATCTTGTCTGGACATGAGACCTCAAATTCTTGCTATTTGTTTGAGATGATAAAAGGCTGATTTAGTTGTTGGCTTGATGTGGCTGCTGAAGCTCAGATATGAGTCTATTAAAACACAGATTTCTAACGTGGGTTTTCCTCTTTATAGCTCTGGAATCACACTGAGTGATAACTTTCATTATTTCCTTCTTGTTGCCAAATACAATGATTTTTGTTATGTCTTTATTTAACTGAAGGTAATTTAATTGAATCCAGCTATTTACTTGCTCTAAGCATTGATAGAGTGAAGAGTTAAGTAAATCTGAAATAAGATACATTATTGTCATGTATGATTTGACCCAGAGGGAGCATGTACAGGTTGAATAATAGAATCAAGAATCAAACCCAGGAGACTCCACATGTCAGCGTGATCCTCAGATTTATGATCACCAGAGGCAACAACATAGCGCATAACCTTTGGGATATGATCTGAACCAACTGAGGACTGTGCCAGATAATCACACCCACCTTTCCAGTCTGTCAAGAAGTATTTTAGGTTCCACACAGTATCAAAGGTTGCACTAAGATCAAGCAGCACCAAAACGAAATGTTTTACCTGAATCAGTATTCAGATGAATATCATTTAAAACCTTATCAGTGCAGCTTCAGTGCTCCTTCAGGATCCAGACTGCCTTTCTTCAGAAGTAGCTTAACAACTGCAGTTTTCAGTGATTCTGAAAAAATGCTGTTGACAATTTTCAGCACATCCATTTACAACAACTACAGACACTTTTTTGAAAAAGCTGGTTGGCAGGGTGTCAACGCAGCAGGTAGATGAATTAAGATGCTTCACTGTTTCCCCCCAGAGTTTCAAAAATTGAGAGTATTGAACGTTGACAATCTAGCCAAATCGTTTCGGTGCGGTGGCAGCAGCGGTCTGGTTCCATTATTTGACAAGGGGGAATTTAAGGTCACTCTGATATTTTCATTCTTTCATTTAAAAAAAAGATGCAAACTCATTACACTTTTTGAGAGATAGGAAGTCATAATCGGGTTGGGGGGATTAGTTAGCTTCTCAATGGTGGTGAACATGGCACCAGAATTGTATAATTGTTCAGTATCATCTGCCCTTTAAAGCCTTACCACTCCATGCTGTTTTTATGTAGCTTCACTTCTTAAATACAATAAAATGGCATTAAATAAAAGGAGCCTGTGGCTGCACAGCTGGTGATTCCTGCAAATTTGTCTTTGACGTGAACTGTGTGAGAGAAAAGAGAGGGCATGAAACTCCGCCACAGGGCAGAGACTCCCTGCAGGTAGGGGTGTCTTTATTCTGCGTCTCCATCGCTTTTAGAAAGATAGATGTTTGAGTCTGACCTTTGTTCTGTCCTTTTTTCTGAAGTTGTTACTAAGATAATACACAGTGCTTCATTTGAAAATCAGGAGGTCCCAGAACATAGAGGGTACTGTTGAACGCATCAAAAGTCCAAAGTGCCTGGAGCACATTGAACAACGCTGCTGTGCTAGTCAAAGTGAAGTCAAAAGATTATCTTTTAGTTTGATGAGGATTTTAACAGCTGACAGTTTTAATGAGATGCTTCTCATCCAGTAGGCCTATGGAAATCATCAGCTATATGTAGAATAGTACATCCACTGTGTGAGAGGCCATTATAAAGACACTGAAAGCTGTATGACAACTGATGTGACATGATTGGAAAAAAATCTATGATTTTCTAATCTCACACGAGAGAGAAGCTCTGAAACAGGGTCTGCTTTTAGTGAGTATCCTAAAGGGGTTTTGTTCTTGCAAAACTGCTATTTATATTCTACAAATATACTGTTATCCTACACAGACTTCCCACGCCACTAGCATACTATAAACTGAAATACAGCACAGAAAAGGCTGTTTGAAATTGTCTACATGTGGAAGCATCGTATCAGTAACAAATAGCAACAAAGTTCTTTTTGATGTGGCATTTATGCAAATCCCAGAGATTTCAAATTCAAGGCACACACACACACACACACACACACACACACACACACCTCAGCAAATCTCAAACTTTTATTTCAGAGAACTTGTTTAAGGCAGCTGCTTACTGTGGTGTATAACGTGGTGTTATCTTTATATTTTTTAACTCTTAACAACCTTGTAACATTCTCACATTTAAAAAAAAAAATCCTTTTTACAACCCTAATAGGATCAGCAGTCATTTATACAAAAAAAAAAAAAAAAAAATCACCTCACTTGAGATCTGTGAATCATTGAGTGCTGCAGAAGGCTGTTGAGTTATGTAGCAGCTGCATATGTTGCTGGCTCAAGTGCCTAATATGACTAGAAGAGGGACATACAAAAGGGTAATTTCATCGTCTTCTGTGAAGACTAGAAGAGGTGCCAAACACAGAAAATCATAGCGAGCACACACTGCAGCTAAAAGAAAACCTTACTAGGAAAAAAATGAAGAAACCTTGTGCAGGTCTAGTTTCACAAAGGTCCCACATCATGGCAGCTGAATATTAAGACAGCAAGTGGTTAAACATGAACTATATAACAAACTATATGAACAAACTGAACTATATAAACAAAGAAAATACTTAATAATAAATATTTACTCAGTGCCCTTAAACTCTTGACCTTAAAACTGAACCACACCGTACAACAAAACAGCTTCCCGTCAACTGAAATATCTGCTTACAGAGAGAAACAAGTGTGCACTGGATTTCCATTTGCATTCATTTATTATGGTGCTTTAACAGAAAACATGCATTACCTTGAGACCATGACCATAGGCATCAATACAGCTTTTGAGGAGACATAGACACGAGGGTGTCCACGTGTGTCTGTCAAAATATATTTAGATTCTGCTTATATTATAAACAGTTTCATGTATAAATACAAGTTCAAGTAATGAACGCTCAAGTTCATCTGCGTGTAACATCTGCGTGATAAACTTTAAGTTACCCGCTGTCCATGTTCTTGCAAGGACGAGAAAGAGGGTAAAAACGTAAATGCGAGAATGTGTGTGCACCTGTGTTTTCATTCATGAGATGGGAACCACACTGACACAGTCTTCTACCATCTCGAACAGGAAGTGATGTGGGCCACTACGCCGGGCCACCTCACTGGCCGTCTCTCCGCTGCTGCTGCGGAGGCCCGGCTTGAGGTGTCGCTGAGAGAGGAGGAGCTCTAACGTGTGGGCGGAGTCTGTTTTTAAGGAGCTGGCGTGGGAAGCGGCCAGGTGAAGCGGTGTGAGCCCGCCGTTGGTCTGGGCGTTCAGTTCGGCTCCGCGTCGCAGGAGAAGACTTGCCACAGTGACTCGGCTCCAGCGGCAGGCACTGTGAAGGGGTGTCCAGCCGTCGATGGTGCGAGGGTTAACCTTAGACCCGGCGGCGAGTAAAGCAGACACTGCGTCAACATGGCCGCTGTATGCCGCGCGGTGCAGTGGAGTGTAACCGTCCTCGTCACAGCAGTGCACCAAAAGGGGATCAGCAGTTAACAACCTGTGGACTGTTGGAAGCTGAAAGAAAACACAGAAAGGTCAAAAACTAATGAAATATGTTTTACTCCGGGAGGACCTGTCATTGGAATAATCCTTATCCTGTGTACATACATTCATCAGAACTATCAGAGCATAATTTCCTTCTTCACCTGTAAGACTGCAGTGTAGACACTTTGTTGACCTTTGTTGGCCTCAAACAAAAAAAAAACTGTACAAGTCAGAAAGTCACTAGGGGGACGAAAGGAAAATGCCTGACAGTGCTGGTTTGAGCCCGGTGTTAGTGGCTTATATTCAGCATGCTAAACATCACGCATGCAACTTGAAACGACAGCTCTGACTGGAAAGTCAGCATAATACCACGTGTACCAACACCGTGGCAAACACTGCAGACTGAACCGAACACTTATTTCACGAGGGCATGTTATTGCTGAATAGAAATGGAAAAGGTACTCTACATTGTCTTCCAACTCTTAAAGGGGCAACACCAAGATGAAAAGATTTCCTCAGACAGGCTCAGCGATGCAAACCACGACTATTGAACTGCTCTTCAGGTGTACAATCGGTGGAGTGCCAATTCAAAAGCTGTGAAAAGATGAAGTGAAAGTTCACAACAGCATGTACGTCACCTGCTACTGTTTGATTATCAGCTGACTGAGACTGAGTTTCATACATGCCGCCTCACATGTTGCCTGCACTCCATTTAACTGTGTTTTCTCACCCTTGCCACTGCATTGCAAGCGGCATGGCGGCATGGCCAAATGGAGCACACACTCGAGGACGTACATGTACGTACATTTATAACATTACAATAACATTTCGGCAGGCTGCAGAGGGTGGTAATGTATATCATCGGGTGGAGACACTAATGCACCATAGGGCAGCATTGTGCCAATAAAAGAAGAGAAGACTGCAAGCCATTGTAAACAATACAGGTTTCAAAATATGCCTTTGGTTATGGAGGGAGGAAGTATATTCAACATATTTGTCCTGCAAGGCTGAATGATATAAACAATTGATTTTGGTGACAGATGTTGAAACTTCTAATAGTATCTTTAAGTTACATTGGTGGGCCAGCAAAGTACGCATCAGTTGAGGACACACTTAGAAAGAAAGAAACTATCAAATGACCTCCTGGAGTTCAACTTATCCTGCCTGAAAAAGAGGAAAGAAATGTTGAACTTAATTTGTGATATTAAGAAACTAGTGGGTATTAAATAAATCCAAATGCAAAATCACTGCACCAGAAATAATCTTATTATTAATTATTGACTTTGAATAACATAAGATTTTACCCCTGTGCAATTAATGTTTTGTGTGTTGAAGAAAACTGTTACATGGTAACAGAGTTATATAATGAATTGTGATTAATTAGGTTGGGGCAGAGTTCCCAGAAGCACTGTTTAATTATCCACAGAGTGCATTGTTTTTCCATGACCTTAATGCATTTGAGAGGTTTCACGGTGTATTAAATGTTTTTGCTCTGTTCCTTCTGTACCATTTATTGTCTCGTAGCATGCAAAGTCACACGGCTTTTCCATTCTTCAGCCTAATTTCTGCATTTATTTGCAACTAAATGTTGGGTTTGCTTGAAGGGACAGCGTTGTACTCTACGGTATTTCTGTTCTGCATCAACAGAATATTCACACTTTATTTAAAAAGACTTTATTTGTAATACAAGACTTCTGCTGTGAATAAAAGCAGCTTTTGTTTCAGCTCGAGATTCTGAATAGCAATCTTTTTAAAACGACAATTTCAAACAAATGTGAAAATAAAACAGGAAAATTCAAATAGAAAATTAATTGGCAGCGATTTTCATCATCGACGTAAGTCATTTTTCAATCTAAACCTCTATTATAAATAAATAAAATAAATAAATTATATTTTATAATAAATTATAAATAAAACTATTCTCTGCTTCCAGCTTCTCCAATGTGAAGATCTGCAGCTTTTCTCTGTTTTATATTATTGTATCTCTAGTTTTGGGGGAAAAAAAGAATGTGAACATGTCACATTGGCCTCTGATTGTTAAAATTGTATTACCCAGCACTACGTTTAACATGTTAGTTCTTTTAATTCAATTAGCACAAGAAAGAGAGAAAGTGTGTGCTTTTGAGTCATTGCTTGATCTTTCTCTTTGCAGATACAAATCTGAGGTCAGTCTATTCAGCAACATTTGAGAAATAACCCTCTAACATAATTAGTTCACCGTGTAAAGCCCACTTAACATTGTATACTTTATTCCTAATCAGCATTCATAGCAGCCAGTCTCTCACAGACACATTTATCAGGCTCCAATGGCTCTTTATTAAATTGATAATATCAAAAAGCAGGCACACAAACATCATCCAAGTTACTTACAGTATTAAACAATAATTGCATGCAGTTTATACACGCTGTCTTTGCTGTGAGGGAGGGGTGAGGGCAACATCTTCACACAAAATGCTTTGTCAACATACAATTATGCACAGTGCTCAAGTTCCACTTCTTAGCAGAATGCTGGTGAACCCAAACACAGCATGATTAGTATGGTTTTCACCAACTTTGTGTTTGGGTTGTGCAATAAGACAATTAAATCTAGGGCTGCAACGTTATTTATATGTTCGATTGATATACCGATTTTTTGTTTTTGTTTTCACATTTCACTGACAAGCAGCCAGTTCTCACATCTGAGAGGCTGGAACCATCAAATGTTTGGCATTTTTGCCTGATAAATGACTTAAATGATTAAGTGATTATCAAAGTATTTGCAAGTTGTCTTCCAATTTCAACCTTTCGGACAATGTATTGGATTCAATCTTCAAGCTGGTCAATTTAACATCCCTCTGGGCCCGTCAAAAGTGTAAAGTCATGCACAGGGCCCATGCGTCCAAAGCCAAACTAACCAGATGTGAATCCCTGCTGTCACAAATGTAGAGGAGGTGAGGCTTCCCTTGTTCGCATGTTCTGGACATGTCCAAGCCTGGAAAAACACTGGAGGAACATTTTCCAAACCTTATCCCTCATCCTCAATTTTGACCTAGAACCTAACCCTCTGGTCACCCTTTTTGGCACCACAGATGAAGATGTGCGCCTGACTCCAATCAAATGCCGCACACTGTGATATTACAAAGATGGAGGGATGCTGCCCCGCCCACCCACACTCAGTGGCTATGGGAAATTATTTCCTGTCTAAACCTTGAAAAAACTTTCAGAACCTTCAGTCAAACTTAAGACTTATTCCCTCATCTCATAATTGATTAATCAACTCAACATAACAGCTGATGATCTCCTTACATGACAACTAGAAGTCAATCCCCAAATATGGTCTCTGACGTCACTATGTTTGTGTAGGTTTGGGCTTTTCTTCCTTTATTCCCGCATGGAAATGTGACAATAATGGCATGTATTATCAGGTTTCCTCATACAGATTAAAGAGATAAAAAAAAGATTTAATTGCTCTTACTGTAACACTTCAGTTTTGTTTTTGTTTGACCTGTGGCATGAGAAATTCTAAATAATGTAAATTAAACATGGTGGGTGTCTTAACAAGCTCTGCTGCATGCTGACAATATTTGTGTGTGATCTTTAATGTTCAACAGTAAGTGAAATTATTTCTATGTGACCTGTTCATTTCAGTCAGCACTTTGACAAAAAGGTTAGAGGCCTAAAATAATTTTCTCAGCTTAAGTGATCACTAATTGCATTCCTCTCATCTCGACCTCTGGAACACCCAAAGACATATTCTCTCTCAATTAAATCCACTGGGGAATTTAGCTCTATAATTATTCATTTTCCAACAAACACTGTTAGAAGGTCCTGAATTCATACAGCATCAGTCCTAACTGAGGCCTCTCTGTGTTTTCATGTTTTTCCTTTGTGTGTATGTGTGTGTGTTTCCTCGCAGTCCAAAAGCAATGCATGTTAGGTCATTGCCCCTAAGGGAAGTGACAAATCAGTGAACCACTGCTAAAACTGACCTCTGCATTTTAAAACAACATTTGTCATATTAATGGAGAGATGTGCAAATTCAATTTGCCCGGTCAGTGACAGTTTACAGGTGAATGTTTTGAAAGGGAAAAACACTTGGCGAAGAGGTGAAGAGGAGAGAAAAGACAGAGCCACTAAAAGCAGCTGATGATGCTGAGGAAGATGACTGGGAGCAGAAACAACAACAGGGACTAGTAAGTGCTGTTATTAGGAAGAAAAATATAATTATATGTCTTATTAAGCTGAAACCATCAACTGACACAACTGCAAGCACCAATCCCACAACTGGGAAAGGTCAAGCCCTGAAGATGCAGCATGCTCAGAGCAGTCTATTAAACCTCAATACTGTTTTGGTTCCAACCGAAATATGTCTGAAGCACCAAGTTTGAAACTGTCAGCACTGAAATACTGATCAGATTCTAAATCTTGTTTGCTTATTCTTGGATCACACAGTCCCAGAAAAATATGCTTTATTAAAGCAAAGTTCTTGTTCGGCTACTTGTGTTTGGACAAAATAACATTTGAGAAGTTTGACTTTAGTTGTTCAATTCAACAAAAGGGTTTGATAGAAAAATATGTATCCATATTTCTCAAAGGTATTGAAAAATTATTGTTTTGGTATCAGCAAAACCTTACAAGTGAGTAAATGCGATAGACAACACACTGAACCACTGGTCAGTAACGACTAGAGTTGAGGTGATAGATGACCCAGCAAATCCTGTGAGATTGACAATTGTCACGTGTTCTTGTACAAAAACAAACATGGACGGCAACCAGCAGCAATTTGCCCCAAAATGTGCAGCACTTTCAGTTCAAAATGTTCCAACTGTATGAGGACACCGTGAGCATTGTGTCTCTCTATACAAGCTAGATGCACCGCTGACCCTGTGGTAATTCCCATTAAGTGGTCATGAAAATATTATGCTGAATCTTTTTGTAAATTACAGTACTTGGCTTGCTGAATATTGTTTTTAAGCACTCATTAACATTAAATTATATTAAACATGTTCTTTTTCATTTTTTGGAGAGGAGAGAACAAGTGAGGTACACAGGAAAGAGAGATGATAACAATGTGGACCAAGAGACTGGAGAGGTGGGACTACTGAAAAACAACGAGTTGCATGGGTTTATCCTGTAGCAGTCAGGAGCTCAATTTAACCCCAGCTTCCCACTAGTGTGGCAACACAGGTAACGTTTGAGTTGTGAGGGTGGTGACAGAACAAAACATCACTTACGCGATTGTTTTCTGCTGCCCACAGAATGAGCTCCTTCGGTTTGTCTTTGAGAGTTTCTTCTTTTTCTAGATACCACTCCTCACTGTGGTACCCCTCCTCCTCTTCCATCTCTTCCTCCTCATCCTTGCTTCCGGTCCACAGGCTGCTGGCCCCTCGGGGGATCAGGTGTCCATGTGTATTCAGGAGCTCAAGCTGGTTGAAATCTTCAGGAAACTCCATCACTTGCTGTCTTTGTCAGAGAATCCAAGACGTGGAAAGACACAGAGAAATTAGATAGACGTACAGACATAAATAACTGAGAGGAATATCAAATCGTGATGGAGGACATGGTATGAGAGAATGCTGAAAACTGAGGAAAATTAACATTTAATACTTTTATCTTAGGGCCCCTGGATTGAATTTGACACAAACCCTATTGATCATTTCAGTGTGCTAATTAATATTTTCTGTCTAGTGTCTTGTGCACATGAACGTAATTATAAATATTCACACTGTCCCTGAAAAGCTGAACTGCCTCAGGTAGTATTTGTTACCTTGACTCTGAATAGGGTCAGACTAGTGGCCTTTCAAAATACTAAATACTAAATTTTTCAGTATTTCAGTTTAGTTGTTTTATAATAACTTTTTCAAAAGTATGTGCGTAATCAACCAAGGCCACTGGCAGCTCATTTTTTTTCCTCTGAGCCCCCCCCAGGTCATTATAGCCACGACTGTTATGTTACCATTGCATGATATGGCACGGCTCGACTATAACGATCAGCTAAGAAGCCGGTCTACATTGAGGGAGTACTGCAGTGGAAAATGAAATCAAGAAAAGTACCTGGTACCGAAAGCCGAACTGAGCCGTAACATGCAGTGGAAATGAGGCTTTAGTGTCAGGTGCCATAAGTATCCAAGCATTGTGCTTGGATACTTAAAACAAAAACTAAAAAATTTACATTTAAGTAAGCTTCCCTCCAAATAACAAAAAGGACATTTTCAGAAACTTAAAATGCCCACTTTAGGATTCATTATCAAGGTCAATCCTGCAATCTGGAACTCATTTCCAGTTTTGTAAACTTTTCCCTGGAGCTTTTTAAAAATCATTAAATATTTTGATAGTTTTTTTAAAGCAGAAATGCCAAACATTCTCCTTTACCAGCTTCTCAAATGTGACACTTGTGTGCTTTCCTCCGTTTTATATCACTGTAAATTGATAGTGTTGGACTGTTGGTTGGACAAAACAAGCAAGGATGTCATCTTGCACTCTGGGAAATTGTGATAGATTTTTCACTAGTGTCTGACATATTGTAGATCAAACAATTAATCGAGAAAATAATTCTAGAACTATATTATAATTATAGCCAATAAAAATAACGTCAGCTAGTTGCTGCCCTCGAATATTTTATAGTACAAACATATAAACAAACAATTGTTGTTTTATGGAATGACAAGACATACCTAACCTAGATGACATGTCTATGTTTTGTCCACTCCGTTTATATCAATGAGGGTAAGCTCGACCAAATAATAGAAATATCGAAATATAACGCAATACAGTTAAACAGCACCACTAACTGGAATCTCCAAATCAGTTTAAACAAAAAACGGTTAACTTAATTAGCATTATAACCTTCAACGTCACGTTTATTGCAGAGCTGTTGTATTAGAATAACTTAGTAAAGTAGTGTACCCTTAGTTTTAGCTAGCTAACGTTAGCTGAGTATCTAATGAACTGACAACTGTGTATAAAGTGCTGTAGCCATGGTGAAGCAAGACGAGTAGATTGACGTTAACGTTACATTCAACAAACGTTCAGTTTAACGTTGCATTCAGTTCATTAACGATACCGATAAACACACATAACGTGAACTGTTAATTCAGTTGCTGTGGTCGAAGGTAGACTGGTGAAGCTAACGGTCCGTTTACGTTTACGTTACATTCAACAGTTGAAATTTACGTTGACTTTACTCAAAAACAACAACAATTCTCACTTACTCGGGAGATTTAAGGATTTAAAGGAATTAAAGCTAATCTAAATTCACTCTCACCTTCCAGTTTTGCGGATTCATAACAAACCACGGTCGACTGAAGTGAAGACATATGGGATATGTAGTTGTTTACTATGTTAGCTTTAGAGCGGCGCACCGTTAAAAGACACCACTACCCACAACTACTCGCTGTTGTTAACGTCTTCTTCTTCGGCTTTATTTCCGGTTGTCGAGACGCTGCAACCGCCTGTTTCTGCAATCCATCGGTCATTTTTTGCATTGAACGAATCCTAATTGAAGCCTGGCAGAAAGTCGTACGGCGAAGTAAGTTACAGTAGGATATATCAAGCATCTGGTGATGTCTCTGTGCCCTAGACTTTAGAATTTAGACTTTATATAGCCATACATCCATTAAGTTTGTCTTATATGACAAGTTAATATTACATATCTCAAAATTGCTGTAGAGTAAAATACAGATATTCCAAATTTCCTAAGAGCCGCACCAGAAATGGGCTTCTGAACACATCTCAAACTCGAACCTAACAAAAATGGGACATTTTGCAAAATAACCTTCAAATAATCTTCAGAAAGGACAGAATAAATAACCATTCAGCAGTCAGGGAAATTACCCTGCTAAATGTAAGAGGGAGGGAGAAACACAAGGAGGAGACACTGCATGGAAACTCAGAGGTCCTCTTCTGTGCAGCAATTACGTATACGTAGCCAGCGAGGGAATTGGCTCAGGAGGCAGATTAAAGATCTGGACAGATGAACACCTTGACAAGGATGACCCTCTGCTTACCATCACATACTACACCAAAGGAAAGGTCATGGTCCAAGGGAATGAAGCCAACCTGGAGTCCTTCGAAGAGGCATCCCCCTTGTTGAAAGCTGAGGAGGACTCAAAGAGGATCAGTGTCCCCTTTAACAATGAAGATGATGAGAGCCCTGCAGAGAACCCCACCACCTTGACCATCTCTGACCCTCCCACACCTGCCTTCTCCACCATCCAGCTGATGAGGTGTATGGCCCTGCTGGATCTGGACTCTGCTGAATTCAAAGAGCTGACCCAGGCCAGACTGTCTGACCCCCCTGCCCCCAGACAACACTCTGCAGCAGCTTAAAGAGAAGCTCCAGCAGCTCAAGAGAGACAAGCAGGCCTTAGCATCTGACCTAAGAGGAAGTCTAGAGGCACTCAAACAGGAGAACAGCGTGTTCAGTTTGCCAAAGTGAAGGACGATGCTGAGAATAGTTGAACGAACTTCACCAGGCAAGTCCAACACAGACCATCTCTCCTCAGTCCCCACGATATAACAAGTGCAGCGACACGGGTGATACATCCACACAGTCAGCTGCCAAAACCTCTCCAGCCAAGGAAAGCTTGTGGATATTCACTTGTTTTATTGATTTCAAGAAAGCTTTAGACTCTGTTTGGCATGAAGGGCTCTATTACGGACTTCTACATTATGGTATAGGGGGCAAAATGTGTGATCTGGTTACATCAGTGTGTTTGGAAAATACGTGTGCTGTTAAGATTGGAGACTCGTACACTGAATTCTCGTGTTTGTCAGGGCTGCAATTTAAGTCCGGCTTTAATTAATGTGTAAATGAACTTGCTGTTCAGGTGGATGTGCTGCTTTCTTTTGGTATAACCATAACAGCATCAATGAGTATCAACAAGGCAGCGAATACACTAAAAGACAAAGTTTGAAGAGATCTAAATGCAATAAAGAAAACATTTTTCCTAATTAAAATTGGTTGAAAATATTTGATAGTGTCATCCAGCCCATTGCACTGTATGGTAGTGAAGTATGGGGTCCACTCAGTCATCAACCCAGACAAACATGCAACAGAGTCTTTACATCCTGACTTCTGCAGACCACACACCAACAAATGCATGTAGAGCAGAATTAGGAAGATACCCACTGATAATTAACATTCAAAAGAGAGCACTCACATTTTTTAATCACCTTAAATCCAGACCCCTAGACACACTCCAATCCAAAGCCCTCCAAACCCAAGAGCTGAGCCCAGAAAACAGTCCCCCATGTCAGTCGGTGCTGAGACTAACTGCCCCCTCACAGACACACTCTGACCAGTCTCACAACAACTCTGCTTTGGGAAGAAGAAACTAAAAGCCAAAGAAGATTAGATGTTATCTGGCTCCATGAAGAGATCATGATTTGGCAGAATATCTCTGCCAGAGACAGAAAGCAGAGACAGATCCTCACCAAGTACAGGCTTAGTGACCACAAACTGGCGACCCAAAAAGGAAGACACACACAAAAAAGCTTTGGGAGCTGTTATGGTTCAAAATTTATAAGTGAAGCCCATTTATACATCAATCTTAAAGTTGTGTTAATGTTCATATCACTGTTATTGGGTATTGTCCAAATATTTGGACAAATTGTATTTTGATGCTTTGGGAACATTGTTTTTTTAAACCTTCATGCCAAACAGAAAAGCAAGACACGGGCTCGACAGGGTGCAAATTGTTATGACTATTCGTGCTTGATGGTTCAGCCGCTGAACACCCTTGACCTTGAATAGATTCAGTGGCTCAACAGAGACACATAGAAATCACTGACATAAACTAATGAAACCTTTTGCAGACAGTACAAAGGCTGTTTTGAAAGCTTGCAGGGAAAAGGACAACTTGAGTTTCTGAGATACGATTTGCAGCCAGATGAGACATCACAAATTAGTCACAGTGCCACATCTCCAGTCCCTGTTGGATAGGAGCACTGTAATAAAGTAAGCACAATGTCTCTGTTTACTTATTATTTTTATAAGTTAGACAAGGTGCCACACTGCTTAATAATTGGATGTTTGCTGGTGCTTCTGCTGGTAAAATCAAGACTAAAACAGCATCTATGGAGATCCATAACAACACAGAGGTTGTGTTGATGCAGCCGTAATAATACTGCTGAGTGTTGTGTCTTACTGTAAGGATGGTATATAACAACATGCTCACAGAGACTCAGAGACACTTCAGGAATCAGATGCTGACTGACGTTGGGCCATCGTCCTTCAGTTAAATGAGAGATCTCTGTTAACATTAGCCTGTCCGTATCCCATCTACTTGTTTCCAAACTCTATGATAAAATAATATCCTTGGTGTTACGCCCAATCCTTAAGTGGCCCTATGGGGTGAACAACACTCCACCACACTGGCCCACATCCACAGAACCACAGAACAACACCTTTAAAATGACCAAATCCATGAGATTTATTAACATGTAGACATGCAAGCACTAAATCAAGTCCACCAAAATACACAAAGTCAAAACACAACAGCAACACAAAATCCCAGGCTGAGAGGCAGCAAGGCCAGCAGTCCCCATGTCAGAAGTCTCTCTCAACAGATGCTGGCACAGGAGCTTTTACGCACACACAATTCAGGCCAGGTGCACCTCTTCAAGCAATCAGATGTAGCACACCTGGGCGGAGCTAGAGAGGGCAGAAGAGGAAAAAGGGTACAAACAGCACAGGGAACATGAAGAAGTGTAATTATTTGTTGATCATGAGCCAAAGACAGAAATGTGGTGGAGCTTTTACAGATGAATCGTGGGTTATAAATAATGCAGAGTTGTAGTAGAAAATTAATTATCTCATGCTCCTTCATGTTGAATGAGGACATGATTTATCTGACATTCAAAAAATGAAACATTGTGTTGCTCCCTTTTGTAGCCAAAAGACACACACACACACACACACACACACACACACACACACACACACACACACACACATCATCATCATCATCATTCTGAAAATGATAATAATAATAAGCTTTATTTATAGCTTACTTCTTGAATCCCTGGTTACAAACTTCATCACAGACAATAATAAAAGTGAAAGGAGAACTCAAAGAATAATTCGATACTATTTGTTTTCTTGCTGAGAGTTACATTGATGCCACTCTCGTGTCTGTACAGACAGCTTTACTCAGCACAAAGGCTGGAAACAGCCTGGCTCACCACAAACTGATGTTTTAGACGTTGGTTTTTGTACGGATTAAACAAGTGAAATATAAGGTTTTAATTATTGAGCTTCAGCTGGTAGGCAGATTTAGTCAGTACATGACTCAAATTATATGTACTTGTACTTTACTTGAATATTTCCATGTCGTACTTTTTACTCCACTACATTTCTCTGACAGCTTTAGTTACTTTTCAGATAAAAAGTTTATATAGATAACCTATAACAGGTATTTAAAATAATATATTGGTAAGGGTTGAGCTACCAAATAGTAATATATATAAAGTAAAGTTAAAATTAGCTCCACCTCGACTAGCTACAACATTAACAGTAATGTTGTCGTGATTATAATAATAGGATGATATAGTATATGATACAGCAGCGTTATCGTAGCTTTAGCTGCCTAATGAGTACTTTTATTTTTGACACTACGTTTTGTTGTTAATATTTTTACTTAAGTACATTTTTGAAGAGGACTTAGACTTGTAACAGTATTTTTACAATGTGACATTGTTACTTTTACTTACAGAGCCAGCCTAGTTGTTTCCCCCTGTTTCCAGTCTTTGTGCTAAGTTAAGTTAACCGGCTGCTGGTTGTAGCTTCATATTCAGCGTATAATCAATCGGAGGGGTGCCGATCTTCTCCTCTAACTGTCATCAAGAAAAATGTCCCAAAATGTGGAACTATTGCTTAAAAGGAGATGAAAGATATTAATGGCTGATCATTATCACACAAGGCAGGTCGTTCCAGAGCCTTAGCTCTCTGTCGCCTCTGGTTTTAAGCCTCTGGGACTCTAAATACCTTTTCCTGAAGATCTCAAGCTGGTTTGGGACAAAAAGATCAGCCACAGATCAAGGAGTGAGGGAGCCTTAAAGTTAATCAGTAAGTTCTTAATATCAGTCCTCAAGCTCATCATGTTTGATAAATCATTTTTTATATCAAGTTTTATCAAAAGTCGATCAGTGATGTCTGAGATGTTGTATGTGATGGACAGACTTGCAGACTGGGTCAACATACATACAGACTATGCCCACATGTAACTAAGCAGCAGGTCAGAAAGTAGATGAATGACTGATGTTATAGAAAATCCTGAATTATTGATATGATTAGTGAACAACTGGTCCCCATGTCCTCACACTTTCCACGCTTCCTTTATCACCACTCATCACTTAAGCATGACTTAAGATAACGGATGTTTGTGGGAATGAAGGAACGTTGTGATGAATCTCACACTATTCATTGCTTTCATATTAATTTCTTCACACAAATTATTACCCGTTCGCTTGGCATGGTTTAAAGTTGTGACTCAGATGGTGATAAGAAATGATCATGAGTGATGGGGCTTTTAAGTAATTATTCTAAATTATACATTTTATTATCCACATCATGCTCAGAACAAAAAATATTTTTATGTCTGGTTGCAACACAGCAAGGAATAATTTCGCTCCAGATGTTTATGACATTTTGATTACAGGCCCCTAATTACTATACTTTACCTCAGGCCCCCCTACGAGAAAAGACCTGAGCTGACTACATGGTATTACATGAACTAGATGTAAACTTCATTTACACATTAAAATGCCTGAGGGTGAGTCCTTGCCTTGGGCGACTATGACTCAGGACGCACAACGTGGACTGGAGGGAAATGTGGAGAAAATCAGTTTTGCTCCGAACAAATAGGTTACCTATGCCAGATAGAGGAACTAATTTGATTTGTTTGGCTACCGAACACCCCGCGGCTCAATCTGCGATTCAAACAAGACAAACATTTCCTCTTTGTGTTGGATGGAGATGAGTATCTGACTTTTAAAACAACCGCTTCACCCTGTGGACAAACATCAAGTCACTCCGCTCTGCTCCCACGCTGCCCGGCAGACTGAGTCAAATGAAGTTTTAGCAGCGCAAATCAATAAGAGTGGACAACAAGAGGACGGATGGTTCTTCACACACAGGCTCCAGTTTCTGTCCTCAACTCACTGAACACCAGGTAGCTTTTCTCTGAAGTGTTCATAGTGGCAAGCCCAAAACAAACTACAAAACAACAACAGAGACAGAGAGCGAGAAAGGATTTCTATTGAATATTTGAACTTGAGATTTGTATCGTTTCAATGTCACATGAAAGATTACTTACAACTGCTCTTCAGAAGAATAGTGATTTTGCTGCTGCTCAGCCTGTTCAACAGTGACCACATATTGTGTTTTTTCTTTGGGATGCCAGTGTGTCTTCCTTTTTGTGGTCACTGAGCCTGTACTTGGTGAGGATCTGTCTCTGCTTTCTGTCTCTGACAGTAGAGAGATATTCTGCAGGTTCATAATCTCTGGGGCCAGGTACATTTAATCTACTTTGGCTTTTAGTTTCTTCTTTCCAAAGCGGTGTTGTTGTGAGACTGCGTCTCAGAGGGGACAGTTAGTCTCAGCGCAGACTGACATAGGGGACTCTCTTCTTGGCTCAGGTCTTGGGTTTGGAGGGCTTTGGAAGGGAGGGTGACTAGGGAGCTGGATTTAAGGCGATTAAAAAATGTTAATGAATGTTAATAATCAGTGGGAATCTGCCTAGTTCTGCTCTATGTACATTTGTTTTTCTGTGTATGTGTGTAAAATGTATTAAACCCATTTTCTCTTAATTGCATTTTGAGCTTTTAAGCTTTTTCTTTTAGTGAATTCACCGCCACGTTGAAACTCACTGATGTTGCTATGGTTATACCAAAGTAGGTATAACTCATACTTTATTGAACTATTTGATTATTTATGGTAATCTGGTATTTGTTCTCCTGACATCTGGGGCGTTTTAGAAGTCATGACATTATTTTGCTTCATATTACTGCCAGGGTCCAGTTCTTTTCTACTATGTCGCCGTAGTTCTTGTTCAGTAGGAGACATTATAACAAGGTCATCACCTCCCTATCCAGGAGGAAGAAGCCAGGAGCAGCATATTGATATAACTGACCTCTCTCTCTCTCTCTCTCTCTCTCTCACACACACACACACACACACACACACACACACACACTCAAGGTTTAGGAACAGCAGCCGCGCTGTTGAGTCGCATCAGTAACTTGTTGCTCATGCTTCAGCATCTCCACATCACTTGAGTGACACGAGGGACGGAGCCGGTGTCCAGCTGACAGTCGCACAGGTTTTCCAAAGAGAATAAGAAAAGCCAAAAAAGAAAAAGAAAACAGTGATAGAATGAGAGCTGTGCGTGTTTGTTTATATGTGGTCCTCTGCATGTGCAGCCCTGACGGGGCAGCAGCAGCTGGACGAAGCCTCAACGACTCCTCACTTCTGGAGGAGGAGATATTTTCTTACACGGAGCGTTTACTTAACGTTTCGGGGCAGGTGGATAACCGGACTTCTGGATTTTACCTCCTGGACTTTGACGAGGGGATGCTGGAGGACTGGCGCTCTCTGGCCAGTAAGAAGCGCCGCGGGGGGGAGTCGCAGGACGGCAGCGTCAAGGCGCTGCTGGTGGCCGCTTACTCTCTGATCATCGTGATCTCCCTGTTCGGGAACACCCTGGTGTGCCATGTGGTGGTGAAAAACAAGCGCACCCAGTCCGCCACCAGCTTATTTATTATGAACCTCGCCGTGGCAGATATCTTCATCACTGTGCTCAACACGCCCTTCACTCTGGTAAGACCCGCCCTCACCGTCCATTGACAGCTGGGCTGCTCTTGTCTTAAGAAACAAAGTGCAAACTTTCATTACTTTCTGTGGATTCAGGAAGGCTGGTGAAATATTTGAAAATGACCTAAATGTCTCTTCAAACACGTTTTTATTAGGAATTAAAACATTTATTCCCCCCCACACACAGTATCCCACCTGTTTTCCTTTTCTTTTTTTTTCACCACCTTTGCAAATGTCTGCATTTGGGCCATACCTGCACTGCCCCAAGTGTATAATGCAGTAGGCCTATTAAGACTATTGACACCAAGAGATGGCGCCATTTGTGTCATAGAGAGAGAGGGGATCTCTCTGTGTGGAGAGAGAGACTTGATACATGTATCTATCTAGGTCCTATCTATTCCCTGGATTTATGACTTGCTGTGAAACCCAAACTTTTAAAGCACGTTCCCATTGCCAGTTAAATATTTAATCTAGAGACACGACTTCATGAGTTTGATCATTTGTGTTTTCATCACTATTCCTGAACTTGACAGTTACAATTGATGTCTTATCTTGATGGATGGATGAGGTTGGTGAATTGATGTGCGTACATGATCTACTGTGTGTGTGTGTGTGTGTGTGTGTGTGTGTTCCCTCAGGTCCGATTTGTGAACAGCACCTGGGTGTTTGGGAGGACAATGTGTCACATCAGTCGCTTTGTACAGTACTGCTCCCTGCACGTCTCCACTCTCACACTCACCGCCATTGCACTGGACCGACGGCAGGTTTGTTCACATGAATGTTTTAGTCAGAAAGGTTTCTGCCTGCCAAAAATCAGTCCCACTTATTAAAGTGGTGGAAAGTAATTAAATACATTTACTCAGATACCGTACTTAAGTAAAATCTGAGGTACTTTTACTTCCTACATTATTTCAATATTGCACTTTTTGCTCCACAATATTTACACAACCAACAGATTGTAAAGTTTATTTATAGTGTAGTCTGTTTCATTTGTTTGCTTACTCTTACTCTCTTATTAAAGTTATTAATAGTGAGTCGTTTTTAATGCTGCCCAGCTGTGTAATAGATAACATCTCCTGCTGCCTTCATAACAGAACAATCTCTCACAAATTTCATACTTACTTACTTACATACTTACTGATTCTTAGGTAGAAGGAAATTGAATTTTTTCCAACAAAACACTTTAAAAACAAACCATTAAAAATGAGTCGATATGAAGGTGTGTTTGTTTATTATTTAAGATCAGACGCAGATTACTGTTGGAGCTGTGTGAGCTTTGCCCATCTCTTGCAGTGCGTGTGTGGGAAGGAAATCAAATAAATGACTTTAGCTGAACTGCATGAGATATACTGTCTTATAACGAATGCTTAAACAGTCACACACCCAGAGAAAGTTGTAGATTTATTGCCATTGTCACTAGCAGCACAGAGATGGCATGAAAAAAATCACCTAACGCAGATCAGACTTTTTTCTTTGGATTGAAGGTTTTGGGCTCGACTAAGAATTAGCAAACATTTAGAGCAACAGTTATTGACTCAGACCGGCCTCCCGACCCTGACGGGACTTAAACCTCTTCTCTCTCAGCTTTTCAGCACCTTTATGTTTTTGTCATCTCTCATCTTGTTCCTCTCCACTAATTATCAATGTAATGTCACCAACAGAGATGCGAAAGTGGCGGGGAGAGAGAGGCTGACAGAAGTAACACCCAACCACAGTCAGTCACACAGCACTTGGTTATTTTTATTTAACAAATAAGAATAAGATAAAGTGTTTTGTGTCTGAAACACTGAGAGGCAGGTTTGATGCTCATGAAATGAAATGAAAATTGCAGCCTGTTGCACCTAATTTCCATAAGCCTGTATTCTGACCAGAGGGGAGGATGTTTCATTTCCTTAAACAAGATGGTCTGGATTTACCCAGAAGTACTCAAGGGACAAGGGAGCCTGCTGCTCACCAAGGATTTTACTGGCTACCCGGTTTTATTGCTGATTTATAAACCTGTTTATAAAGCCATTAATGCAACTAAAACATGCTCAATACAGTTCACCTTATTATAAAGTGGCCACATGCATTCAAATATGGCCTGTTGTCCATTCCTTGGCACTGGACAGATTTATAGGCAATGGACAAAAATCTAAATCTAAAAATGACGTGTATCATGTCTGTGTGTTCAGATTTGAGGCAATTCTTGTTGGCTCTGAAAGTAACAATGAAATCACAAGTCAGACAGACTTCCCCCCTCTACTCCTCATAGCTGTGTAGAAAGACAAGAAGCTACAGTCCTATTATTTAAGGTGAAGATACCAGAGGACACTGTGCAGGTTATAGGCTGTAATCTTGTTTTACAGCTGGTTCTGAAATTGCTCCTTAGACAGTTGATTTTTTCCCTACATGAATCTGAAGTATGTAGAGTTCACACAGTGAAAGCTCCCAATGCAAAAAATTCTATTATCACCACCACACATTGCCCACATAACAAGCCCTCATAGGGTGCTCTGCAGTGAGTAGTAAACAGGGATTTCAGACTTTCATGAATCATTGTGTCACTTCTGCAGGTGTTGTTGACTGTGATGTATGACTTACCTCTGGAGCTAAAGCAATGCATTGTATTGTGTGATTTATCTTAAATAAGTAGTGCACATGCTACAAACACTGTACTTTATTTTTACTTTCAAAGTTCCTCTTTGACTTTGGAAACAGCTGTTGACAAGACAATCTCACCTCAAAGTACATTTAGTAGCTGTTCTGGAGCTTTTAATCATATCACACAATCCTCATTAGCAGATTGAGTTTACTCATTTGCCATGGAGTTGCAATTTAAAGACATTTCGTCCATGTTTGTTTGTTTGTTTAGTAATTTTTTTAACTATATATCTTGCAAGGGAGTCTTCTCACTGAGCCAGATGTGACACAATATATGGTGCAAATAGTTAAAACTTAGAATTCAAACAAACCCTCAAATAAGATGGCAGAAAGTGGATATAGTGAACTACAGTATAAAGCAGAGAGAGACAGTGAGAAAAAACACTGCTGCTGTATCTGCAGGCTCATGTAATTCCCAGTAAACATGACCTTGTAACAACAAATATAATCAATGATTGGCATCTCAAACAATAACAGTCTAATAGAAATGACATGCTGAGAGAAAAATGTTTTAAGGCAACAATAACAATAACAATAGTATTTTCATTCAACCACGAATGAAACAGGACTGTCTATTGACACTAGATAACCATCAACTACATTTTAAGTCTCATAGTGCAACACAAGCATGATTTTTTTTGCCAAATGAGTTTTATAGTTAACTCCTGCTGAAACTCTGTTAGACCTCTGAGTGAATGGGAAAATTACATCTGCCCTCAGATACAACCAAAAAATGACATCAGGCTGCGTCTCAACCTGACCTGAACAATGCTGAAAAAACTGGCCCACGATTAAACCTAATGGTGACTCCTGGTAAACAGCAGATTACAGTAGTTTTATAGTACACTGTTTGCAGTTAGTATAAAATAAATCAATAGAAATGATACAAGTGAAGAGAAAATGTTTTCTGAGGTGTCCCTGGAGCTTTTTCACCACCATTCACAACTCCTGAATTCCCTCTGTGCCTAGCATTGTGGGAGACTAGTGTCCACCAAATCCCACTCAAAAATCAGGGTATTTTAGTATTCATGCATAGTAAGTGCTTTTCAGTGTGAACACACTGCATATTCAATTAACATGTAGTCTGGATTTGGTACACGGCTACAGTGAGAGCCTGCCAGCGCTGTCCATGGTGCTGAATGTGAAGGGAGCGACAGTGTTGAGATGGAGAATAATGACTTCATGTAAATTATTTTTTTCAGGCATCCCATGATATCAGAGAAATGTGGGTGTACATGTGTATATCAATGCAGTCAACACCGGGCAGTAAAGGTTACATAATCTTACAGTGTCTTACATTCACTGTCAGGTAAAGGTAAGGGTCAAGGGACACAGCTCTGACTCGAATGTAGATGTGCTTGAGGTGAGTTTTAGTCTTGAAAAGATCCACTCTTTGGATGCCGTTTTTGCCGTAAACACAGAGAATATTACAATAGCAATGAACTGACATGGATACAGCTTGATGGCCTTGAAAAGATAATGTAGCCGATAATGATGTTTAATTCGAAGGCTTTCATTATATTCCGTTAAATTTTTCTTGTGCATTGCCTCTATGTGCACCATTGGGTCCAGCAAGTGTCCCTCCTCTGCTGCACTGATGTCTGCGCTGTACAGATCCCCAGAGATGTTTGGAAGTTACTACTTTTCTAATAGCCTTACAAATGGAAGATAAAATATCTTCTGTTGTGAGTGTGTGCTGGAATGGCTCCCCATATATACTGTATAGTGCTTCATTACCGTCCACGAACCACGTTTCATAACACCATCGCATGTAAATAACACAGTAGAATAGAGGTGATGATCATGCAAAGAAGAGGATTCATTTGAAAAGAAGGGCTGTAAATGGAGCTCATCATTTAGGCTGCTAATGTACCAATGTGCAAAAAGCCTCTATTTTTAGAAGTAACAAATGTACAGGCACCTCATACTGGAGACGTTTGATGTATCTGTATAAAATGAACAGACGGTGAGGCAGAATGTACGAAGATCACATACTGTCTTAATTGTGTTTGGGTGATTGTGAGTGGCTTTTAAGCCCGCTGTGCTTTTGGATGTATTCCTATTAATAATTGTTCCAGTCTGTGATGTACCCGTATATCAAAACATTTTTTGCTCAAGTAGCAGGTGTACTTCCAACTCCAACTCCATAATGCTCCTTCCACAGCCTGAATGTACCTTGGGTCAAATCTTTAATGGCACTTCTGATGACTAATGTGCCCTCTGCTGCTGGTGAAAATTACTTTGAAACATTTTTATTCTCAGATGATTTGTAACTCTACATGTTTCATCACCAATGATGCCTAGGAGAGTTCAAATATTACAACCACTCTGAAGTCCAGCTTAATTAAACAAGCTACACCCGTTGGTGAATAAAAGCCTTCTTCTTCATTTAATGTGTAATGAATGAATATATAATTATTCTCAGTTGTCTCCCTCAGTTTAACAGTGAAGGCAGCGTTTGAGTTGCATATATACAGCTGTGGAGCTAAAAAATGTTTCTCTCTACACTTGTTTCATTATTTGTTAATCTACAACCATAAAGTGTATTATGTGAATTAATAGAAAATATTGTTTTTTGTCAATGTGATCCTGTTTGTGGCAAGAGATGAATTTCTTCTACTGGTTCCGAGAGTTTGTTCTGTGCGATGCTTCGATTCTGGACTGTCTAACACACATTTGTGAAATAGCTGGTCCCTAGGCTGGCTGACCTTTCACCTCCTAACGTCACAAACCCGACTACTCTGCTGAAGCCTCATATTAACCTTACTTCACTTTTGAATATGTATGGGCTAAAACCTCCATTCTGTCTGAGGTTCTCACATGGAAATTACAAAATGTATTTTATTCTATTCATATTCAAATATTTGTATCTATGTTCTGTTAAAATTTTAAATGCAGGGTTCTTACTTGTGATGGAGTATTTTTATAGAGTAGTATAGGTACTTTTACTTGGGTAAACAATCTGAATATTTCTTCCACCACTGCTCTCTTAAACTACTTAAATGCCGTACATGTTTTCACACAGCCTCCCTACTGAGGCCAACATGCCTTTTGAAAAAAAAAAAGTATCTATAGTTGTAGAAATATGAAGGCAGCTGGAAACTTGAGAAAAACTGAAATTGTATTGCACCGAATAAACCAACCTACCAAAATAGAATATAGAAAATATACAAAAAAAACAAATAAACAAAAACAAGCAAGCATATTTGGCAAAGAAAGAAATGCAATACAAGTTTAACAAGTTCACAAGTTCAGTTTACAGTAACTAGACTGGATTTTCTAATTTCTCAGGAACAGGAAGTCTTTTCTTTTTGCTCAGTTTGTTGATGTTCAAGGTCTGTGCAGTCAGTGCAGCAGGGACGTTGTGTCTCCCCTTTGATGCCTCTGGTCACTCAATACATTCACAGTCAGGAAATATATAAAAACCCTCCGCTTTTGATGAGCAAGAGGTTAATGAACAGTTGTATAAAAAAAAAAATGTTTTCCACTGGTCGCAGCTGTGACTGTAAAAATGCTCCCAGCAAATTACATGACCTAATGTTAACACACTGCTTCACAAATTGGTTTGAGCTTCAGTGATGTTATTCTTTGGCCATTGGTGGACTTTTGATTGGATATGAGTCATTTCTGAATGTGTAATGTGTAAAAAACTGATCAACAGAGTGCTGATATTAAAATTCAAACCTCAAGATTAATACACAGATGTGGACGGATGTATTTCATGTATTGATCCAACGTGTGTGTGTGCATGCATGAATATTTTATTTTCCAGGTGATTTTACATCCTTTGAGACCTCGCATGTCCCCAGCACAAGGTGGTGTTTGGGTCGCTGTTATCTGGATAATGGCCAGCTGCTTCTCCCTCCCACATGCAATCTACCAAAAACTCCTGACTTTTACATACAGGTAAGATGATACACACTCGTACGTTTTAAAAAGGAGGGATCAGTTGGAAGTGTTCAAAAGTATTTATGGTGGTTAGCAGCAGAGAAAGATGTTGGTGATTAGACTCCGTCGATGTGAAGCATCTTCATTGAATGTAGGCTCATATGAAGATACGTGATTGGACAGGGTCCCTCTGAGTCTGGACTAATTTGACGGATTTTTCTGTGCTTTACAAAACCGTTACAAATCACTGCTGCCAAAAAATAAATGTTTTGTGATCTTACACAGCTCTGGTGAAGGTTTGGTTAGGTTTGGGCACAAACATGAAGGATCATGGTTTGGGTTAAACAAACTACTTGGTTAAGGGTTAGGGAAACATTGTGGTTTTGGTTAAAATTCAAAATTCGTTTAGGTTAAGCAACTTTCATTGTCATGGTCACAATAATAAACACGTGCATGGTTAAGATTAGGGAGGCAGGGAAGAAAAGAACCAAGGTTGATTGTCAATTGACAAAAAGTCCAACGCTTTGTTGACCATCCATCCCCCGTCCTCTGTGGTTCTTGATCAGTGTCACCCGACTTCCTCCTTTTGGTGACATCAGAATTGTGAATGTAAGCACTTTGATAGCGTGGGAAAGCGGAGGTGAAGGAAAAGATCAGAGTGGGAAAAAATAACAGAAATTCACCCAAAATAAAGACAAAAATGTGGGAGATTATTGTTATTATTGCTATTTATGGGATGGTATGCTGAATATGCAGAGTACATCAGATTAGGGAGGTGCGACTTGTCAATATCCCTCTAGTATGAACAACCTTTATCTTCTTATTTCTCCTCATTTAACCCTTCTCTGAATGTTTTATGACCATATCTGAGTCATTCCCCCCGTCATGTCCTCTAAATGTACTCACAGAGAGCTTAAACGATAAGTTGATTAGTGGATCATTAGGAACGTAATCAGCAAACAAAAACAAAAAACATTCATCAATTGAGTCAGTTTTTAAGCAAAAATGCCAAAAACTCTCTGGGTCCAGCTGCTCAGATGTGAGGATTTTTTTGTTTTTTGGTCATACAAGACAATTTTTTTTTGTGTTTTTGGGCTGTTAGTCGGACAAAATAAGCAATTCAAATATTTATCAACGTCCTCTGGGGCATTATAGTGTGGAATTTCACTATTTTCTGCCATTTTACAGTCGCAACAATTAATCGAGAAAATTAATTGTGTAATCGATAATAAAAACAATTGTTATTGTGTAATTGCAGCCCTACACTCACCTGTGACCTTGTCCTCACCTCCTTCCCTCCCTCACTAATGTGTCTGTCCCTCTCCTTTGTGCTGTAATTCTCCGCACCAGTAAGGAAAAGGAACGCAGCCTGTGTGTCCCAGACTTCCCAGAGCCATCAGATGTCTACTGGCAGTATATTGACCTCCTGACCTTCATATTACTGTACATGCTGCCACTCCTCATCATCACTGCCTCCTACGCCACAGTGGCCTGCCGGCTTTGGCGCCACAACGCCATCGGTGACACCACAACAGCTCAGCACGCCGCCCAGAGAAGAAAGCGCCGGCGGACGTTGGCCATGTTGCTCCTGGTGGTCGGGGTGTTTGCCATCTGCTGGTTCCCACTCAACTGCTACGTGGTGCTGCTGTCCAGCCAGGCCATCCACTCCTCCAACGCCCTTTACTTCTGCTTTCACTGGCTGGCTATGAGCTCCACCTGCTACAACCCTTTCATCTACTGCTGTCTGAATCCCACCTTCCGCCAGGAGCTGAGGCTCCTCTTCGACATGTGCAGGAGGAAACGGCGGTCGGCGGTCGGGTTGGAGCCAGCGCTCCGCCCCGCAGCTGCCTGCGCTCCTTGTCACAGGACTGCCTGGCCCGACAACCACGAGTCCTCGAGGCCAAGGCTCGCTCTGTCCCACCCGGGCCACGCCTCCTCACAGCGGAGTCACGCCTCCTCCAGTCAGGCCCACAACCTAAAAGACACACATGTGCTCTTCACCGCCAGGCAGGCCCTCACAGGACGAACCGATATCCTCTCAGTGGAGCCCATCGTGGCCGTGAGCTGACTGGGAATAGATGCCACAAAGTGATGGGACTTTGGTATTTGAGATTCTTCATCCCATTTTAGGATTTCATCATGTTCCAAAGAGGACTAACTGAAGTTTCTTAATATTATATTCTTGTGAGAGAAAAAACAGGCTCCACAATCTGAATCTGATGTACATTTTTTGTCCAAAGAAATCTTGTGCAATGTCAGGCGTTGATGTTGATGGTCCATATCTGTTTGCTCTGTCTGTGTCTTTTCTTTCTGTGACTTCACAACTGAATCTCCCTGAAACTGTGAAAAAATGTAATGTATCACTCAGTTGTGACAGGATCTGTTCATAAAGGGTTTCCCTTGAAGACTTTGGTGTCTGCCTGCAAGGACAGCATCTCAGTTGCTATATGAACATGTTGAGAATGAAATCGTGTTCACATTGATCCACATGTCACATCCTGCTGCTTTTTTCAGTTTATCTGTGATTTACATATAGCCAGAGGGTTTGTAGAGTTCACAAACAAGATATTACAGCAGTGAGGGTGACCTATCTTCCTCATCGCACAGTTCACAGTATTACTCTGTACCATGGACCGTTTAGTCTCTCAAAAGTGGACAGTCATGAGAGAAACGTGGTAAAATCCAGAGCAGTGATCCTAGATTGCACCACGAGACACGTCCAACGATGGCTGATTTGGCGCTTTGGTGACCAAACACAGCCTGTGGCAAAGATTCTGACAGAAATCTTGGACCAAATTCTCACAATGTGAATCTCTGCTACGACCCACATCTGCAAACTGTCTATGATGCAGAATACACTTGCCAGTGTGACATTTTGTAAAAATCTTTTTGAATAAAGTTTAGGATAAAAACACAAAACAAAACAATGGAGGCAGAAGTTTGCGAAAAAGGGAGAAAGAGCAAAACCTTGGCAGAGCCGTTGCAAAGCTTGTTTATTGTTTTGCGACACAGGCAGATGACGGTGCTTCTGCTCTTCTGCTTTCTTTTTTCTTCTGCGCTGTTCACCACGCATTCATCACACAGTCTGACATGGCTCAATTGATATTGTACAGCCATTTTATTAAACCCGTCTCACACAGTGTGACATGCATTAAACTTACGCAATTGTTGTTGTTGTTGTTGTTGCACAGTCTAAAGGTGCATTTAGTCAATCAGGTGATGTGCAGTTTAATAAATAGAGTATCTTCGTTTCAAAGCTGTTGTATGCTTTAAGAACAAGCTAAGCACTTTTGTTAATTTGATATTGTGTTTACGCTTTTAGGCATTTGAAAAGTATTGGGTCTTTATCTGGTGTTTCAACAGCGCATGCTGAACAAATATGATATGAACAATATCATATTTAAAAGCTTGCAGGTGCATCTCTGTTTTCATTTTGAGGTAGAACATCAGAGCAAAGTCATAGTTCATTTAGCATTGCTTAAGTGGAATTTGTTTTTGTTCACTTCCTTCATTTCACAATGCTTAAATAGCCAAATGATAATATGCCTGGATTATGTAATCTTGAAATTATACTCTAAGCGTTTGATAGGCTGCAAAATAACCTATTATGCTACTTTGGATGCAATTAAATAGGAAGGTAGAATATTTCGTTCTATACCTCAGGTACACATCAACATAGTCTCTGCATTGCTGTGTTCTGTGAAGATCATAATAAAGTCATAATAAAAACAAAGAATGAGTACATTTCCATTCAAAGACAGAATACAACAAAGCAAAAAATGCAGTGAAAAAATAAATGACCTGCTCTTGTGAATGGTATAACCAGCATTCCAACCACTGTATAACGCTTTTCGTGTCTTCTCAGATCAGATTCATGTTAGCACCTTTTGTAAAGCGTGCGTGTGGTTACTTTACTCCACGCCAATGAAAGGAAGCAAACCATGTGTGTGCATGCAAGCACAGCACATGAAAGTATGAGTAGGTTTGGTGTTCATGCCAGCTGTGCATCTTTGTGTCTTGTAAAGTTTATTTTTCTGCTATTTCAACATCGTCTCATTTTGAAAAAACGTGGGGGAACTGAAAAGACTGACATCATTCTCTTGCATCATGCCACCCTCACATCACATTACAGGCCGGAGAAACACAAACCAATGAAATTCTGATGATGTTCAACCGCAGAGCTGAAAGGTTAACCATAAAAGTACCACCGATGGTTTTCAGGACATTGCATGTGGGAGAAGTTTGCCGTCAAGGCTTTCTGCCAAAAGCAGTAGTTCAACACTGACTTACTATTTTACCCACACCATGATCTTTTCCTAAATCTAACCAAGTAGTTGCTTGGTTACTGCAACTGAAAACTGAAAATAATTCAAAAAAACTGAAAATGAGAAATCGAAAAATAATCAGGCACAATTGTCAAAATTGGCCTCACACAGAACCTTAATCTCCTGGATGAAAGTCCTGTGTTTGACCCATTCATCCACCACAACCTTCTCCCCTCATAGACTTTGTTGCTCTTTAAACTATGTCAGCTGACTTCTCTCATGTGCCAGAACATCTGGAGACAACGTATGCATCTAGCTGAGGACGGAAATTTGGTTTAACATCAGTACTCCACACAATCATACAAAAAAAAAGTCTTAATTCCAAATATGTGTTACTGTCTTTACTCACATACAGTGAATATTTAATTGTAGCAGAACTTCAGATAGAAAAGTGTACGTTAATCAAAACAGATTTTATACAATGTCCTCATGACAATCACAGTTGAAAAAAAAGAACATCATGGTTTCAAAATGTGTTACATATTTTCGGCTTTGAAGGGTACGACATTATAATTCCAGCATCGTTAAATTAAATAGAAGCTGAGACTTCCTGCAGTAAAAGCATGATTGGCAGGGAAAGATATTAAAAATATATTGCTGTGAGTGTTCAGTGTTTCTTGTGAGCAAAATATATTTTATGTCTCAGAAAGTCAAAACAGTAAAATGTCTGTATTTGTACATGTGGGTGGCTGCGAAAAACTGCGAAAATTGCATTTTTTCTCACTGTAATTAATGAATCAATTGCTTTATGTCCGGCTGCCACCCGGCTGCGAAAAACTGCGAAAATTGCATTTTTTCTCACTGTAATTAATGAATCAATTGCTTTATGTCCGGTTTGTTGAAGGGAAACGATCAGTATGCCAAAAAAAATTCTTTGCAACTTATGTCTCTTCTTAATGTAGTTTCATCTTCCAGAGGTAATGGTTCAGGAATGTGTTTTTCTGTGTCTGTCTTTGTCTGTTTGTAATGTTTTTCTGCAATTTGTGAATGTTATATAATAATAATGATAAAATATATTAAATTAAAAAAAAAAACTATCCTTACCTGTTATTTCTTTTTTTCTGGAACAATTAAAGGCACTGATGACGCGGCTGGGCAACTGTGAAGAAACTTTCTCACACACTCGTGACATGAAGCGTACTTTTCTGTTGAAGCTAGCCTGAGTGACAACTCCAAGCAGAAAAACAGCCTGGCACAGATAGTTGGATTCTTCAGACAAGTGACCTGTGGAGCCATCAGGTAGCAGGCAGGTATTTGTCTGGCTGGTGGGAGAGAGCACTCTGATCCGGTGGATCCAAACAGCACCAAGCGGGGTGAACCAGAGTGACCACTATGAGTACAGGACCCCATACGTATATGACAAAATACCGTTTAGGTTCACTCTCTCCGCCACAGAAGGCAGCTATTTTCAGTGACAAAAGCTCAGATAAAAACACTGTACACCACCTGTTCACCAACTGTCCTCCCAAGAAGGAACTGAGTGAGTATTTTTGTCACCTAACGCTAGGCTCACGTGGTACTCCCACAGGCTTTGACTAATTGACTAATGTTCTAGTATTGAGTGACAATCCAGAGAAGCCTCATTTGAAGCAAACTAGATAACAAGAGTGGTAGGTTGGATGCCGGTAACTGCTCAGTGGGCGTGGGAGTCAGAGGCTCGTGTGCAATGCATCTCTGCAAGCGGGAGAACTCAGCTTTCTCTGTCCATATAGCACGCACTGAGGAATGTATAGCTTCAATTGACTGGATTTACCAACAACAGTGAAGGAGGTGGCAGCACCCTCAGCACCCGCGGCTATGGGTGAACCCGCATAAGGCTGACCGGAAGAAAGCACTATACCGCTACTGAGCAAGCGGCCGGGCTTTTCTCAAATAACACATTGTTGTAGCGTAAACGTCACATCGCCTGGCTGAAGGCAGCACAGGAAGGTCTGTGTGTCAGAACCAGAGCACAAATACATTCGAGAGATTTCCTACATGTATGTATTTAAACAGTTCTGTTGTAATCATTCAACAGTAAAACAAGTTTATATCTAACAATAAATAAACAAGTTTATATTCATTTATTTCCATATATTACATTTATTGTTACAAATTGTATTCTTATCAAACATGGCTGGGTGGGCCCATTACTGGTTACACGCCTGGATGGAAGTAGACATTGTGGGTGATACTTGCCTTTTGATAAAGCCGTGGCAAAATGTTTCTCAAAAGCATTACTACATTACACTTTAAACAGTAGCAGTCAGCGTTACTCCCTTCCACAGCAGTTTTCTCTAAACTATAAGGGACTTGTTATGGATGGAGACAACATAATCGAACAGCTTCCGTAAAAGCAGCAGCAGCTTAGCGGGATGTGGGATGCTAAAGCTGAAGTTCGGTCTGTGTTGGAGAAAAAAAGGTTTGGGTTGTGTACGACACAATGTTCTCTCTCTGCAGAGTGATACAGTTTGAATAATACTATGCCTGTGTTTGAGTTGTGTGTGTTGGAAAGACATGCTGACTACCTTGACTCCCAGACACCATAAATGCAGACAGAGTTTATCAGCTTCCATGCCTGTAGCATGCTGGGCCTTTCAATGATTTCAAAATGTTTTTTGTATGAGGTTTGATTCAAGATGCAGAAATGCTGGTAGTAATGGTGAGGTATTTTTGGTGAGGTAATAGTCTCCAACTTAGAGTTTCTGAAAAAGGTTTGGCCTTCAGTATTCAGGTATGCAGCATTTCACTAGCTTTCATAATTCAAGAGAATCTTATAATCCAAAGTGACTATTATGTATTGTTGATAATAAGCAAACAATACATAGTCATTTTATAACATACAATTTTAAAACCAAGGCAACAGCATTGTATATAACTGATGTTTCTTTTAATAGATTGTTTTCATTCATCAATCTTCTGAACTCACTTAACCTCTTTTAGGAATGAACATTATATAATGTTTACCAGGTAATTCACAGCAGAACAAGTAAGGAGAGACTGCTAACCCGACTTGTACTTTACGCATGTACTGCCGAAGCTACACCATAGCTGTCGTGCACCTCCACTAAAATGTAGCTACACATCAGGGCAATGGAGATACCATGTAAAGACCCGAACAACTGTGATTGGTCAGCTTGGGCTTCTTGTGTTTTCTCTTACCAGTTTCCGGCGCCGGTGGAGATTGTTGATAGTTAAGATGACGGTCAAGCAAGTCGAAGACAGGCTCAGTAATTGTCTTCTTTTCAGAAACACACATTCAGCAAGGCTACTACAAAACGTTGTCGCTCTTTATCACAGTGAGGGAAATAATGTAAACACAATTTGTGCACGCTCTGTATCACAAAGCGAATGAAAGGATGTGACTACATTTACAACCTGATAATGTACGACAGATCCATTGACAGGTAAAATCAAGATATTGAACTTTAAATCAGTACCTGCACCAATATAGTTTAATCTGAATTGTGGAGAGAGGGAGATGCCACAAGGTCGTTGGTGAACCTCCTCGAAGCCCACCAAAGATGTTATTTGGGACTTGAGGCGCCAGAGGATTTATAAACTCTGAGAGGAGCATTCACCTAATGTAGGTGTGGGAGACAAACAGAAACAGGTGTCATCAAGACCCTAAAGTCTGAAGGATTACAATGCAAAGCGGAAGGGCACAGACCGTGCTCAGTTAAACCATCCTTGGGGTGTTGGTCTAATCTTTTCCAGGAGCTCTATTTCCCGATGCATGCAGGTCTTCAGCATCCTGGCAGCGTGTTCGATCAGGATTAAAGACAAATCTCACAGAGACAGACCTGCAAAGTCATCCATCTCAGCAAACTCAGCCAGCCTTTTGTAAACAATTTGCAAAAAACACAAATCCAAAGACAACTTTTCTCAAAGTTTTCTCAAACTTGTCTTTGGATTTGTGTTTTTTGCAAATTGGCTACTTGGCAACTTAATGATTTTTGGCCATGCCAGCTGTGTGGCTCTACATGGATAGGTGCGCCAGTCCACCACTTTGTTCCAGACTGAAACATCTCAACAGCTTTCGGATGGATTGCGATGACATTTTGTACAGACATTCGTGATCCTCAGACAATGAATGATACTGACTTTGATGATCCTCTGACTTTTTCTTTAGTGCCAAAATGAGTTTGAAGTTAATTTTTTTAATAGAAATTGAAACTGCTGAATGAATTGCCATGAAATTGGGCGGAGACGTTCTTGTTTCCCCAGAGGCTGAAATGTAATAACTTTGGTGATCCCTTAACTTTCCATATAGCACCATCATCAGGTTAAAATTTTGATTTTATAACCGTATACCAACAAAACTAATGATATTCCCATCGGCCTCAGCTGTACTTGCAAACTAGCAAATGCTAACACGCTAAACAAAAATAGTAAACATTAAACCTACTAAACATCTGAATGATATCAGGCTGACATTAGCATTTAGCTCAGTATAGCCTCACAGAACCACTAGCGTGACTGTAGACTAGTCTTGTTTGAAAATACAGTATTTACATCCGTGACCTGATGGGATAAAGTGAAATTATTAGTGATGGAGGGAATGCTTTAACTCAAGAGAGAGCGCCTTTCTTTGTCCTTCTAAATGACTTAAAGTCTAAACTCATCTGTAGGGCCCGTGGATGCTGCCACTAGCTATTTTAGAAAAATGATCATTTTGCCCATTTTCTTCAAGAAGGGAGTTATTTCCCACTTCCACAAAAGAGCCGAGAACTTCACTGAACTACTCTTTTAAAAGAGCTGCAGGTGATTTACTGGGACTTGCACAATCTGACAATTGGCTTAAAATTATTGCACCATTCTGTCACTGACGGAAGTTCTTGAGTAGACGTAGAAACGTGGGATGTGTGACGCCAAATGGGTTCTCTACGAGCTTGTGAGCCGATAAAGGTCACCCTGACCTGCAGAGTCAACACAATGCCATTTACAGAACATCACTGTTTCAGGAGTTGCATATTAAAGGGGGGATGATGGGACAGAAGCACACTGTGCTCTCATCATGAGTCAGCCTTCATTTGATTGTGCAAGAACTGACCTACAGCACATTTGGCCATTATGAAAATGCCACAACAAGGCTTTATATCTTTATAATGATGAGAACAATCTTGACTGAAGATGTGTCTTCACTGGTATTGTCTCTTACTGACATTAAACCAAAGAAGTTGTTGCTAAATGGTCTTTGACAATTTGATTAAAATTATTCTGGCAATTCACAAGGCCAAATGCTTTCTGAATTATGCCGTGTCGTGACAGATCAAACATTGGACAGGGCACTGAGTTTTAGTTTTTAACTTGTGTTAACAATCGACCCTATTTTATTCTGCTTTAAGAAGCATCTACAGAAGTTTGTTTGTGTGAGAGAAAACGTGACAAGGAGGAACAGGGAATGGTGTATTTTCTCAGTCAGCTTCTTACAATGAGAGATGAGATTGTACATGAAGATGCTGATTTCTGTCAAGAAATGCTGCACACGTACGGGGCCCCAGATTTTATTGCCACACCACTTATTAATGAAACGACATCACAGGAGTGAAGTGAAGTTTTCCATTGAGAGTTCTTGTGAAGGAAAAGAAAATAACTGGCTTTGAATTTCAAGAGAGAAGTTGGGTTTTTCCACATTCACTAAACATTTCCTCAGCCAATAGAGAAAGTGCTGCTTATAAGGTGGTTTCACACCAGCTTCAACAGTCAGCCGTGGTGGTTGCAACTCGTGTTGAACAGGTCCATCTGCTCTATGACCGCCGCCTCCAGTGTTTTAAATCATCTTCTCGTATGCTAATCTGAAAAACCTTGCTGACAAGTGCTCTGCCAGTAAACCTTGCAGACCACAAACTCAAAATCACAATTTCAATTATTGATTTCCATGATCTCACCTCTTCTGAGGCTGAAAAGCTAACATATCCTTGGTCCTGCACTCTTCTATAAAGGTTTTTTTTTAATTTTATTTTATCTTCTGTTCATTTTGTGACATTTTCCTTTGTCCTTTTACATTCTACCTGCATGCTGGTTATGTAAACTGTCTCGCTCACATCACCTGCTTCTGTCTTTGAGTCTAACGGAAGTCAACTTTACATAAAACGAGCACAATGTGGGCGACAGACATCTGGCAACACTTTACAATAACAACTTTACAATATTGTACACAAGAATGTCAACTAGTAGCCACTCATTCATTACTAATTACTTAATAACTAGTTACTCTGTTTGGGCAACCCCAAGCAAAGTGGTACATCACACTGAGTAGTTACAATGTAGTCCTTCGTTACTTTGTGATTTTGATTGGACTTTACAACTATTAAAACTATTAAAAAAGTATATAGTCATGAATGAGTGGCTACTAGTTCAGAGCTAATCAGGAATGACTTATGAAGAAAACAGTCGTTATTCTGATTCACGGATACTTATGAACTAATCATTACCTAATGATTCATCAATATAGTATCTCCCAGTCTGTTCTCTAGTGACTCATTATGAGTTATTCAGGAACTACACACTAACAATTCAATAGAGGGTCATTCCTGATTCCCTTGTTCGTTAGTAACTACTCACTTTCTTGTACTGTATTGGAAAGTGTTACCTACAATCTTTCCTCCTGAACTGTTGACAAAATGTTCAGTGAGTCTGAAGGCTTGGGACTTTGTAGTTACGGGAATATTATGTGGTTTCATAAATATGCAAGGCTTGCTGAGGCAATTACAATAATAGCCAAACATTTCTGCTCTGTTATTAGAGGATTGTTTTAAATAATAACTCTTCTGTTCACGGCTGTTGAGATATTGACTGCAAAGAAAAAGGTGGAGTGCCAGACATGAAGGTAGAATCTTAAATGCTCCCTCAGATCAAAGTGGCAACATGACTGTCAATACAATAAACTCTCAGTTCTCCACAACAATGAGGGTAAATGATTGTAACAGGCAATGCGGTTATTGACTAACTGAGTCTGTGGAAAAGAACATTGCTTGGTTTGGACTGTTGTGCTGCATAATGCATCAGTGAGATGGTGTTAATATGGACTGTATATAATCCTCTTTTTGTCCTTCTAGTCTGTACAATTGTCTGAGCTACATTCAAGGCGTCTCTGAACTTTGCTTGTTATCTTGTCTGCTTCGTTTTTGTTTATACCAATGTTCAGTTTGCCATGCCAACTCCTCTGATTTTATTTTTTTAAATTAAACTATGAGGTTCTAAAACATTTCATTTAATTTTCTGCACCTCGATCCTGAAACTGAAGCAGCTAAATGGAATTCAGCCGTCATTTATTTTATTAACACATATTGTGCTTTTCCTACACAGCCATGTCTACATGTCTTCAGTGAGAAAGGCCTTCAACTCATTTAACATACATATTGTCTGTAGGCAGCGTCCGATAGAAACATTAGCAACAGAACACAAAATGATTAATGAGTAGTTAGAGTGTAGACTACATAGTGGATAATGAGTTATTAGAAAACAGACCAGGAGATTTGTACATGTTCAGGTTCATGATTAATTCTGAACCATTGTGGCACAAAACTAGTTACGACTCATTAATAACTAATTACTTAATCAGTAAAACTACAAAACAAACAAGTAGCTACTGATTTTTTTCTGGAGTATTCCCAATTAAACCAGAGACAGCAGAGTTCTTAAAAAATACTAAATACGATTCATTTAATATAGTAACTCCCATTCTGCTCTCCAGTGACTCATTATTATCTTCATTTATTGGTTTATTTAACAGGGACAATGCGCCTTAATAAACATCAACTCAGACAAATTAAGATGACAATTTGCATGCATCTTTTTTCCAACTCTGGCATTATTGAGTACATCCTATGAGAGTCTTTTATAGTCAGAATAATCCAATTAGTTTAATACAAGCAACATTATTTGCTTTGACCTCTAAAATCATATTTAAGTTGAACCAACATCATTTCAAAAGTTGTGGTGATGTTAAAAGGTCAAATGTATGAAAACCAAGAACGGCCTGCTTGCAATCCATTTTTTTAATTCTGTTATGTCGAGGTCACGCGTTAATTATTTTGTTATCTCAAGATAATAACGCTTATTTTTTCGAGACATGCAGCATGTTAATTTATTTCGTAGCCTTCTCCTTAAATGACCAGGACTGATCTGAAGTACCACGTTGGTAAACTGATGAAGACTGGAGAGTTGAGCCGGGGTAATATACTGCAGGGGCTTGATGAGTGGATGGGTTGCAGGTGTGCAGGAGGATCAGCAGGTCCCCCCCCCCCCCCCCCCCACACACACACACACACACAGAGACAGGACAAACATGGGAGTCACAAGAAACACGAAACACAGGGAAGGGGTAAACAGGTTGAACACAAGGAATGAGGGAGAGGCACAGCCGGGACCATGACACTGACGAACATTATAAGTAGGCTAATAAGACGAAAAGACCTTTTGTTTTCTCGTGATATCGAATTGATTATCTCATGACCCCAAGATAACGGGATTAAAAGAAACTGCAGGCATGGATGTTGTCAGCACAAAATACTTGATTAAAGTTTCTAAGTTCTTTAGGTTACTTCCATCCTACTCAGAAATGTCCATGCAAATTGTTGCCTTAATTTATTTTGACTATTAGTAATTTATTTCACACACACAAGTCAGAATAAGTTACACATAGATGTTTCAGTTCCAACTGTTGAAACTATTTGGATCAGGAGAGACTTTGTATGAGTTAACAAATATTTTTCTTTCAACCATGAACATTTTTTTTTTATCACTGGTGCATGAATGTGTATGCTGCATTTTACTGCTGTAGATGTTTAAGGTTGTGCTGATTTTAACCACTTCATATACTGTTGGATAGTTTAATCTGCAGCAATGCATAATGTTCTAATGTTCTAAGATCAATGTATGTTTGAGATATACGTATCTCTTAGAAGTCAACAGCCCTGTTTTCAGCTTTGTGACGATGCATTTGCTGGCTAATCAAACGGTGGGTTTAAATAGTTTATTTAGCTTAAGAAGTTGAAGAATTTGGGGGATTCAAATATTAGAATTTAGAATATTAAAACATATTTTACATTTCACTTTTAATGCACTTAGATGAAGGTGCCTTTTTTTTCGAAGGATCACTCTCGCGCCAAATATTTATTTATTATTTCATATCATATGATTATTTCATATTCATATTTGAGAAACTGTATTTTGATGCATTCAGATGTGGTGAAGCATTGTGGAGCACAGTCCAAAATGTAGATTCACATTATCGTTGCATGCCATAACCAAATTGAACATTTTGAGCTTTTCATTGAAAAACATTGAAAATTGAAATAATAACATAAAAATGGCATGCACTGAAAAAAAGACGTTCATAATGATAGAAGTTAATAATGATAATGGAATATCTTCCCTCATGTCGTCCCTCAGAGAGAATTACGCCCAGGCCGCACAGCTGCTAAATACTTCACTATGTTCATCAGCGAGTCTCTAACTGCTGAGTAGGTGGTGTACTTTGGGTTTTAGAGCTCTTTCACTGAAAACAGCTGCCTGCTGTGGCTGAAAACCACGCAAGTTGTGAGCCGGAAAGCTAAACTATGAGCTGAAACTCACCACAAAGCTTTGTAAAGCCGAGGGGAGCTGCAGACTCAGGCGATAATTCTATGTAGGTCATCATGAGCGACCCCTTTCATATTGTCACACTGACATTTCATACATTGCTATCATAAAGATATCAGTTAAAGCCACTTTAATATAGAGAATATGAACATAACTTTCTCTTTTTCCAGAAAGTATGTAACTATTTCACATCTCATTTCAATGTCCTTACCTGTGGCTGAAGCTTCTTTTATTATTTACCATCATGAACCCGGTATTTCTCTTCTTGTATGAACTCCAGGAATTGTATGCGTCGTAAAGACCTCCAATCTCATTTTGTGTCTCAGGGCTTAAGCTCTTTACTCATTATATTGTATTGTGCAAAGAACAATACATCCGTTGCTGTCTGCACTCTCTGTTTGTGTTTTGAATTGCCATAATGCACTCTTAATCCCACCAGGATACTATACTTTGACTCTTAATCTTTTCACGGGATATTTCTTGGTGCTCATGGACTGATACAGGATGTCAAAGAACCACCTGGGATAAACCGATCTTATCCAGTATAGTTTCTTAGTTCTACCTCTCTTTCCTGAGAGAGATGAAAGCCTTTGAAAATCCTGCTTCGCCCTTCAATAGAAAAAAAACAGATGCACCAACTGTTAATCAACTGTTAATCAGTGGGCCGTGGAAAAGATGGTATATACATCATGCGTTTCTTGGATACATCATGCATTGCTTGGATACATCATGCATTGCTTGGAAACTAACTGATTCTGTAGTTTTGGAGCTATGTTTCTGTTGAAATTGAAAACCAATGAATATGCTTTTAATCATGTACCTACCTAAATATCCCAGTCTTGCACTAGTTTTACATGAAGACAGAGTTGAAGGATAAGGCTGGCATTATTTTATCTTTTTTTATTTTCAATAAAGCAAAGTCATCAGTTAATTTAGTTAAGTAATCTGTGCAGCCAATGCCCGAAGGAGCCTGACATGAGGGACGTTGACCATGTAAGCTCTCCACAGACCGACCTCCTCACCTAAAATTATGCGCATTAAAAATCCCCAACACAAACCTCTGGACAGTGGTAATTCAAAACAACACACGCCAATTAGTCTATGCAACCTCCATAGTAAAAGTTGTTCTATTGTACCTCCAATTTAAGACATTCACCCTATAATGGACCTGCTCTATTTTTCCTCCTGTACTACTACTACTCCTGTACTTCTTCCATAATACCTGCTTCGAAGGCACACCACACATTTCACAGCTCTTGCCATTAGTAATTACATGTTGAGTGTTACTTTGTAAGATATAAAATGAAATGAAAAGAAAAAATTGAAGAGTCCTTCAGCCTTCACTTCATAAGACGCTGACCTAAAAAGATCACGTTATTCACATAAAAAAACTTTTTTCCTGCTACCTTGTCCAGTTTCTTTCCCGTTTCTAGTTTCTCATTATTCCAGCCATCGATGATCCATCACAGAGAATCTTTGCCCCAACAAATCAGAAAGTAAGTCTGCCGTCACCTTGATAAAGCTGATAAACACAATTATCTCACTCAAACACATCGCAAGTTTAATCTCCATCTCATATTGATTTTCTGTTTTCCTTTTTTTGCTCTCAATTCTGTCAGCTGTAAAATGTTTCTCCCTCTCCGACTTTCCCTTTCCCTTTGGTTAACTAATAAAACTGGTATAATAGACCGATTACAATTCAACTGAGACACCAATTCCATGTCAACTTCCCCAAGATTCCGTCTTCCCCCCCCTGCCTACAAGTTTCCCTCTTCTCCATGTCTCACTTTACACAGTTACTTTCCTACCTCCCTGTGCGCATGTATTTCCTGCCTGTTGATTCTCCTGTTTTCTTGCCTGACTTAACCTCTCTACCCTTTTCTAACTGAAAGCCTGCGAGGTCATGGACTCTGGCCCACATACCTTCTGCCAGTAACCCATTACAGAAAACGGCCGGCAGCATCAGACGTCTTCTAGTCTACCGTACTGAATGTGCCACAAAAATACCAAGCTGAACTCAAGTCAAACCAATACAGTGAAGTATGTGGAAGCCAAAGGAGGTGTGGCTGAATGGCTATTTTTTTTTATCCCATTATATTGAGACAAGTTAATTTTCTCATTATCTATGGTCAATTAAGTCCCTTTCACATGACTATTGGGTTAGTTATCTCATTATCTACCTGGACACTTTACTTTATTCTGGTCACTGCACTGTTGTTATTTATCTTATCTTATCTTATTTTTATTCTTATTCTTATTTTAGCTTTTATATTCTACTTATTTGTTATCAAAACAATAGCACCTTCAGACCACAGCAAATTCCTTGTAATGTATGTTACTTGGCAATAAACAGTTTCTGATTCTGATTCTGATTCTGATTCTGATCTTGTGGAAGCAATTTCTTTTTGGTCTACAGGATAACTCTCATGACAAAACTGTTATCCTGAGATATCAATATAATTAACTCATGACCTTCCGTTAACGTTTTTTTTAAAAAAAAGTAACTACAACCACGGACAAACAGAGGCAGGCAACTCCCTGCTTTCACCTTGAAGTGGGTGATGGCGACGTTGGTCTGGCAGCAGAAGCAGGATGTGCAGCGCACGGGGATTATTACACAGACAAAACCATATAACTATAACTTGATGGCTATTGAGGTTCCATTTTATAAAACTTGAATGCCTGCTGTGCCGGAGAAGGTCAAGGAAATTACATGAACATGCAAAGAGCTCTCATTAAGAAGAGTGACATTAAAAACTGGACCTCTTGTTCTGCAAGCACATATCTTGAGTGAATCCGCAGCTTATATACTGCAGGTTGTTGTTGAAAAAAAAACTCTGCACCGATTCCCCACCTGGATAACCCTGTTTTTTGACTTCTCCAGTGCGTTCAACACCATCCGTCCGCCTCTACTGGGTGAGAAGCTGACGGAGATGCAGGTGGATGCCCCCTTCATGTCCTGGATTGTCAACTACCTGACTGGCAGACCACAGTATGTGCGCTTACAGCACTGTGTGTCAGACAGAGTGGTCAGCAACACCGGGGCCCCGCAGGGGACTGTCCTCTCTCCCTTCCTCTTCACCATCTACACCACGGACTTCAGCTACTGCACAGAGACCTGCCATCTTCAGAAGTTTTCTGATGACTCAGCAATAGCTGGATGCATCAGTAAAGGTGATGAGGATGAGTACAGGGCTTCTGTGGACAACTCTGTCACATAGTGCGAGCAGAACCATCTACAGTTCAATGTGACAAAGACTAAGGAGCTGACTGTGGATCTGAGGAGGACCAAGGCGCCGATGACCCCTGTTTCCATCCAGGGGGTCAGTGTGGACATTGTAGAGGATTACAAGTACCTGGGAGTTCACATTGACAATAAACTGGACTGGGCAAAGAACACTAATGCCCTCTACAGGAAGGGCCAGAGCCGTCTCTATTTTCTGAGGCCTGTGGCCATCAAACTGTTCAACTCCCCCCTCTGAGTGTCAGACACTCAGAATAAACAGACTGATTCTGGACCTATTTCACCTGTCACATAGTACTACCTGTATTTGTACATACTTTTCATTTCTAAATGTATGCTACTTTCTCCTCTTGAATTGGAGCACCTGTAACTGTGTAATTTCCCCCTGGGGATCAATAAAGTATTTCTGATTCTGATTCAAGCTGTCTCCTCAAGAGAAGTGTTTTGTTGATACTTGAAATCGTGCAGCATGGGGTTTGTAGTAGCCCATGCCAACCTTTTACCTGCTAAATAATTATTTTGATTTTTTGTATTTTGGCTCCCACCCTTTTGAAGAAAGAAATACTCAAGTAAAAACATATCTAGGATGTCCTAACATGAAATTATTATGTCAGTAAATATAAATACATGTGCTGACTGGATAGACAGCATACACCAAATGCTGCATATGTTGTACTTATCGGAAATTGTGACTCTGGTGCAGGAGTGTATTTGTATATTTTGAAAATGGTGGAGTTTTATTGTAATGTTTGTATATTTTGAAGTTTTTTTTGTGATACGTGTAATGGCTGTTGCGCTGTTGTGCTTAAATACAAGACGTTTGGAAAGTTTTTGTTAACATTCCCTCAGAGCCTAAGATATTTTTTATTTCATTTATACCCATTAACCTTTTCAGTGAGTAATGTGTGTAATGAGTAATTCATTACAATGTTCAAGGAACTTGCCCAACACTAGCTGGTGAGAAAAGTGAGGAGAAAGTGAGGGAAATTGGGGGGAAGGGATTTTGCCATTCTTCCATTTATATATTGTTTACAGACATATGATGTAAAAGGGCATGAATATTTGTTGGGAAAACTGATCTTCTTCAAAATAGTTTTTAAATCCAAACTAAATACTTCCTTGTATGCACTGGCTTTTTCGGCCACTAAACCTTTGATTGGTTGCCTTATCTACACTTCTGTACTTGCCCTTTGTTGTTTATTGTTGCCGTTGATATGTTTGTGTCTTTGTGTGTATTTAATGTCCCTCTGTATAGCACTGGTCAGCTTAAGCTGTATTTAAATGTGCTCTATACATAAACTTTACTTACTTACTTACTATGTATAATGTATCGGTGGCCCTGAGAGCTCAACGCTCTGCAAATTAAGAAAGCATCTCAACTTTTTTGTTTCCACTGGAAACAGTTTCTATTGTCGTTTGTGCTACTTGCAGCGTTTCTGTATTTGGTTGTTTTCTCACTTTGCAGCAGTTTTTTTTCTAAAGCATGCGTTGTCAAATTGGTTTGCAAAGATGTTTTCTTAATTTGCTTGTGTTTTGTCCATTTGTATGTGTTTTCTTAAGTTTCAGTGTTTTGAGCTCTCAGGGCCACCGTACAATGATGTTTTTTCTATATTTAATGTCATGTTTTACTTCAGACCAATGGTCAAAAATAATAATATATAATAATAATAAATAATAATAACATTTTTACAGTAGACTGAACAGCATATAAGTGATGTATGAGCCAGTGACAGATAAACGAATGAGACTTGTCTCCATGGAGGCACCTTGTATTAGACATTGGAACAACCCCGTGATGGAGGAAATAGGCAGAAATCAGATGTAGACTATACTGACTTGACAGTATAGTCCATGCCTTTTAAATGTTTTCCTTTCCCCCCAACCACATCTTATTCCCTGAGCCTACATTTTGTCATAACTGCAAGACATATCTATGACCTCAGAGGTCAGATTACTGAGTTTGTAATCATAGAGGAATGTGTTTTTTTGTCCAGATGTGGTCCTGCTCCACAGAGAGACAAAATCAATGACAATGAATAACTTGCTGACATATGTGTGGAGCTGCAGCCCCTCGCTGGCAACAGATCGCCTCTGTGAAGTAAACAAGAGTCACACTTACCTTCGCTGTCATTACTGCTAGAAGGTTTTGGGGTATTTCTCTAAAAAGAGAACCTGCAGACCGCGTTGTCAACACAGCGAGAGACGTAATTAAAGCACAAAGAAGTGTGCTGTTACAACAAGGCCAACTATGGAAGTAAGAAGTTTTCTGATCATGAAAAGAAATTACACTCAGCCTGTAAATACATATTCTTACACAGCCAACAAAAGGAATTGATCTTTACACTCATATAGATTCAGATTTATAATTGTCCAACTTGCTAAGATGCAAGATTCAAAGCTCTTAAATGCATTTCATTAGAGAAACGTTTACACTGTAAATCACTTTGGCTTTATAAATTTCCTTCTGACCAAATGGTTTATTAAGGAGAGCGCACTTTTTAGACTTTCCAAAGAGCAGTGGCCAGCCTTATTTAATGTCTTTTCAAGGTGCTGTTTATGGTGTAATTTCCAAACAAAGCAGATGATACAAACACAAAGGCAGAGTCTGTTCATGCAAGGGTTTGTGATTTTTGCCCCACCACACATTCAATGTTTGATGTGACCGGAATGCGGGGAGCATATCTATTATCTCAAGTTCTGGAGTCAGCTGTAGTTGGACAAATCACACCTCACATGTGAGATGAAGAGAACACAGTCTATAGAAAATGGTTCCCGGGAAAACTGTTGAATAATTCTTAATCAAAACAACCCATTGATCGAGATACCCTGGAGTGCACAATAAAAAAGGGAAAATCTATAAAAATGCAGATATCTGTTTTTGAACTCTTACAGACACAAAGGAAACACTTTTTGAAACTCGCTCAGACCACATGAGCTCTGAATGGGACAACAGTCAAGATACAGTCCGAGTAGAAGATCTCTAATGCGACGCACTTTCTTGGAAAAGCTTTGCCTTCAGCTTTTGTGGCATGGCTGGAGTAAAGGAAAGAGGTGCCACAACTTCCAAAAGCTGACTCTTTTCAGCGGAAGAACTCCCACAAAAACACTGGAGATGGAAACACTGTTTTCATGACAGACATTTTTTTGCATCCGAAACAGTGGAGCGGTGCGTGCTGCGCGCACAACCATGTTGCACCACAAGCAAGTGAATGAGATTGTGATTACTGTGCTGACTAACTTGAGACATTAAAGTTGTCTATGTTAAAGATAGCACAGTATAAACATGAAGTACACCAGGCTATGCTCAAATATATGAATGAATTTCAAAGGAAAATATTTTGAGGTATTTGTAATTTACCTGACTATTTCCATTTTATGCTACTTTACACTTCTACTTCACTACATTTCAATGGGAATTATCATAGTTTTTTTACTGCTCTACATTCATCCGACAGCTGTAGTTACTTTTCAGATTTCATGGGATTTCATGAGATTTCATCTAAAAGATCAACGTCTTCAAGAACCTAAAGCAAGTCCAACTCCACCACGAACAGTGAAATCCTGCCTACACATTGATGCAACAGTATTAACCATCTGATGTCATATATGATAATAGATCATTTTCATTTTTTCTGCAGAATAAAAGTGTATATAAAGTATATTTAGCAGATACCACTGCTACTCGACTTAAGAATTCTTTAAATGCATGACTTTTACCTGTAATGTATTTCTGTATGAGTATTTTTTCATCGTTATATTGGCACTTTTACTTGCGTAAAATATCTGGAAGAATATTTCTTTCGCCACTGCTCCTGTGTGTATTACAGTAAATAGAGAGACTGCATGTTTTATTGGTTATTTATATTTATTATACATTTTCATGTGTAAGAGGAAAGTCACAGTCTTGCTTTATGCATGCATTTACTGTGTGATAAATTAACTAGTTTCATCTTCTGGGTATGATATGCAAAACTAGTATTCTTGAATACTGATCAGCCCACTGCTGTTACCTTGTTTTAAATTTTATCCTCTGCTACCCTCAGCCAGTTCAATTTTCCTCTCCGTACACTATCCAGAATGCTGAAATCCACAAACACGAGGGAACAACAGATAAAGGCTCAGTTGGAGCCAACTCATTTTCACGTAATTCTGCTCTCCTTTCCATTTCAGCTATCAAAATACAACGCTCAGTCCTGGCAGCCTTATCAAAAACTAAATAAGGCTGATAACACCACTCTGTGAACCACAAACTCATACCATTGCAACAAGGCACTGTCTCAAACACATAACTGATTCTGTTGTTTCCGTTCACTTCCTTAAAACACTCACACATTGTGAAATTAACCCCTTATCTTATCTTCCTTTTTTTTTTAATTTATTTACTGTTCCCCATATAACTTGCATTATTTGTTAACTGTATCTAGATTGATCACTGGAATCCTTATGGCCTTCTGATCAGGGTCACTAATGCTTCCTTCCACTTTCTTAAATAACACTATATCTCTATGTACTTTTCTTGGTCTCTTTTTACCAGCCCTGTCTCCTAGAAATGTTTTGCAACATCAAATACATTTAAATGTAAAAACAAGATGCTGGCCGAATTATGTTTAACATAATGAGGAAATGTTTTTAATAAACGTATCTGGCAAGTGGCAGAATGTTGATGATGATATTCAACCTTTGGGGGGGGTTTTCTGCCAAAATATCTTGCAACACATTAAACTTCATGGTTATGTTAAGACAATGGCAGCAGTTGGTTAATGTTAGGGAAAGATCGTAGTCTGGTCTAATACAAAAAAGGCAGTGACTTGAGACAGAAAGTGTTTAACATTTAACCAAAAGCACAATCTTTCTCCAACCTCAAACAAAGTGCCTACACCTCTCCATAGACGGGGGTCAGGATACGAATCCTAGACTCTGGTGTCACAGTCCTGTGTTTTGTATGACCACCTCCTTGTGACTGTGCGGCAGATAAATGTAACACTTCATTTAGGCAAAAAAATCAAACGTTGCCTCTGAACATAATCCAGGCAGTCTGTCAGTTTAAATGGGAAACAATCATAAATGTAATATCTAGGAGACTTGGTTGCACTTATCTACTTATGTAACTTATTCATGATGTAACTCATGTGATATTTTCCCTCATCTCATCTCTCCCAAGGACAAAGGAAGATCCATTAGCCAGTCAACATTTTTGCAATTCTCTGTGGCAAAAGAATGATTTCTGCTGTTTTCCGCCCTCTAACAGGTTCTCTGAGCTATGAGCCTTACAAAAGACCATTGTCCCATCTTTGTCCTCATTACACATTACTAACACTAGATATCACCGTTCTCTTTTATAAGCTCCCGTCTTTTTAGTCATTCCATATTTATGTTCCAATTCTGTCACAGAATCGTTTTCAGGTTTTTCTTTTTTGTTTGGCATTTTGTTTTTTTTTCAGCACGTTTGTAACTTACCATGCTCTGAGCATTATGTGTATCCTTTAGCCTTCTGAATGCCTTATTCCTCTCACTTGTTGCAGAGGAACATACCTGTGTAGAACATATAGTTCCTCTTTGCATCTCTCCCTCACCCTCACAGTACCACACCTCTCTACAAAGAATCATTAGGTGAGGTCCAGACTCCAGAAGGATTCAATTTTTTCAGACTTGAGTGCATGAGACTTATTTACAACTGCACAACCTCAGCCCTTCAGTCGAGTCACAGTCAGACAAACTGGACCATCTTAAAAGCTTACATACACTGAATTGACTTACTAAATTAACTATTGACCCAGTGAATTAATGAGTCACTCACATTTGTGCAATATTGTTTGAGTAATCGGTGACACTGCTCAAACAGGCGAACGCCTCTTTCAGTCTAAAAGAAAGAGTGTTATCCATCAACTGAGCCATCACTGAACTGCTGAATGAACCAGATAAATCAGAGTCTGCTTACACCTTTGAGTATTAAATATTATATCTAGAACATTTCTTCTAGATTTGACAATACTGCTATTATAGTATGGACCCCTATTTAAGGCAAAAGATAGCACCATAAACAATTACTGTCACTATTAAAGAAGCAGTACTGGATACTGGGTAGAACTATTAAAAATGAATAAATAAAAGTAACACTTGTTCTCACCAGAACTCTGCCTCATTCCTTGTTAAAGATGCTGTCATCCTCAGCCTAAAATAACTGCATCTCTGTCTTACCAAGACTTCGAGAGTTAAATCAGTTGACCGTCATCCCTTACAAACAACCAGAGATGTGCACTAAGAAAATATCGTCTGGGTTTCTAAGGCTCTGACCTCCTCCTTGCTTCTCTTTTCATATTAAATTTCTGTAACTTTGCTGTTATTGTGAATCTTCACTGTGAAATCCCTGAAATATGAAATATTCTATTTCTGAGACATGGAGGATTTCTGGTGTTTAATGGGGACACATTTTCGAAAGCTTTTAAGTTGCCTGTGCCTAAAGGTCGAGTCAAATACCTGTCAGTAATTTATGGTAATTGAGGCAAATGTCTACTTATGTATCTCTGAGCAAAACCCTGAATATCTTCCATCTTAAAAGCCACTGCTCTATATCTTACCCTGCACCCAGGGGAAAAAATTGAAGTAAATGATTTGTGCTCTACTCACTTCTTCATTCCAGCTGATATACGTATGTGAGCAAATTGATATATAATGGAGATATGTGATTATGAATATTATGCCACAATTAAGGAGTAAATAGTGAAACAACAAGAATCCTGCATGTTTCTCTCAGTAATCATCCTTGCTGATTGTCACTGGCTATCATTTATACACTGATGAGGACCGTAGCTTAGAAACAGACAAGTGTGTAGTGTCAGATCTAAAACTATGAATCAGATATGTCCAAACATTTGCAAGGTAAAGCCAAAAATGGTGAAAACAAATCTATTTTTGTCTTACCTTTTTGGCAAAACCATGTTAAAGTATTGAGAACAATCAACATTCAAACATTTGAGAACCAGGCCTAAAAGGGTGAATCCCATCATGTTTCCTGGGCTCCATCATCAGCCAGGACCTCATCAAGAAAGCCCAACAGAGGATGTACTTCCTGAGGCAGCTGAGGAAGTTTAACCTCCCACAAACAATGCTGGTTCACTTCTACACTGCCATCATAGAGTCCATCCTCACCTCCTCCATCACTGTCTGGTACGCTGCTGCCTCCACCAAGGACAGATGCAGACTGCAGCGTATCATCCACTCTGCAGAGAGGGTGATTGGCTGCAACCTCCCATCTCTCCAGGACCCTGAGGAGAGCAGGGAAGATCGCTGCCGACCCCTCCCACCCCGGTCACAATCTGTTTGACCCCCTCCCCTCTGGCAGGAGGCTGCAATCCATCAGGACCAAAACCTCCCGCCACAAAAACAGTTTCTTCCCCTCTGCAGTCAACCTGACAAACACGGCCAACGTCTTGCACTGATCCCCCCCCCAACACAAACACAAGTTATACATTATATTAACGTACACCGCCCCTGTCCCCCCTGCGTTACATTAACGCACACACCCCCTACTGGACACTTTATTTTGGTCACTGCACTGTTTGCTATTTATCTTATCTTATTCTTTTACCTTTATATTTTGACATGCTTGTTGTCTGTCAGATTATATGTTATATGCCAAAAAAAAAAAATGTAGCACCATCAGACCACGGCAAATTCCTTGTAAGGTATGTTACTTGGCAATAAACAGTTTCTGATTCTGATTCTGATGTGAACAACAAAGGTGCGAATCAGTCAAACGAAGAACTGGCGAATATGACAGAAATTTCTGTACCTACGACACAGGACAAGGGACTGGATGATGCTCTGTCTCTCAAAGTCAAGGTAGCTCATTTACTGTACAGAACATGATACCCTTAGAGGTCGAACAAGGGGCAGTCTGCTCTCTCTTGTTATCTTTTTACTCACATGTTCTTTCAGCCAGGAAATCAAGCACCTGGTGGGGGCGGGCAAAGGCACTGCTAGTCATCACACACCTGTCAACCTAAAGTTATGAAGTACTGCCTTAAGCACCTGATGTGTGTTCATACATTACACTCAACACCATGATTTGTAGTGAATGAATATTCATTGCTCTGATAACTACAATCAGTGGCTTGCTTCCTGTTTCTATCTCTGCTACGGCTGATTGCATGCACCGATAAATAAGCCATGCTGCATAATAGTCAAGAAATCATTTCCACTCAGCAAACAAGGACATTATCTACACAACAAGTATTCTGGTGTCAAACTGTGGAGATGCTACAGAGTCAATGGGTTTTCTGTTCTGCAGTCTCTGGATGCAGCAGCTCAGATGGGTGAAATGTTACAGCCATGGCAAGACGACAGTGTGATACTTAATGAAATCATGTAGAGATATGAATTGTTTAGCTTCTTTTTCTCTTTTTTTCCAAACTACATTTAGAACATGTGTCACACTTGCGGCATGAAAACCAAAACCGAACATTGATATCATCATTGTCATAGTGTATGAAAATAAATAAATTACAAAAAAGTAAAATGCACATTGACATATAAACACCTGGCAGAAGTACTCAAAACTGCGATAGTTCCCACCACAGTAGGTGTCTCCAGGACCACATTTTGCCATGAAGAGACACACACAGACTCACAAGGTGAAAACAATACCAGCCACATGCGGCTGATAATTAAATTAAAACATGAAATGTCAATAAAGAAAAAGCTAGATAAATACAAAGTAGTAAAAACAGAAAAGGAAAAAGGATAAATAATAAATATAGTAAACATATTAAGAGTAAAGTTAAGCAGATAAATTGATAAAAACATCCATAAAAAATAAGATGCAATGGGCATTTACTTCTATTTACTAATCTCTTTAAATAAGTCCTGAAGCAGACTAATTGTATGTACACATTTTCTTATTATTGATAAGTTAAACAGACTGAATGTAATTTCCAAACTCAATAATGAATAACAGAGTAGATGGGAGCGATTTAAAAAAAAATGGACTTATGGATATGATTTTTACCCAATTAGACTAGTAAGTTAACAGCCACTTGTATTTTCTAGTCTACAGTCTATATTTTCTCTCTCTCTTTCCGGTCTATGACAGTGCGGTAGATGCGGATACCTGGGAATTAATGATGTTAAATGATAAATTAAGATGCAAACTGTTTAACATATTACATTTATTTATTTGTAATTTAGGACTATGTGTTCATTTCTCATGTTTGGTGCTGTAGTGATTCCTTGTGACGAAAACGTTTGGAACAGACGTCATAGGTTACATCATCCAATCGCATCGCTCTAAAAGTAAAAAAACGGTAGTACACTACGCTTCTCTTCTGCGCAGACTCACACACAGAGGAAGAGACAGGTCTCCCTTCCCACAGAGGATTTAAAGTCTCATTAAAAAGGTAAAAATAAACCACTGTTTTGAATTCTCAATGGTCACAGGTGTAGATAACGTTTCTGTCGTTCACTGTCTATATGTAGGACATCAACGCTGTATCACGACTATTTTTCTGCGTTCTGCTTATGTTGTTATGCTAACCGGTGAACGTTAGCTAATCTAGCTAACATTACCAAGTAGTAGTTAGCTTGGCACCTTCCTCTAAAGCTAACGTCAGCTTTTGTTTCACTGGGCACCTCTGGCTCTGGTTCGTATGCCTTTGACCGATCACATTCAGACATCCAAGGTGAAAGGTTTTTGTAAATCCGAACACACGAAGCTGATCAAGTAAAATCCATATCTAAAATGCATATCTCTAAGAAGTTATCAGATACAATATCTACCAGAATTGAATGACAGGTGAACCCTGTCTGCATTGAAAGTTGTAAAGATTAACTCTAGAGGTTATCGGGGATAAACCTCTGTCTCGTCTCGCATACATACGATAGATAGATAGATAGATAGATAGACTGTCCAACGTTACTAATCGGTACTGTGTCACCTTGTTCACTATATAAGTATATAAGTGTATATATAAGTACATGGGAGCAATGCGTCCTATAGTTTTATTTAGGCATTTCATCCACAAAGACAAGTGCTTTACATAATGCATAAACAATGTTAGAGACAGTGGGAAATACGACAACACACATTTAAAGGATGGAAACCCATTTTGTATAATTTCCCCCCAGGGATCAATAAAGTATTTCTGATTCTGATTTAAAGTCAATTTTAGGATAAAAATAGGGACTGGGAAACGGTTAGCAGATGACCTATGGTAACAGACAGTCATAGATGTATTGTGGTTCCAAGCCATGGGGGGATTTACAGAAAAGCAGGAGTCATTTAAACTCTCTTTGCTGTTTAATTGGTGATTTTTTTTACATTACAACTTTTTATTTGGTGCATCTTCCTAAAGCTAACTACTTGGAAGTTATATGTAGTTGAACTGTAATTATAATGAATTACTTGCAGTTGTTGTTGCATGACAGTCTGATGGTCTGAGGGTAAATGCAGCTACAAGGACTGTGAGCATAAAGCTAAACTCACTTCAAGCTTCAAATCTTCAATCCACAGTCCAAATGTTCAAACTGAACTGTGCGGTTGCCCCCTTAGCTATGGGTTAAGACGCTGACTGTAAGCATGCATGCCAATAAGCAATGCAAATTTTGCCAAGATGTTGGCAAAATGTTTGTAGTGCTTACCCATAAAAAGTCAGATACCGAGAAATGTATCAAGGTTCAGCCCTTGCTTTTAGCTATTAAGCCACCTTTTTAGATTGCGTCTACAGAGTGGTAAACAATGAAAAAATGAACCAATGTGCTTGAATTTTACATATTCATATTCACTGCTTTGATAACTACAAACTGTGATACAACTTTAATAACTTTGGCTCTGTGCGCCACGGCAATGGATTTAAAATGAAACAATTAAGGTGCAGACTTTCAGATTTAATTTAAGGGGTTGAACAAAAACATTGTATGAAACGTCCCCAATTTCCAGGGGCTTGTGTGTAATTTGACAAATTAACATAATCGTAAATTAAAAGTTCATTATATAACTGTATAACTTGAAAATATTTTGGTGCACAGCTAAAATAACAAAAATGGGGTCAGTGTCCAAATATATAGGGGCCTAACTGTAGATTTGATACCATCTTCTTTTGTTTGTGTTTCTGTGTGTGTGCTTATTTTCTTTGCCTCAGCTCTTAGGAGCTCATCACCACCAGTAAAGCTGTATAAGCACCGGGTTGACGGGACCGAAGGAAGTGGCGCGTCGTACGGGGAGCTGCCTGCTGACATCGCCATGAGTTACAAACCCATTGCCCCTGCGCCATCTGGCTCCAACCACACACCTCCAGGTTCTGATACCACACAGCTTTAATGTTGGACATGCAGTGATTGGCCCGTTGCCATTTCTCTATGTTATGAATATAAAACATTTTATACCATGGCCATGGAAAATAATTCTGGTCTACAGTCTTATTACCATTATAAATCAATGCTAATCTAGCCAATATTAGAGTGCAAGTAACCATAGCAACAATACATTATTATCATCATCATGCACCTACCACATTAACTAGGGGAATGGAATGTGGCCATGGTATGGAAGATAAAACACTTGAGGTGTCTTTAGTGTAAAAAAGAATGGACTTAATAATAATGGCTTATGCGTTTTAGGGAACCTTACAGTGAATGATTACATATATATCTTACTGAGATTAAATAAAATGTTTCAGAAGGCAGCTTTCTTCTCATTGTTTTTGTGTTACAAGTTCCAGCTGTAGTGAGTTGCAGCTGTTCTCCTCTTCTGCCCAGGCTCTTCTGTGCCCTCTCCATCTCTGCCCTCGTCATCCAACTTTAGGCCGGCTTTCAGTGACTTTGGCCCTCCCTCCATGGGCTTTGTTCAGGTATGTCTGCAGTGCAGCTATCCATACTGTTGTGTCGTCTCATACTTTGATAATGCCATATACAGATAGGCCCAGAAATATTTGGACAGTGACACAAGTTTTGTTATTTTAGCTGTTTGCGAAAACACATTCAGGATACAGTTATATAATCAATATGGGCTTAAAGTGTAGACTCTCAGCTGTCATTTGAGAGTATTCACATCCAAATTGGAGGAAGGGTTTGGGAATTACAGCTCTTTAATATGTAGCCGCCTCTTTTTCAAGGGACCAAAAGTAATTGGACAATTGACTCATAAGGCTGCATGGGCTCGTCCCTCGTTAACCTGTCATCAATTAAGCAGTTAAAAGGTCTGGAGTTGATTCCAGGTGTGGCATTTGCATTTGGAAGCTGTTGCTGTGAACCCACGACATGAGGTCAAAGGAGCTCTCAATGGAAGTGAAACAGACCATCCTTAGGCTGAAAAAAAAGAAGAAATCCATCAGAGAGATGGCAGAAATGTTAGGAGTGGCCAAATCAACAGTTTGGTACATTCTGAGAAAAAAAGAGCCCACTGGTGAGCTTGAGAACTCAAAAAGGCCTGGATGTCCACAGAAGACAACGGTGGTGGATGATCGCAGGATCCTTTCCATGGTGAAGAAAAACCCCTTCACAACATCCACCCAAGTGAAGAACACTCTCCAGGAAGTAGTGTATCAGTATCTAAGTCTACCATAAAGAGAAGACTTAATGAGAGTAAATACAGAGGGTTAAATAGAAAGGCCAGATTAGACTTTGCCAAAAAATATCTGAAGAAGCCAGCCCAGTTCTGGAACAGCATTCTTTGGACAGATGAGACTAAGATCAACCTGTACCAGAATGATGGGAAGAAGAAAGTATGGAGAAGAATTGGAACAGCTCATGATCCAAAGCACACCACATCGTCTGTAAAACATGGTGGAGGCAGTGTGATGGCATGGGCATGCATGGCTTCCAATGGCACTGGGTCACTAGTGTTTATTGATGATGTGACAGAAGACAGAAGCAGCCGGATGAATTCTGAAGTGTATAGGGATATACTTTCTGCTCAGATTCAGCCAAATGCAGCAAAGTTGATTGGACGGTGCTTCACAGTACAGATGGACAATGACCCAAAACATACTGCGAAAGCAACCCAGGAGTTTTTTAAGGCAAAGAAGTGGAATATTCTGCAATGGCTGAGTCAATCACCAGATCTCAACCCGATCGAGCATGCATTTCACTTGCTCAAGACAAAACTTAAGGCAGAAAGACCCACAAACAAGCAACGACTGAAGACAGCTGCAGTAAAGGCCTGGCAAAGCATCACAAAGGAGGAAACCCAGCGTTTGGTGATGTCCATGGGTTCCAGACTTCAGGCAGTCATTGCCTGCAAAGGATTCTCAACAAAGTATTAAAAATGGACATTTTACTTATGGTAATGTTAATTTGTCCAATTACTTTTGAGCCCCTGAAATGAGGAGACTTTGTATAAAAATGGTTACAATTCCTAAATGTTTCATAGGATATTTTTGTTCAACCCCTTGAATTAAACCTGAAAGTCTGCACTTCAATTGCATCTTAGTTGTTTCATTTCAAATCCAATGTGGTGGCTTGCAGAGCCCAAATCATGAAGATTGTGTCACTGTCCAAATATTTCTAACTGTACATACATACAAGTAAACCAGTAATCAAACCTCAACCACTCTTAATGATGATTTTTTATGTGGGCCTGTACAGGTGTCGAGTTTGTACTTGATGCCATGGCTTTGCCAGCCACTTTCCATTAAATTCCTCACTTGGGCTGAAGCAGTGTGATACTTGCAAAGCAAATGAATGATGAATATGCCACAAAATTGCCTACTCATTGTCTTATTAGTTAGAGAGTACAAATGTTGAGCTGAACACACCCCCAGCTATTATTTGAAAACTGATCGTTAATTGTAAACTGGCTTTTATTTTGGAACTGAGGGTGATTATAAGAGGGACCTTGTCTTAATTTGCAGCAGCACAGGTCCTGTTAAATTTTAGGTTTATTGGAGTTTTGTACCTAGACAAAAGACAAAAACAAAGGCACAATCAACAGTTTAGTTGGAGTAGAATTTCCATTACAACATTCAGATATACAACAAGATGGAAGAGAGAGTCTGCTTCAGTTAATTCACCTTCAGAAATCTTCAGTAAATTAAATTATCTGCAGACAAACATGTCTTTCTGTATTCATGGAGTACAGTAAATATTGATTGCTAGAAGGCTGTTACTGTGAGGCATCTGCAGGCATGTGACATGCATGGGAGTGTTGAGATAGATAGATTGATTGTAACCATTTGGAATCATTTGAAACAGTGGAAAGGAGGGATGGGCTTCACTACGGCCATGAAAGCATGGCAATGTAGAGAGGATAGGATGGGAAAAGTTATGGGACTATCTGTCAGACAGACAAAATAGTTCTAGCTTAGTATCATTTTGACTTAATGTCTTGAAAATAAAGATACCCAGGCTTTCCTCTATTTTACTTACACACTATATCATGTCAGCAAGAGTCTACATATTTTTTACTTTGTCTTGATAGATCTTTTTTTTTCCCCTTCCCCAAACGTTACATGTTTGTGGAAATACACAAACAGCCTGTCAAAGTGTCTCAAGGGTCCACCTACAGTGAGCTTCTGTCTGTCATTGAGGAGATGAGCCGTGAGATCAGGCCTACATACGCTGGGAGCAAGAGTGCAATGGAGAGGCTAAAGAGAGGTATGTTTTACTTGTCAGAAACATATACCTGTTTTCAGCGCTAGTCAAGATTTTTATGAATGATGAATAATTTTTTTGTGGTGGGACACCAAACATTAAGGAAGTAAAGCCGATGTCAACAAAACGCCCAAGTTAAAAAGACCATGTTCTGAGACAACAGTCCCCGACACAGTCAGCTTTATGTGTTGTGATGTATAAATGTGGTCCGAGGAGGAAATTATCATCTTTTTCTGATGGATAGTAATTAAGATATGTAGAAGTAATGGACTGGTGTGATTGGCATAGAATCACTTGCATTAGAAACCTCAGTAACTGCAGTGGCTGTGGTGTTAATTTACCAGGCAGACAGACCCCAATTTTGCCTTTTAACTTGACCTTATCTCAGCAATAATGGCTGTCTTGAATCAATTAGATTCTTGTAGATGGGACAGACTCTGACAGATGGCAGAAAATGACAAGATAAATTGCAAAAAATAATTAGAAGCAAACTGTTGATTTAACCCCTCGTGTTTGTCTTCTTCAGGTATAATCCATGCCCGTGCACTGGTCAGGGAGTGTCTTGCAGAGACGGAGAGAAGCGCCCGCACATAACCTTTTGGAAAGATCCCTTCACCTCTCACTTGTTCCCTGTAGAAGCCTGGCCTCATTAAGATCCCCATCGTCTGTTTTGCAACCATTTTTTATCCTCCCTCCTTTTGCGCTTTCCTCGCTTTTTATAGGTGCATTATGTCCTTCTCGTCTCCACTGTTCCCTGCATTCCACCACGCCCATTTTGTTCATTACAAACTTTCTGTGACCTTTGGGGTATATGCAAAATGCAGTTTTATATCAATTTTGAAATAAGAGTGTGGGTAAAAACCTTAGTAAAATGGAGGGGAATGTTTAAAGTATTTGTTCAATAATGGCAATTGACCAAGAAAGTTTTTTTTTTTTTTTAAATCAATGTTCCAACTGCGCCTCAAGTTTCTATTCTGAACATCACTAAATATTTTTTGTTAATCTGTCGTCTTGAATATACCCCATTTCCATTCACCCTTGCTTCGTTTATTGTATTTTGTAGCGTAAACACATAATAGATGTTTCTCAATCCCAAGAACTCTGTACATCTCAAGTCAATTTGTTAGAATGGAAATTTTGTAAACCAGATTTTTGCAGTTCAGTATGTATATCTTAATTAAATAACAGAAAAAAACACTTTCAGTGTCTGTTTCATTTGTGAAACATGGTTGATAGGTTGCTATGGAATGAGTGGGCGGATTTTTCAAACTGATGATTTGTCTGACAGTGATGAGACACCTGAGCGTTCATTGACCGTTTTGAAATAGAGGGAACTCTTCACACAAGATCATTGAGGGCATTGAGCTACCATACAGTAAATATGCTTGAAATGTTTGTTCTTTTTTTTTTTTATGTAATATGAACATTTTATACACAGGATTGTACTGATTATTCATCTAGTTGCAACAATACAAAAGGACATTGATTAGACATCTGCCTGCATGTCAAATGTTTTTAAAAAATGCAAAGCTGGGGATAAACACATTTATTTTCAGTTACATAATCACAACCTCAATAACAACTCACTTCAGACAGGTTGGGCGACCGACCCGCTGCTTCACATGAAGAGAAAAAAAGTGAAGGAGATACTGGGGCTTTTGCCAAGTACATATAGACAAAAACAACATAATGATATTTCTTACATACATGAAATAAGTACATAGGAGAAAGCAAAGACAACAAGTCCATGTGTGTAATTTAATGATTGTCACAGACAGCTCGGTTTCCCAGTCACATCTACCAGGAGATAATGGTCTCCTGCTTTTTCCCACTGCTTCCGCTGTGACCAAGATAGAAAGGGGGGGGGGGGGGTCTGGTGGTGCAAGGCATGTGAGTACATAATGTGGCTTGTGCAAAAAAAAAAAAAGTATTCCTGGGATTTCTGAAGGGACAGCATTTCTGTCTGGAAACCGTTGAAACCTCTACTTGTTGGGCTACGATTACTGAATAAGAGTAATTGTAGGATTATTCAACAGCTCTGCACATATTCCAGAGAAAGCAAGACAACATAAAATGCTTAAGCTACTTTTTTCTAATAATGTGGCCAATTGATGTTTGCTATATAGATTGCAATGCAACCGATAAATTCATCATTAAATCTAAAAGAAATTCTTTCTGCAGCAAATCCTGTGAACATTCAGCATGACATTCTGCAGGTCACCCATTACTGCGAGCAAGTTATTTACCAAGAATGTACACATTTCTGAAACCACAACAGGCTAGAACATAAGTAAGAACATGGAATTCAGAGTTCCATTAGACTGAAGACCACAATACTAAGAATGAATGGTGCTGCTAGCCAAGACAGACCAATGGTTGCTATGGGGATTTTTGGACTTTCATTAAAGTCAAGCTGAAAATGTCAGCATTTCCTAAACAAAGACTGAAGTTTACATTTAACGAGGGAGTTTAGAGGCATAAGGCAGGAATGAAAATCGCACCTTGGTATATAAATGCGTGACTTTTGGGTGCATTTGTGTGTATGAACTGAAAGTGTGTGAGGATGTTTCTGCGTGTACCACAAAGGGCAGTGTGGCCGAGTGTTTGGTTAGGATGCATGGATAAAACTGAAACACCAGCAGTGTCTTCTGTTTCTCCTCCATCTTGAAATTCACAGGTGTCCCTCTTGTTCCAACCCACTGTGAGATTCAACCCTGTGAGGAGGCAGAGCAGATATGTCTTTTAATTTCTAATACATGATGTTATAACAAATATGATTCAATGGACTATCTTGTGGCCAGATAGGAGATAGTTGCAATTTAAAAAACTTGAAGTAGACTGACTGTAGTGGCAGTGGCTGGTGGTGTGTTGAATAGGCCTTTGTAGCGACCCTTTTCCTCTTTGTCTTTGTTGCGGATCCTCTCCTCCATGGCCCTCAGCTCTTTGGCAACTGACGACTCCAGAGAGGGGTCCAGCTCCAAGACCTTAGCAAAGTCCCCCCGAGCCTCTGCCTCATTCCACACTGCAGCGTGGGCCTTAGCCCGCTTGTAGAAGGCCTTGACATTGTCTGTTAGAAAGAAAATGAATGACAATTCTTCATATGCACGTAAATGCAAGTTGGGAAAAAGACCACGGACATTGTTATCAATAACTTAATATGGTAAACAATTAAAAGGACAGGGCTGAGTTTGGAACGACACAAGGAGGATGATCGCTCCCAGGATAATGACAATAGGAGCTTTTGTTAAGCTAAAATAACATCTAACGTCTACTGGCCACATGGTTTAACCACTACATTACAGTTGTATGTCAGACTCATGAACCCTGATTAAGCCTAGTTGTTGTGTGTGAAGACAGTATGAGATAAAATGGTGTTAGGTTGGATAAATAAAGTAAATGTAATCTATGTATAATAACCAGTCTACGAGGTATAAGTTAGGTATGAAGTTGCTTTAAAATATATGGTTGTGTATCATGCCACATTTGACTGTTTTTACTATGTAAGCTGTGCAGTAGATTTTCTAGTAAAAATGTATTGCTATACAAGTGACAGCAATAGCTATTATACGGTATAAATAAACCACAGGGAATAACTTAGAGTTGTAGATTTTGTTTTTCAAATACGAACACAGAATGTAACAATTTCAGATCTGCTGTCAACACAGCAATCGGACCCAAAGTATCATACATCATGTGCTAACAATCAAAATTACACCTGAAAAAAAGTAGCTAGACAGGAGGAGTAATTGTTTCTTTCTGTAGCTACAACATAAAATGTATCCCAATACCATAGCAAGGTATTGTGGAGGAGGGTGCAGTCAAGTGAGCACCAGATAGACAGCTCCCTCTTTGAAATCACAAATACTTAAAATCTGCAGTAGCACAAATCTTTCATATCTGCTGGTTCTTGAACAGCACCAACAACAATGCCTTACCCTCGTACTTGAAGATCAAGGATGTGCAGTGTTCAATAACTTCATAGTACTGGCCCTGGAGCAGCTTGCACTGGCAATAGTTGAGGAGCAGTGGTGTGATCATATGGTCCAATTTTACCCATGCTTCATCTCCAGGATGCTCCTGAAAGGGGAGACAAAAGTCACAGAGAGGAGTTAGACAATGCATGTCATTGCCTTTTAGTGTGCACACTAAAGAAAATGGAAACTACAAAACTGGATGTGATCTCTTTTCTTTTGTATTGAACTGTGCCCTAACCTTCATCTGTAGGTTTTTGAGGCAGGCAATGCCATTATAGTACTTCTCTGTGGCTTCCTTAATTTGGCCCTGGTTGAAAAGCACATTGCCCTCCTCGTGGATCTGAGGCACAAGCTGGAGTTTCTCTGTGTCGGTCATAGCCCACACGTCGAGCTGAAACGATCCCGGAGGCAGAACCTGAGCACAGAAAGAGACAGAAGATCAGTGGCAGCTGGGGCTTACACTGTAGGAAAGTGAAACTGTAGCAACTCATATACAACATGCAACATATGATACATATATATTACAGTGTATTAGGTGCACCTCTGCAATCTAATGTAATTCATTATAAAATTCATACAATGAATCCCATCTTAGTGGGAGGCTTATAAGCTTCAGTTTTTGCTGAGACTGTGTTTTAAAGGAGTTCATCCAACTCTATGACAGTGATGGTGTCATATTGGACTGCATTATACTGAGAGGTGTTTCCAAATTTTTGGCACTGTCAGTATTGACAACTGTCAGGCACCGAAAGCTGGCATCAAATTTTTGATCAGATCTGTAATCTTGATAAGTATCAATATAAATTGAATAGAAATTTATATTCACATTCTTGTAGAGCTCCTTTTGCTCTGGCAACATTTGAGAACTTTTGCTTCTTTTGTACAAACAAAAAGATATTGGTACCAAAACTCAGGTATTGCGTTGGTGCTCAAACAACACTGTTCTGAGTACAACCCAATAAAATACCACCATTCATATTAAACTCTCTCCTGTGACTGCTCACCTCCAGCAGCTCGATGCTGAAGACAAGAGGCTGTGGACTGGCCTGAAGCTGATCCAGGTCCTTGTGTCCTAGAGAGTGGTGGGAGTGGATCTGGGCGATGCCGCAGCAGTGCCTCTGGCCTTCCAGGGGGTCCTTACCAGCACTGATGTTTCTCAAGGACTGAGACACGAGCGGGTACAGTGCTGTATGCTGAGGGGTGAACAGAAACAGTCAATGCACAGAAAGAACAAGATTACTACCCTAACATGGCATGGTGGTGCAATGGTTAGCACTGTCGCACAGGAGGTACAGCAGGACACTCAACCCTAAGTTGCTCCCGATGGAGGCCAGCACCTTGCATGACAGCTCGGTTGCCATCAATGTGTGAATGTGTGAGTGAATGGGACCTGATCTGTAAAGCGCTTTGGGAACCGTTAAGGTTGAAAAGCACCATATAAGTGAAGACAATTTACATCCCAAATGGCCTGCTCACTAACCTTAGTGTCGCAGGTAAATTCTGAAATTTCGCCTTGTCTCATGGTGATGATCACTCTCTCCCACACAGCTAGTTTAAACTTCTTGCCCAAGATGAGCTCCATGGGTTTGCTGCGGCCCCCCATGGTCCTGGAGTCATCCAACACTTTGCCATCACACAGGCTGGTGCGGTAGTGGAAAACCACCTGGTAGAACAGCGATAAGACGAACACGAACAACATTAAACACTTGTCAATACAGCTATCTGGTTAAAATAACTATTGTGACATAATCATTTTAAGGTTACGAGATCGATGCAGCCGATTGCTTGTTTACTAGAAACAAAAGAGCAATCTGCACTTCTCTGACAGGCCTGCAGTGCGTCTAGGCTCCATCATATTCTGACCAATCACAACAGTGGAAAATTGATTGACATGGCGTGCCGACCAATCAGCATCCATATACACATGTCATCCTGTCCCGCCCCTGTTTTACCATCAGATGGGGGAAAAAATAGGAAAAAAATCTAACCCGGCTAAAAAACATACCGTATCAAATCTAACGTTGTATCGCCACAAAGGCTGCCACGCTCACAAGCTTGTCAGCGGTGTTTGTATACAAGCACAATGCATTTGGTGTAATGTTAACATTAATCTAGCTAGTTTAACTGACAGTCTAATATGTTAGCCAAGCTGGTGATAGCATTAGCTAACGTGCTTCGTCGCATTTCTTAAACTAATTCAGAGGACTACACTCAACATGTACGACCGTTGTCACTGCAGTTTTACCTTGGTTCCATTGGGAAAGGTCGATAGCTCTCCTTTACCAGGACTGAACAATTTCTTTCTTATTCCTTCTTCGAGAAGCTTGCGTGCCTCTTCCTCCATCCTTGACCGAGTCTCAGTTCACGACAGATGACGATGTTTGCCGAAGCCAGCCCTTTCACTTTAGGCCTCAGAGCGCCCTCTACATGTAGACTGCGTAAGTGGCATTATGGTAGAGGCTAGGCTTTTTTTTTGTACTTCTTTTTCAATACCATAATAGCATAGGACAAAATATTCAACTGTCTAAGGTACTTGTTCTTTACTTAAGTATTTATTTAACAGCTGTACTAGTCACTAGTAGCAGATGGAGGTTTTATATACGAAATCTATGAGGAGCATATAAAATACAATGCATTACTATAGGTTAATCTACCCAACAGCATATCGATTCTTCACCACAACCAGCTGCAACATTGATGCATTACTAATACTGATGCATTATTATAATAAGTAATGATATCAAGTGCTTTATTTGTCATGTGCACAATTACAGTGAAGCAGCCATTGGCAATAAAAGTCTTTGTTCTCAGGCTCCCTCCAACAATGCTCACACAAAATGTATAAACAGAAAATCATGTTAGTAAAAAATTGAGAATCTAAAACATAAGACATAAAATACTGCAGAAGTTAAAGGCACAATGAGGAGGATGCGACAGTTGCAGTTTGTAAACACAGCATTCCTCTTGGATGCGTGTTTACAATCTGGCACCTGATTGCGTTTTTATAGTCCCACCGCCACTTGCTAGTGAGTCATAAGTGATGATTTAGAGGGATTATTTTTATGGGTCTATATATAGCTTTTTAGGAAAATCCTACTCATTCTGCCTTTAAAATATAGGAATAAAAGGTACATACTATATATAAAATAGAATAAAATAAAATTTTATATAAGACACAATACTTAGACTGGTAGTGATAAAATGAATAAACTGTACTGTAGACAGGTTGTGCAGTAATGTGGTAAATGTATATGCGTAATAAGAACCATAATATAACACTGACAGAAGCTATTCTGTTCCCTAAAGAGTACTTTTACTTTTGTTACTTGTGTAAATTTTTCTGCTAACACGTCTGAACCTTTACTTTACTAACTTTCTGTGTGTGGGGCTTGTATTCTTAAATTGCAGTACTCACTACTTACAGTAGTGCTTAAGTATCTGCATACTTCTTCCACCACTGTGTACAGCACATACAGTATCACATCACAAGCCATGCATAGGTATTACACACATCCAATGTGGTAGAAGATAGAAGTTAATAAGTCAATTTATCCAAATTATTAAGAAAATGATTTTCTTACTAACCTCTCTGGTACGAAGCCACATCAATTAATAGTAATAATTAATCAATAGGTTAGTTCACAGCATTGAAAACGTTCAACAGCAACGTGACTTTCCAGAAATAATGTCCCAGTTACTCTGGATAATCCACAGACTTCATTGTGAGTATTTCTGTTGACATAATGACAGCTTTGCAATATTTTCTGCTGAATGTAATACTCGTACATACAGTATATGATGCATTGTTTGTTTTTTATGTAAACCTAAATCTGCAGTCTAAATGTCATACTGTGATTTCTATGTGGTTTCTTGTCACTTCACATCTAAATAGATTGATTTTAGCTTCCTCACACATTCACCACATGCCTTGCCACTGCGAAAATGAGCACTGGTTGTTTCAGGGTTTAAATAGGCCAGAACTGCAGCAGAATATTTTGATCTCTAAAGAGCTGAGTTTAAAATATTGCCCACAAAAGGAGGAGGCATTATGCTGGTTGTCTATCCTACTGGGTTGATAACTGCCTGGCACTCGGAGAGTGCAGTAGTTCTTGATTGAAAAATAGTAGGGTTTCCCAAGGGCCAGGACTGAAGATCAATGTGTACGACACTGCAACTGAAGAAACATTATCCAGAGAAAAAGTAGCTGCATTTCACAAGGATGGTAAAAGTTGGTGTTCCCTAATAGGTGCGACAAAATACAGTCGAGTGTAAGAGATGTCAGTAAATTAGAGCCTTTCACACCTACACAGTTCTGAGAGCAGAAAAATGACTGAAAACTGTTGTGTGGGTGTACCTTAGATGTGTAGGTGTGTCATTTCACCTTTTATCTAAACTGGCTGATTTTATTGCCACATTTAAATTGGTACCTGATGTACCTCTGTTTCAGGGTTTATACAGAGATGAGTGTACTCATTGGTGTGTATATGGATGCTCTGCTGAATGACTCATTTCTTTGAGCCTTTCATGTTTTAGGGCATTTCTTCTGCTTATGTGTAAGCCTAAAGCTTGTAAAGTACCCAAATAAGCTTTTTATTTTAGCCTCCAAAAGCAAAGCCAAACGCCAACTATTTAGTCATATTTTAGGATAATTATCTGTTGAAAACAAAACATTTGTTCAATTGTGTACTCATGAAATGTCAGCAAATGCAAAATAACTAAATGCCAGTTAAAATGTATGATAAAACTGGATAGTACTACTTACTACCTGTGTCTTAGAGACATTGTGAATGTACATGATGTTACAGAACAGTGAACTGTCACATCTGTAACCAAGCAAATATTGACATAAAATATTGACAGACATCTTATGTCTACGCCCTAAATGCTCTTGTTGGCGCATTAACAGTCAGTGCTCTTTTTATTATAGCTGTTTAGTAATTGTTCATTCACCATTTGTTAATTTAGTTTTCCTGCGATAAGTTTGCTGCTAACCAAGCTAGCCACTGTATTAGCTCCTACTGTTGAGCTAACAGTTATGTATTTTACTCAATTTAATTTTACTTTTTAAAATTAAATTAAATTATGTTTTTATTTTTAATTTGATTTATTTGTTGGCTATGTTTGTGCCATTCTTCCTATGGGGACTTAATGTTGATCTTTTGCTGGTGTCATGAAAGAGAATGTAACTAATTTGACAGCCAGTTTCCTTGTTAGTGAATACCTTTGGTCTAACAATCGTTTATGGTATCTCAACCTTTTCTGATTTGTAATGACTTTAAATGAATTTGTTATACGGTTTTCACTTTCACAATTGGCCTCGAGTACAAGCTCTTTGCACATCATAGTGATGGCAGAAGATCCATGTTTTCCACCGGCAGTTATTGACAGTGCTGGAATTTAGTATTAGTAAAAATCATAACTTAATCTTTATCACAGTTTATATGCTACAAGTTTATATTTTTGAGTTTTCATGAGGATTTGAGGATTTCATGAAGGATTGCTAAACCAAGTGTGAAAACCAATAAATAGAGGGTACTCTGTGTAATATACACACTGCTGTATTCAGCATTAATTCATTTAAAGCGGAGGTGGCAACTGATTAGAAAACCAGCAAATCACAATAAACAGCTTCATACAGTCTGGGTGCATATTAGTTTCTGATTGGCCGGAGGGTGTGCATTAAAACTATTGTACTTGAGTTTAATCTATGTTGTAAACTGGCCATTGATTTACTAATAAAACCTTTGTAACCATGGCAACAAGATGAAACTGTAGCAAACCCCGTAAACTAAACCCAAATTCAGACAATCAAAAATAGCTGAAGGTATTTCTCTTCATTTTATTTTGGCAAATGACCACGGTATAGGCAGGATAAGGTAATTTTGAAACCAAGACAAGAAGTGTGCATTAGAGGATTTTACCACAAGCCACTGAGGTAACTTTGCCTTTGTTGAACTTTTCAGTTCTGAATCACAAACCTCGTCATAGATTATTTTTTACTCAAGCAGAGCTGCAGGTTTGACCCCACCCCAGTCTATATACTCTCTATAGACTCGAAGCATACTGGGAGCTCTTACTTTTCCCTTGTCTCGAAAATGATCTCAACTGACACAAATTAAAATATACAAATGTTTTATTGTAGTTTCACAGTCATTATTCACACAACACTTAAAACACAGGCAAGACCAATCTCCTTCTTTCTCGTGTACACATACAGCAATGTCAGTTCATGTAGTGGAAACATAGTCGAGGCACTGAGTGGTTGAATTAGTAGTGGTCATTACAATGACAAGAAAAAACAACCATGTGACAATACGTTGACAAATGTGACAAGTGACAAAATACAATTCATTTTGAGAGAGCAAACAAAGAAATGTAGTGAAAATGTAGTGTCTCATAAAATGTCATTTTTCAAAATAAGGCAGGTAGAACAATTTGAAGCCTCGTCTCCCACGGACAGCACAGCTGATGTATATCACATGGTACACTGGGGGAAATACAGGGAATGACATTGTAATGTCATTAAACAAGATGTGCATTTACTGGTACAGGCCCAAGGTCAAGTAAAACAAAAGTTCTAGGAACCAAATGGTCAATTTACCTCCAGGGATGAAGAGAAGAAATCCAGGTACAAAGAAAATAGCACTTGAAACACCTGTAAGGACAGTTTCATTAGTTACAACCCACAGTCACCAACACTAACCAATGTAACCAAACATTAAAGGAATAGTTCAACATTTTGGGAACTATGCTTATTTGTTTCTAGCCGGGAGTCAGGTGAGAATGTTAACTTAGCTTAGCACAAAGACTGGAAACAGCTAGCCTGGCTCTGTCAAAAGGTAATGAAGTCTGTCGAAAGCTCACTAATTAACTTATATCTTAAAACTGAACTTTTGCCATCTTCTGGATCATCATAACACCGTGGACCCGACTGTCCCATACTTTTTTTGTTTTTCCAGCTCCAGTGTGTGTGATGGTGTCACAAGATGAATATAAAGACAAGATTACACATTGAGTCACCAAGCTAGACTCCAATCTAAACAGTCCTGAATTATACCATTTAAATACGCCGAGAGACAAAGACTTCTTTTTAGTAATTTGTAAATTTTGTTTCATTAAATAGAAATGTTTTGTAATTAGTACTTTATTTCAAATGTATTATGTGTTAGTTGTTAGTATTTTGTTGTAAAATGTTGATTTGTTTCTGATTTGGTAATTTTCTGTCTCTGCTTTTCACTCAACAATCTACCGTTTTGGTTTTCTTTTTTTTAACTTTTACTTTTCTGATGTTTTAAGCATAACTTTTCTTTTGAAATATCCCCTACACACATTTAGCATTATATGCTTGTTAATAATGCTTAAATTATTGCAGAGAATATTGCATCTGGACTAACAGACTTATTGTGTCATCTCTGGACACAGAAGTCATAAAGTTTACCTACCTGGTTTCATGTGCTTACCTGCATTTGGATTCAGCTGTATGACAACACCTGTGAAAATAAGAGCTAAAAAGAAATGATACAAAAGCACATCAGTGAGGTGGGAAACAACCCAGTATATTTCTAGCATTTAAATATTTGTAATTAACTTACATAACAGGAAAAGATCTGTTATACAGAGAGGATCAACAAGGGGACAAAGTTCAGTGTGCCAAGCATGTCACTGAATGACACAACACTGAACAAACTACCTGAAACTTGTAAACTTGCAGAACTATTCAAAGCAGTGTGTTAATAACAAAATAATGGAGTACATGTACAATTTCATATGATGCACTCTTCTATCATATAAACCTATTTCTGTGCTGTAATATTCATTTAAACGTTTAGTCATTTAAATGTCATTAAATCTATTTCATCCAAGAAGAAAATGCACAAAACATTGAAATTCCTGAAGCATCTCCAAGGGTAAGAGCTATTATGGCCATACATTATTCCTGTGACACTAGAATAACCATGAGGAGAAACTGAGGAAAACGTGAGTAAACAGCAGAAGACAGAAATACATTATTTTCTCTTTAAGGACAGACTATCACAGCAAAAAACTCTGGTTGCATATTTTACATGTAATTAGTAATAAACAGCTCTGCTTAAGACTTACCAACTCCAGTGATGAGGAGAAGGAATGAAGCAAGAACGACTCTTCTGTTTTTCTTCACCAGCGGATGGGACACCCACCTGAGCAACACATTAATTTTGAAGTAACTGTGTTTGTTGTTGCTCCTGTGTGAGTGAGTGTGTGTGTTTGAGTTGTTTGAACTTACCCGCAGCAGTGTGCAGAGAGCTGTGTAACAGAACTCAAGGTGCTGAAGGACCACTGGGAGCTGCAGTAAGACAGATTCGCAGGGTCGCTGTGGAGAGAGCAGAAACAGGCTTTATCTCACATTCAAAGAACATGCAGGGAAAAGAAAATCACATCAATAGTCCTACCTATAAGACCCACCTGATTTTGAAGAAGTTATTGAAAGAGTAATTGCCGTTGCTGCCCAAGGCCTCTTCATTTTCCAGATTCTAAAGAACCAGCAGATGATAAAGGAGTTGCAGTTTCAAGTTGACAACTTATAGGCCTGTATTTGTACACACAGTAGGCGTATGTGTACCTGGTACTTTAGGTTACTGTGTTCAAGGGAGCCGGCGGCAGCAGGCGAGGGATGAGTCTGAGGTTTGGAGAAAGTTAGAGGACCGAAGGTCATCTCTCCTCCTTCCCTCTCCTTGTCTCTGCCCTTCCATCCCTCTGTCTCTCCATCAGACACGGCTCCCTCCTCGTCTCCCTCCAATACAAAGGCATCATCGATACTGAACTGCGTTGCCATGGTGATCGCCTCTTACACCCTGAGGTCCTGTAGCTTGATTCTCACTGTGGGTTCAAAGTAGAAATCAATGCACATGTGCTGTATCTTTTAGCAGTAACATTTACAATTTGTCTACAATGCTAATTTATTTCTGTCAGGCCAATAATACACGAGTAATGGAGCTAAAACTTTAACTTTAGGGACTTTTTTTTAGATTTAGGGTGTAATTTTTGCTCCTGCCCATCTGGGTATTTCCCTTTAAACATCTAAAAGTACGCGCACACATGCCTAAACGCGTAAGAAAACATCAGTCCATAACATCTAGCTATGCAACAAACTTAACTTCGTACTAAGCTAAAACGGCGAATACAGCCATAAAGTCAGAAAATAGCCACAGTATTAACTTGCTGCCTCGACTTGGCCTACATATTTGAGCGGATCGCACCAAAGTTAAACCAGCAGCTAACTGGCTGTGTTGGTGGTCTCTTCCATTGTTTGTGCTCTTTCCGCTAGTCGATCAGATGACCAGGAGGAAAACTTACTGTCTTAAGTAAATCTTTTCTCCAGGGAGGCTGAACTCGACTCCACGTTGTGAAGACCCGGGTCACATACTTGTACACTCCGAGGCAACTCTTTATAAAGCCTTTCAGCCAATCTTTGTTTTCTTCACGAGTGCGAAAAACGCTTGTGCAAAAGTTTTGAGTGTCTTCCTTTGGATGTTTAACACCCGGCTCTCGATTGCACAAGTCTGATTACGCCCAAATATCTCCTCGGGAGTCAGTCCACTTAATCGAGAGTCGCATCGTCGATCGACCCAGTGACTTACATAAGTATAATCAGGAAAATCAAAGTATTAAAGGTAAAAGTACTCCATGCAGAAAAATGGCCCCTGTAACTGTATATATATATACATACATATATATGCATTAATGTATATACAATAATGTACATTAATATATGCATTAATGTATAAGCAAGTTACTGTTGAGGTATAGCTAACTATTAACTATAACTACATAGGACTGCAACTAATTCTTTTCTTTATTGCTGAATCTCCTGATTATTTTCTTGCTTAACTGATTTGATTGATTGTTTGGTTTGTAAAATGTCAGAAAATAGGGACACATTATCATTGAAATTACAATACAAATACTAAACAGAAATATATATATATTTTTATCGTTTATTAATATACTGACAAAGAATATTGGATTTTTTTCATTTTATTTAAAACACTTAACACTAAAGAAAACCAAAAAGATGGAGCAAATGTTTCCTTCTGAAATGTATAAAGTTGCACAAAATGAAAGTTCTGAAGTAAAGTAATCTAAAAACTACATTTACTGGTTAATTCAGTACCTCCCCCGTCATGATCTAGGGGATCCAGGTGATCATGACAGGGCCAATACCCACCAACATATAAATAAAAAAAAGTACTTAAAAATGTGCTAATTAATTGAATGATTCCATTGAAACACTTATTGGTACATTGCCTCCATCGTTTTGGCACTTTACTAATATGTTATGATTAATGTCCACAGCACTGTTTTATGCCTATTAGCACAAACTCAGGTTGTGTTTGCCTTCCACTACGTCCTTGTCTGTGTATAGCTCCCCATGCAACCTTTGACAAAATCAAATTATGTAAAACACTTCAGGCAAAAACATTTTATTATGCAAATTGGAAATGAGCCAAAGTGAAACTGCTTATCCACCCACCACTACTCATAACTATGTTCCACTTGTCAAGACTGAGCAGGAATAAGTGATGATAAAAACCTGGACTTATAAGCACTGATATCATAAGTAATAAAATATCTTTGCAAGGCTAAATTAAATGCAATGAAGACAAAATAAAAACAGGAATATAAATCATCCAACTTGATATCTGTTGCCAACATGTGAAATCATGTGATTTCCAGCAAGTCAGACGACTTGCATTATGCAAACAAACATCTCTAAACCAACAATCACAGATTAGTCATTGTTGGTTGCAGTTTAGGGGAACAGACAGTCAGAGGTAGTAGATTGATTGAACAGTGGTCGGATGTGGCAGCAACATTACTGGTTAAAAAGAAACTGGTGACTGAATTTGGATACATTTGGAAATTTAAGAGGTGTGAGTTATTTCATGACTTTTTTTTTATTAATCCCTGAATTTACATTATATTATGCATTACTGTTATAAACGACTATACTTTATCCTCTGAAGTTTGTTTTATGAGATTAATCTCTGACAAGGGTGTATTTGTTGCAAATGGAAGCTGTATATAGATCTATATAGATGATCAAAGTTTAAAAAGTTTTAATAGTGGGGAACATCATTATGTGTCACAGATCGCGCCACATATTGATCTTTTTTTCCGGCTTGGTGCCATTTTCATTTTGAAATCCTCACTTGCAAAACAACTCCATCAGTTTGCTAATCTCATTCTACTCCCTTTACTCTGCTTTAGATGAAACTCCAGGCCATACTTTGCCTCTTGCTGCAGCTCAATTTTGAGGTACACTCACCTGAGAAATGTAGAATTAGCTCTTTAATATTTACCAATATCTTTCACAGCCATAACCAAAGTGCTTAAATTTACTCTTGAATATGGCAGCTTGTTTAACACTGTGTTTGTGTTTAGCTTTCTTCATGCACACATGTCCGGGTGATACCTGGTTCCACTCTGGAGCTGCCCTGTTTGTCATTTCAGACAGACTTCAACGAAGCTGCCATCACCTGGAAATTCAATGGTCTTATTATATGTCCACTACTACTACCACTATTCTCACTGTATTGCAAAAGTACACTGTTACACATTGTTTTTTCTGTTTGATTTTTTTCTGAAAGGTAAAGACATAAGCGTTCAGCTGCCTGACTCGATTACAGTTAAAAAGAATGGCTTGTATCTCTCTATATCCCCTGTAACTGCTGCCAACGAGGGCGAGTACCTGTGTTTGTTAAAGGAGAACAATATGGAGATAATCAGGACATACAACGTTACAGTTGATGGTGAGAAACACAGATACACACTTGTCTTTTGTCATACATGCATTTATTTTATTTTGTTTACACTAAACCATGAGTAGATTTCATATATATATATATATTCAACATTCAACATTCAACAAAAAGCTTGAATGTAAGAGTTTGAAGTGTTTGTGTCTCTTTCTACAGCACTAATTGGCTATACCATTAGGGTAACCGAAGGCTCCACCCTTCACCTCCCGTGTAATTTCCCACCTTCCAGCCAAGTCAGTGCCAATGCACTTTGGTACAAAGACACGGTTGCTGGCAAGAGGACGCAGCTGAATCTTTTAGACGAGTCAACGGGTGATGATGCCAGAGTGGAACTGCTTTATCCACTTGATCATGATCAGACCATATTACTCAGAGACACCGTCATGGAGGATGCTGGAGTTTACAATTGTGAATCTGCTGAGGGGGAGAAGCTGAGCACTGTATACATTATTGTTGAAGGTAGGTTTGGAAACCTTTTCTATATACTGCTGTGTTACTGCACAGTCCATTCATTATTATAGTAACAAGCTCCAAATGAGTATTGATTTTAACAGCCATTTATTGATGACAATCATTTCTGCAGACTAAAGTTACCAGTAAGCTAAATCTCATTTCCAAACCCTGTTGAGGTGTTGTTATAAAAGTAGATACCACATTTATGTACATTTTTAATCATCTGCTTAACTTTCTTTTAGTTGCTCCTACCCCTGTTCCTTACTCGTGCAGGGGCTTCATGACACCATGGGAGCCCTGCCAGGACAAGAACAGTCGCACAGGGGAACCCATGTTGCAGGAATCCATGACAGAATTTTCCATAAAGCTGTATTCTTACCTCAGAGAATCAAATCCCTCTGGCAACTTGCTCTTCTCTCCCATCAGTATCAGCGGTGCACTGTCCCATTTGTTGTTAGGTATGAAGCTAGTTCTTCATTTTTTTAAATGTTCTTAATGGTTATTAATTATTCTTGATGTTCTATATTTTTCTTATTGTCAACAAATCAAAAAGTATGTGTGTCAAAAAGACCTCCATTGCTGTCGAAAAACACATCACTGAGCCACACAGTCGCAATGTGTGACAAAAAGGAAAATACAGAATAATGCCAACCTTGTCCTTTAAGATTCTTTGGTCTAACAAGCAACATTATCCCTTTGTTGCCTACGCACACGTAGTTACAAAGTTACATAAGAACATTTCTCACTTTGAAATGTCACAGAAGTTATCCTCCACTTATATTAAATGTCAGACAAACCTTGCAGCTTCCTACATCACTCTACAGTACAGTATTTGTATATTATGTCTTTTCTTCATCCTGTTACCTCCAGGAGCAAGAGATGACACCCGCAGAGCCATTGAGAGGGCTGTCTGTGTGCCTCATGACTTCCACTGTGTTCATTTCCAGATGAAGAAGCTGAGAGAAAAGTTGGCCAGTTCCTTGCAGATGGCTTCTCAGATCTACTATAACCCACGTATAACTATCACAGCTCACAAAACATACAGCCAAAGAGATGCAGAGATTCTGATTGCATAAAGAGCTAAAATGAACTCTGTCTCTGTAGCTCATAATGGTTCCTCTGTTCTCTTCCTCAGAACTGAATCTGAGTGAGTCCTTTACTAACCAGTCCATTCAGTTCTATGAAGCGGAGCCCACTAGGCTGCTGGAAAACAGCGAGGAAAACGCACAGATGATCAACAGCTGGGTGGCAAATAAGACCAACAATAATATCAAACAGTTGGTTGACTCCGTATCACCCACTACACAGCTGATCCTGCTCAATGCCGTCTCCTTTAGTGGTCAGTAAAGTGTGTGTGCACAAGTGTGTGTATGTGCATGTGAAAATGGTGGAAACTGAAATAAACTGTGTGTGTGTGTGTCAGGTCAGTGGAAGGTCAAGTTTGATCAGAAACCCAAGAAAGGACTTTTCACAAAACTGAATGGTGATCTGGTAAAGGTGCCACTCCTCTATCATCAGAAATACTTGGCGGCCATGACGTATGTGACTGAACTAAAGGCCCAGGTAAGGACCAGCCAATACCCACCTTAACCCCACCCTTTCACATACTACACAGCAGAGGTTTTCAAACTGTGAGGAGAGTTGAAGGGGAGCATGGAAGGACACGTGAGACAAATACTGTGAAGTGAAAGGCAATTAAAGTACTTAAAAAACTCTTAGCACCTGATTGCCACGAACTGCATCAAAATTTGTACTCCTTCTCCGAGTCATAACTCAAGTCAAATCTGACTGTACAGACATGAAACACAATTTTTATAATCATTGTGACTTACAGTTTCTGAGGATATCATTGATGTTCATCGCAAATAAATGTCCATAAATCCGATTAGCAATCACAGAAAATCCTTATCACTCCAGAAGTTTTCTTCAGTATCAAAATAATGCAGTGATACTAAAATGTAAATGTAACCAAATATTGGGGCAAATAAACAAAGAACTTGAAGTTAACAAACTGACTCCATAGCACACTTCCTGTTTACATCTCCTAAAGCATTATGGGAAATGTCATTCCAAAACTTGGAGAATGATTATCCCCCAAATCAAAGTAAAAATATTAATAGAAGTGATAAAATCCATTCATGTTTCATGTTGCACTATCAATGTTGTTTTTGTACTAGTTTAATAATTAGTGTACACGTGGCCCACAGTGTTAGACTTTGAACACCCATACAGCATACAGTAACACCTCGATTTTCTCTTTTGCCAACAGGTGGCGAGGTTTGCTCTCACAGGTGACAGCAGTCTTTACATCCTGTTGCCTCGCTCCAACACAGTGACTGACCTGCAGCGGGTGGAGGATAAGATGACGGACACAGCTGTGCGACAAATGATAGAACACATGAAAACAACATCTTCTCAGCATGTCGAGGTCACTCTGCCCCAAATCAAGCTGGATTTCCAGCCAGACATGAACATACTTATCAAGAAATTAGGTTTGTTCCTCTGTCATATTCTTTTCTGGCTGTCAGACTCAAATTCAGCTTGTTAATACCATAAAATGAACACCAGATCAGAATCAGAATCAGAATCAGAAACTGTTTATTGCCAAGTAACATACATTACAAGGAATTTGCCGTGGTCTGATGGTGCTATTGTTTCGATAACAACTAAGTAGAATATATAAAAGGTAAAATAAGAATAAAAATAAAAATAAGATAAATAACAAACAGTGCAGTGACCAGAATAAAGTAAAGTGTCCAGATAAAGTGTCCAGTAGGGGGTGGGTGCGTTAATGTAACGCAGAGGGGACAGGGGTGATGTAACGTATAACTTGTGTTTGTGTTCTGGGGGGGGGGGGGTGTCAGTGTGAGTTTGTCAGGTAAGCCATGCTTTTAGCTTGTGCTACCAAGCAGTAGACCGCCATTAAGTCTCACTTGTGAAATAAGGATACCCATCTTACCCCACCATCATCTTTCTGTTCTTTTCCCTCCCTTTTCACCCGACCAGGACTGTCGTCACTCTTCGAGGGTGCCAACCTGTGTGGCCTCAACTCCGAAGAGAAGTTGGTTCTGGACGATGCCAAACACAGAGCCTTCCTCGCACTGAACCAACAAGGAGTTGAGGCCGGAGCCGTCACCGCTATGGCGTTCTCTCGCTCCTTCCCTTCCTTCTCTGCCCTGCGGCCTTTCATCATGCTACTATGGAGTGACCAGGCTAATGTGCCACTCTTTATTGGCAGAGTGACCGACCCATGAGAGAGCGAAAGAAAGTGGGGGGGGGGGGGGGGGCAGACAGACAGACACAGGACAGAGAGAGAGAGTGGATATGTAACAGAGGCAAATGGGCAGGAAAGACACAAAGATATGGTAAACAAAGGCTGTCTGATAGAATAGAAATACAAGTCATTTCGCTTTGATATAACACAACATGAATTCATTATCAGTGTTGCCTCAAGTAGTTAGTGAAGTGAGCAGTGGCCCTCACAAAAAGGCCTGGGTGTGCATTGTTTTTCAAAGACAATGATGAATAAACACATATAAACACAGCACATATGCTGCCTGTCTTGTGTTTTTGAAGGATTAAGCACAATGTGCATCACGTGTCATTCAAAGGAGGAGAGACGACCACTGAAACAACTTCAATTTATTTTGCGAAGTAGTTACACAAACCCACCACAGGATGGCAGCCACACTGTGTGATTGACATTGACAGTGAATACACAGGAACTGCAGTAGTGAATTCCCATCTCATTCGCCCCTGCCCTCCTGCATCATTACCACTGATATCAATTTAAGGAAGACAAGTGTCAAAATCTGTGACAGTAAAAGTTTTGTTTTGTTTTTTTAAATCAAGAGCTTGCTTGGTAAAGCACAGCGACTGAGCAAAAAATACCCTGAATCATCGTATTCACAAACAAACAAATACACACTCATGGCAAGAGACTGAATGGATGGCATAGACTGTAAACACATCAGCATTCAGAATGATCAGCTAAGGTTGCACTCTATTACACAAGCTGATAGTGATTGCTAAACATGCAGCTGTATTGCAGATAAAATGATTACATAAGCAAAGCAGGGTCAATAGACAAGAGTCAGAAAATTCGGTGACTGTAAACAAAACCAACAGATCCAGAGACGGGAATAAGCAAGCATCCAGCCAGAAATGTGAACTCTATTAGATCACTGTCACCCAGCCTAGCCCCAATCAAAGTACTGAGTATTCCCAGAAACGCATCTTTGATGCCTGGATAACACGATAATGTTGTTGTTTTGGTTTGATTATCTCACTGCTGACGTGCTGTTTTGATGTGCATAGAAAAAGTACAGAATAAACCCACCATCCATGCCCTACCCTCATGTTAATGTAATTTAAGGTCTAACTGAAAATGTGTTGTGAGCTTACTGTTGTAACACATGCTTTAGTTCCAAGCTTCTGATAATGCCCAAGCCCTTTTTATTCGAAACCTAATTCACCACTGAAGGATCCATTTTTTGCAGTCAACGACGAGACACAAGGTTGTTGAAGGACACCAAGAATATGAGCAGCCGGATCGATTCAACAGTTAGAAAACTCCCGGAGGCCACTGACCGACTGTGGGTGTGCTTTCGTGAACCAGTGAATGGGCAGAGCTGTAGTGACAGATGAACCGGGGGAGTACATTTGATATCCTTAGACTATTCAGCGATAGTCTAGCCTATATACACCGTCAATATGCAGAGATGTGCATATAGACACATAACACACATGTAGGTTAAATGTGCAATCTAGCATAGTTTTTGAATATCTTGGATCCTGTGACTATCCACTGTCCCCTGCTGCTAAATGTGTTTCCATGCAGGGTATAATCCCACTTTACCTCCTGTGGTTAAAATTGTAGGGGGGGGGGCTCTTTATGTCTGCATTTCTACTAACTGCACACAGTTTATCTCAGCAGGCAATCCTGTGTCACAGACATGGACACAGTAGTCCCAATCCTGTCCACAGGATGAAATATATTTTACTATAGACCTGATATTTAATAGGTCAGAAATAATGGGATGAATGGAATAATGATCCCAGCAATGATGGTTGATTTCAGTTTCTTTTCTTTTACACATTTTCTTTTTAGATCCCCTCACGGACGGTGTCTGAGGGTGTACAAAGGTGGATTAGGGGCGATTTCCAAGCTTTGGGCAGCCCTATTCTCATAAATCAGATAACAGGACCAATAAAATGCCTGAATTTTCAAATTAATATATTACTGCTGTGATGTTGCCCTGCAGGGAGAAAAGCTTGCATCATCTGTGACTCTGTTGGAGCAGAATTGGAGTTACTGAGGTAAACCTGCTTGGATCCGGTTGAAATCTGGTTCACAATGCTGCAGCGAAGTGAAGGTACAAACGGTTACCTCCAAAAGCAATATCCGTTCTGCCTGCCGTGGAACTTTTTCACCAGGAAAGTGAAAAAGAGTGGTCAGAGGTTATGTATCACGATATATTCCACTCTTAAAGTTGCTCTATGACTGTCTGGCAATGGGAGAGAGAGATGGCAAAGGTCTGGCACACATAATTGACAGCTTGTCAGTGTCCTCCCGCCAGGATCACTCACACCACTGAGGCCTGTAGTGGCGACGGAGGATTTCTCTCTTTTACGTGTCTTTCTTGTCCTTTGTTATTATTTCTTCACACCTCTGTGCTTCGGAGGTTGAATGGAGACATTTTGAATGGGGCATGGCGTGAATGACGACAGACACACACACACTCACACTGCACAGACCGAAAATGTAGGCACTCATATTCTCATAGCCCTCATGCACACACACACACATGCACACACACACACACACACACACACACACCGACATGTTAATGTCATGATGTGAAGGTGTATAGAAAGCCACTGTCACTGAAAGACAATGAAAGACATAAGAACAAGAACACTGAAACGGTAAAGGTACAAATCCACCAAATGGATCATTTTGTGCTTTATATATGGTGTGTTGTTTTGCATCAGATCAACAACCACTAAAATAGAGACTTCTCAGAACAGAATCGCCCTTTTTTTTTTTTTTTTATAACGTCCCCTCTCCGGTAACTATATACCACATTATGAGTCACTAGGGTGCACATACGTTTGGCCCCTTTCACTGAATGAATTTTGAGTACATTAATCTCAAACCTCTTCATTTGGCGTAAATTTGAATGACAGAATATGAGCGACTTCCACAATACAGTAAGGTCTAAAGCACAATATTGTGAGTATTGTTTTGTTACGTCAACACTTTAATGAGGACATTGTCACGATTTGGTTCACCTTTAGAAAAAAATACATTTAAAAAAATGTATTCAGATTACACATTATTACCATCACTAATATTAGTATGAATATCATATACTAATAATCGGTGCTGTAATTATTGGCGTTATATGACGGATTCCATTTTCAACATTATATTATTATTGCATGTTTTATCCTTTGCACTTATTACTGCTTTACTTGGTATCTGTTATCAACCATCTTTCCAGTGAGACAAATGTGTGTGTGTGTGTGTGTGTGTTAGTGTGTGTGTTTGAATGTCTTGTGTAATCTAGTCCGGTTTATCACTGCTCGGGGCTCCTTGCTGTGTGAGCGTATGCCAGTGCTCCACTTTCTTCCCTTTGTTTTTGAGACACTCGAACCAGTGTTTGAGTCTCTGTCCGCTTGCATTGATGCCCAGCTCCACCCCACCTGCACACAGAGAGGGAGACGCAGAGAAGAAGAATCAGGAGGCGATCGGAAACTGTTGGTGGGTGAAGGGAGACAAGAGACAGACATTGGCAGGAATGAAAGAAAGAAAGACCAGTGGTGGTGAAGTACTCTGATCCTTAACTTAAGTAAAAGTACTAATACAACAATGTCAAAATACTCCAATGTGAAATGTGACTGATATATATATCACTTTTTTTGACTTATTTCTGTGGTCTTTCTTTAATTCTACCTTTTTTGGCCTCAAGGAAGGACATTTAAACATGCAATAACTACATTTTTTTTCACTTGGGGGGCAGCGGAGACAAGTTGTTTACACAACACTGACATTGAACTGTTTAGCTGCTTGTTTAAACATTCAGCAGTTATGGAGCAACATTATTATTCATTTGGAGTCGTGTTTCTGGCCGCCTGATGAATGTAAGTATTCTCTCTCTTTTAGCTCTGTTTTTGGTCTCTACCAACTCCTGAGGGAAATATCTGTCTCTTTAGCTGCTAAGTCTTTCACTAAGTTCACTGGCTGGTCTCTAATTGTGTCTGTCTGTCAAGTGTGTTTTTAGAACTTTTTTCACTGAAAACTGCTGGCTACTGTGGCTGAAAAGGACCCTATGAGAGTGAACCAAGCTAAACAATGAGCTGAAACTCGCTATAAAGCTCTGTAAAGCCAAGGGAAGCTGCAAATTCAGGTGATAATTCTCTGTAAGTTCATCACTATGAGTGACCCCTTTCACATTGTCACGTTATTTTCACATTATCATTTGATACATTGCTATTATAGATGCTTTAAACGACACCATATGAGAAGTCTAGTGACAAATCTTTGGGGGAACTGCTAACAACTCATAGACATTTAAAACATGACAAGGGGCTCCAACTAAACTTTGCTTTTTTCACAAGCCAAAAAGGTTGGGAACCACTTGTTCAATTGTTAACAATGCATTTTATTTTATAAGCTTATTGTATGTTTTTAAGTAAAATCATAAGTAACTACAGCTGTCAGATAAATGGAGTGCAATAAAAAAAGTACAATACTTCCCTCAGAAACAGTTGAGTAGAAGTACAAAGTGACAAATGTAAATAATCACAATAAGTACAAGCACCTTAAAATTATACTTACGTGCAGTACTTTTATTACTGCATTACTGCGTATTATTACTGGTAAAGGTAATTAGTTCTTTCCACCACTGGTTGTATCGGAAAATAACAACAAACAAGGGGACATTTTGTTTTCTTGTTAAAATCTGATATTCAATAATATGTAATTGAGCTCTGGCAATAATGTACATCAACATTCATGCCAATAAAGATTATTATTATTTGACTGGCGGACAAACATGGGCGCAAAGACGGAAGCAAACAGACATGGGAGACAAATTCCTCCAGGCAGAGAGAAAGAGAAATAGACAGGTAGCTGGGGAATTACAAGAAAGAGAGATTGCGATAACAAAAGATTTATTGAAAGAGAATGGGGGGAATGAATATGCAGAGAAGCAGGAAATGACTCAGGTGAAAGTGAGCGGAGGTGATGGAGGCGTTGGTGGAGAGGCAGGCTGTAAGACAGAGAGATGCAGGCAGTTGTCACACCGAGGTTATTACAAAGCCATTCCCTTGGCTGTGATTGCACAGTTAATGGAGCGTGAAGTTTTAAACACGGTATTTTGGCAATGCTGCCTTCCAACAGCGCCTTGGAAAATGACAGCCGCGAGCAAACAAGGCTCGATTGTTGATCTGCGTCTCATCTGAACTCGGCATTGAACACCGCCTGAGATGCTGCTGCTGGCAGGGGAGGAGCAGCCTTTCAGTGTTTCCCACCCTGCATAATCTTTAACTTTCCTCTCACACACAGACACACACACATGAGTCGGAGAGCAGGTCAAAACCTGCAGACAGAGTTTCGACAGGATAATCACGCACAACACTTTATCACCTCCACCCCCGCCCGACAAAACTCCCACCTCCTCTGAAACGGAGATCGATGGAGTGTTCCCTGAGCCTGCGGGTTCCTGGTGACAAACAAACGGTCAGACATATTGACATGCGTAGGGGGACAGAATAAGGATGAGGAACCAGAGCCGGAGGAGATGATACAGACGAGGGCGAGGCTGACACACAGGCTGGCGAGCAGGTGTGCACCAACACTCGCACAGGTTTGACCCTGTTCTCTGTCCACATATTTTTACCCCTCTGCTGCACATCTGTCTCATTGAACCCAACCACCAGATACACAAGTACCTGTGGTGAGTATCTAACAGAACTGTAGACCTGAAGGCACGAGTAAGCTACAAACAAAGTGCCTTTTCGGATCATCAAACAGCATCTGAAACCCCATCCTGGCCACACGTTGGCTTTGCCTCTCCTTTTGTGGGCTGCGTTCGACAATTTTTGTTACTTTCTGAAACCCACAGCCCAACAAGCATCCACACTTCGCACAGCGATTGGCCAGGTGTGTGTAGGTGAGAAAGTGTGCAGGATTATAACTTTGCTCTCAACCTCTCTTTTAATTTTTTAAAACACCGGTAGGTGAGTGAGTGAACACCACGAATGCCTTTGAAGGCCATTCTGAACGTGTACAAACACTTTTGCCTTAGTGTGGACGGGACTTTGTACAAACCCTTAAGACTTGACCTGTGAGACTCAACCTATTTGAGACTTAACTGCCTAAAGACTTCCTTTGACTTTAGAATTGAGAGTGAAAACAGTAAGTTTTGACCTGGTGAACGATAAAACAATGAAACTTGCTTTGACAAGACTTTTGACTAAAGAGACTTGACTTTGACTTCCTCAATTCAGCATGTCTTCAAATCCGACACCAGGTACAAATCTGTACACTTTACTGCATGGAACTCATTGGAAAACATTTATACGTGTAAGGTAATATGAGGCCAAATCGGTTCAATCCTACGTGAGACTTGATTTGACCTTGTCTTAATTGACTTGAGACTTGACTTGTGCCATGAGACTTAAAACACTTTTGGTACTTGTAGTGTCTCTTTAGCAGTTGTAATATGTTTTCTGTAAGCTTTTACAGTTTTCCTGTGAGATGATATTAGATTTAGTTCATGGTGAAGATGAAATTTCCTATCTCTACTTGTTTATCGATCTTTCTCACAAGTCATCCACTTGATTTATTGCTGGTGTTTTCTTGTGTACTCTTACCCTCACATTTTTTCCCCTCCACGCATCTCTCAAATCTCACCTTTTACCATGTCACATTCTCTATATCTCCTGCTAAGCCTATTAGCCCGCTTGTTATTGCTCTCACTCGAACAATAGTACACTGGGATTGTGTTCGCTCGGCCTCTTCATCTACTCGTTTTCTCCATTCTTTTTTGTCTCAGTGTCATTTTTCTCCCAACCCCAATTAACATAACTGGCAGGCTGCTGTAGCTAAACCTGTAATGATAATGGTCAGGGGAATGGCTCTTATCTGGGGCTGTACGTTAGACCGATGGCCTTTTCTCCCAGCAGGGCTAATAACTCACTGGGCTTATCTAAACACTGGGTGTCTCCCAACCCACCCACCCACTGCCTCATACACATGTGCGCACACACACACACACACACATTAGACAGAGTAAAACGCTTTGATCTGAAGGCCTTCAAGCTCACAGGGTGGTAATCCATTCTCACTGTGCCTCCCCACTACTTCCCCATCAATCTCTAAGCTCCCAAGTGCTCCATTGCCGTGATATACACACCAGGCCACGCCAAAGCTGTTTAGCAGTCTGACGAAGTGGCAGCGATCTGATGTGCCAAGTCCACGAAGGATGGGGGATCCAGAGAGAACGTCTTCCTTTTTGATTTGTAAAGCCTCACCATTTCCTTTTTCACTCAAACTCGCCTGCTTAATCGTTCTCCTCAAGCCTCATAATTACCCCTCATCTCGCCACTTTTTTTTTTTTTTACTCCTCCCTCTGCCCATGCTCACCCTGGTTTTTTACGTTTTCTGCAATTGCACCATTTTCATTCAAACACTCTAGTGCAGTCATCTACTTTATTGCTGCCGCTGCTTTCCTCTACACCCTTCACCTCCACACCTCAGTTCTTCTCAGCCTACCTATGAAGTCGTTGCTCATTCCCAAGTCGTAGTCCCACACAGAGATCTCCAGGGTTTTCTTTGCCAGCTGGTCCAGGGATACTTCATATGAAAACTCCTGTGCAGGTGGCGCACACAAGAGCATATTTATATCAATGATTCATAAACACAAGAGTTGAAAGGAACTGAATACGTAATTTAGAGTATTTTCAGTAGAAACATGCAGATTGATGTGGAGAACACGTTGACAAATGACAAATGTCAGATTTTAAGTCATTTTAAAAAAGGTGTGCTTAATTGCCATGCCATCCAAATGTCATCATTTCTACAGAACATCATTTTGAGCTCAGCAAAGAAATCAAAGAAGCTGCCAGGTGTATTGTGGTTGTTTGTGGAGCAGGAGACATGTTGTACCTCATTGAATTCAGGGTTGAGAGTCTTTTTCTTCACTGAAGTCTTGTACTTGGACTTTTTCCCCATATCAGGCTGCAAGATGCTGAGAAAAGAGAAAAAAATAGAGCAAAAGCTAAAGAGGACAGAAATTCATTGGGGCCTGGTACACTCTTCAGGTCATGTCAAACCTCAGGATAACATGATAGAACATTTTGGGAGCTACGTTCATTTGCTTTCTGGCCAAGAGTTAGATGAGAAGATCGGACAAAATCTGTTAAAAGATAAACTAGCCAATTAGCTTAGCATAAAGACTGGAAACATGGGGAAACAGGGGGTTTGTAGAGGTTTTAATCTTTTTCCCTGTTGTGACAGTAAACTTTGTTGAATGGCAGAAAGACACAAGACAGAAAGTTTGTAAAATCTCTTTCATAGATAATTGTGACCCAGAAGTCTTTTCAACAAAGGCGGGGACAGAAAGAGAGTGAGGGAGGAACAGAAAGAGAACAAGAGAGAGAGACAGTAGACCACAGCAAGATCATAATCATGCCGATGTTGGAGGACTATACGCTCCAGCGAAGAGGCAACAGAAGGATCGCTAGAGGGCAATGGGAGTCATCATCAGCATAAATTCCAAGTCAAGATGTTCAGGCGGTGAGATATCTCAGTCTTCCAGCCCCCCCACCCCCACACCCCCGCTAGTGACGAATCCTGGCCTGACAGCTGATGCATGAGATGGGCTTGAGGTTGTCACTGCCGTGCCGGAATCAGAGCGAGTGAAGGATGGAGCAATGGAGGAAGGGAAGGAACAGGAGGAGGAGGAGGAGGAAGAGGAATTGATAGAAAGCAAGGTGGTGGCACAAAGACTTGAGTCGCTGTACGTTGTCAGTACTGAAAATGTCATTTTCCATGATACGAACTGATTGTAGTTATCAGGGACGGTTGTGACTTCAGTCCTCCCACTTGTTGTTGACAACTAAAAGATGATAACACACATGGTTTACTGTAAGTCATAACACAAAGACATATGTATTAGTTACACAAAATTTGGTTTAATTTTTCTTTCTCTAATTTAGCTTTTTACTTGTCAAATGAAAAAATAGAAAGATTCAAATGAAACAATCTGAGATGGAAAAGTAATTATTTGGTTGAACTGCTCACAACTCATGTCACACTACGGCCAAGCAACCTGTGAAGGCAGACACAAGTAGACACTTTTGTGGAACATTTTTACTCCGACAGGAGGTTAAGGAGCTAATAACTACCAAGGGCTTCCTCTATTTTGGACTCAGGTCAGCACTGTCAAGACAGCTTCCTATTGGTCAATAGAGTGAATTCACGTGTCAAATTTCAGTTTAACTCCATGTGGAACATTCTAGTGGATTCATTTCGCCTCCTCTTGCGGGTCCTCTGATCGATTAATTAATCAATCACCATGAAATTTCACCATTTTAATTCCTGGTGTGTCCGGGCCTTTACTGTGTGTTCAGACAAAATTTAGAGGCAGCGCAATTGCTTATGAAGTCAATGGAAAGACGCAAGTAGACACAAATTTGCTTGAGATGGCACAAATTGACATGAAGACGCATCTGCACGGGTTGAAAATGTTTCAACTTGAGCGAAAAATTTGCCACGGACGTGATCGGAGCATCGGTTGCTAACGTCATTGCAGTTGGTACATTGTCTATTTGGGGTGAATAAACATGTGAAAAAGCCATTCAGTTGATGACATATTACCAAACAACTTCTTGTCTCTGGTCACAGGCTCTGGTTGGTGTTTATTGTATTTTAAAAAGGTCATTTTCTCCATAAGCTAAACAGCATTTATCCTCCAAAATACCTGGTGCTTATACAATGGTCTGAGTGCCTTCACAAGAAAAGAAACGAGAAGAAAGAAAGGAATCAATTGAGAGAAGCAGCCAAACAAAGCCTCTGTTTGACCAGCACCATGTGAGAGCCTGGGGGACATCTCAGCCTGAGCTGTGCCAAATCACATTTTACATACGGCTCTGAGGCAGTTCAGACTAGGGACTGCAATTTCCAGAGTAACAAAACATCATTTGACAGTAACATTCATAATAATGGTAGCATAAATGAAAATATTTCGTACAGCAGCAACCAAATTACCGTAGATAATTCAATGTGTAGAATAATTCATACCATGGGAGGCTGGTCCACAGAGATAGAGAGGATTATCCCCTCAGTTTTTGTTTGCTGTTTCCTTAAAAAGTAGGTTGTTTACTGCAGAATACAATAAACTAACTAACCACATATTTCTGTGCTGTACACACTTACTATTTTAGCCATGTGTTAACACTCTCCGCTGACCGATAAGGTTAACCGGGATTGACAGCTGCTCTTCACAATAATGATGATGGTGTTTAAATACTGTTCCAGAAAACTACATAGTTTTTCTAACATGAAGCGACATGGACAAGTAAGGACCACTCATGTTAAGAATGACATAAGGGGTGGACAAAATAACAGCTACACGTAGGATACTCAGAGCTAATGCAGTAATACCACAACAGCTTCAAAACACCTGCCACAGTCTTAATAAAGCCTCAAGCTTATTAGATTTACGCTTTCTTGCAGTGCATATGTATGTGTTAGATATGTATTGCAGGTGTTAATGACTTTGTTGTCACCCCTTGCAACTATGCTGTCTTCACTTTACCACACCACGCTAAAGTCAGTAGCTCACTAATATTATATGACATTTGATTTTAGTCTTTTCTGATCTTTCTTTGAAGATTTTTGTATGCGTGAGGTTTTTCTTTTATAGATTAATAATTTCAAGTCTTTCATATACTCACACAATACTCACATACCTGTACGTATATTGAAAGAGTTATTAGTCACTGTAATTGACTCCTTTTCCATACTGGCCGTGAGACAATCCCTTCCTAGCATGACTACACTGTAAAACATGGGAGATAAAAATGCTTTAAGCAAAGCTAATATGAAGCTTCAGCAACAAATCCAGTGGGTATCTAATGTAACAGTCTTTTTAGGACAAAATCCCCTCTTTAAGTTACTATATTCTTCATTGCTTGAGATTCCTTGATGAATCTCATATTAAAATTTGGAAGATACCTTAAGAGTTGTTTATACTTCAAGACAGACGCACACGGCTTCTATTCATAATACAATCGGGAGCCTGCGAATGCACATATGTTCCACGCATGCGCACTAGAAAACAAGATGTCAGCTTCACTATATTGAGAGGAAGAGCTTCTTTGCTTGTTGGATTTGGCTGAACAACAAGAAAATGTCAAAAAAAAAAGAAAAAGTGGTGGGCGTTCTGCGTTTGTAGTGTGTACAGACTGTGCTGTCACAAATTGGGTGGCGTGCGGGGTCCGTACAGTCCTTTGCAGGCAAGGGCAGATGACCCTGGTGGCTATGTGGAAGCGGCAAGCGTGAGTTGGGGTTTACATTGGAGTCACGCTAGAATGTCTTTGCGGGCAGTATGTACAGGAGGAATGTTTACAGTGACCAATAACTCTTTCAATGTACATATGGGCAAAAAAAAAATGCAACCTATCCTTTATATAATTTGTCTTTTTGTTCTTTGTTTAAACTTGGTAGGATGTTTAAGTACTTTATTTTTTGCTTATCCTTTTACGCAAAGTCTTCTATGTGCAATGAATCAAATCAGGTCCTGTAGCAGGACAGGGTTGACCACAAGCTGAAATGTAAAAGATTTACATCATATTTGGTGAGTACCAAATTATATATATATATCTCTTGTCTTTCTTTGGCCTTAATGTCATTGGATCCAGATGACCTAATCACATGACAACTTGACAAGTCTAACTGCCGGGGTCGTGAGCATTTGGTACCTAAAACCATCCTGACAGCAAGTTTAGGTTATGGAGCGACAAACAGAAGAACAGGAGCATCCCTGTGAATTAGAGGGAGAAATAACAAAAATACAGAAGTGACAGGGAGAGATGAGGGAGAGGGAGTTAAAAACAGGACCCAAAGTTATGACACTGAGATGCAAAAAGAACAGAAAAGAAGTGATAGAAAAAATGAGCGACAATTGGAAAGAGGAGCTAAATATACGCCTGCTGCAGAGAGGAGTCGTGATTTACACTTCACACAAGCGTTCAGAGGGAAAAAGAGAGAGAGAACAAAACTGTAAAGGATGGCATGTGTGCTTGGTCAGCAGGAAATATCTGACATGTTTTGCACTTTTCCTGCCTTCACATGTCTTTTTTTCTTACAGAGTAATTCATTTTTTAAATACTTTAGGTAAAGCAGCGGAGATGAATGTGGGTCCTTCTGAAGGATGTAAACTCATTTGGTGTTTAAATGCTAATTTGTGCTTTTAAATGGAAGACAAATTAGTTCTGAGATAATTCTGACCTTGTGCCACTTGAATGGCTTCTAAAGGTTGATTGAGAGTCACAGAGAGAAAAGACCAATTGGAAAAGCCCTCTGGAAAAATGCGTGGACACACACACACACACACACACACACACACACACACACACACACGCACACAGACAGCATAGATAAGAGAGACTGGTATCATGATCAGCTTTAGTTACAGATTCCTCAAGAGGATTGCTGGTGTTAGAGCTGCAGGACATCACCGCTCTGACAGTGAAGTAAGTCTGAAAGCTAGCTAAGCAAATTAATACCTTACCTCTATGTCGACTTAATTGCTCAGTATACTCTAGAGAGACTAATTCACCTATGCCAGCAATATATTAAACACCCAAAACTTCAGAGAATGAATTATGTTGGGTCTATGGTGGAAATCACTAAAAGGATGCATTAAAAGAGCAGTCTATACTCTGCAGACCAACCACTGAACTGAGGTAAACAGGGCTCTTTGTGATGGATACAGAGACTTCCTGGTACAAAAGAGAACAAAAGGAATTTCTGGCAGACGAGCAAATGAAAAATCCAAACCACTCAAGTGCCAGAAATTAGAATCAGATCAGAGCCGTGGCTTAAACAAATCATGTCAACTAAGAGTCTTTACAAAAGAGAAGCAGCCGGTGCAGGGATGAAGAACAAGGGGAGGGAGAATAAAATGCAACATAGCAGGTAAGAGCGACAGAAAGAAGAGGAAGAGCCAGATACTCAGGGTGCATATGTAATTTTCTGGTGCACTCAAAAACTTTGTACATCAAAATAGACGGATGAAGCACAAAGTAGAGGAACAAATCTATACCATGGAGAGAAAGAAGGAAAACATCCACGTGTTTGTGCGCCTGAGCGAGAGTTTTCTTTTGACGTGAGCTCCCCCTCTGTTTTTTTTTTTTGTTTCTTTCATCTCTCCACAGAAGTTCAGAAGATCTTCAAAATCCCAATACTGTGGGTGAGCGTTGAAGTTTTGCTCAATATTTCTCACTTGTACAACCTACTGAAAACACCATCACATAAAAAAAATGTTTTTCGATACAGTAATTGTAGCCCTCCCTCTCATTCAGACCAAACTTCTCAGTACTGAAAAAATGTAGATCCCTTCTGCTTCTTATCTTTCATCTATGACAACTACAAATACATTGTTGGTCCATTCAGCCAGTTCTTTCTGTAAATGTATACAGAGAAGGGGGTTATGGGTAACTGTAGTGTACACCCCCGAGATCTCAACAACGTGTCATGCCGCCGTGCATTTCAAACACGCTAATCAGTTGATCAAATTTCCTATCAAGAGGTTGGGTTGGCTGAAAACAGAAAAGAGAATATATGTAAGAGTAAAGCATTAAAAAACAGCCATGTCTCTGAATGACACCAGTGCACATTGGCTTCCATGCCGCCGGCAGACACATGTTCCAGCTTTGAACTTACATGAAGCACTCCAAGGATCAGGAGGATACTCGAGCTAATCCATCTTTTACCATCATCCTCAGGCCATAAACAAATCATCTTGGTCAAAGGGATCAAAAACAAGTCAATTATTATTGAACCTTAAATAACTGCACAATCATACTATTCTGCATCACTGTCTGATCAACTGAAGAAACTAAAAGCTACTTTAGAGCTGTTTGAACTTCTGTTAGAAGCAATTTAAGCATCCTAGAGCTCCTTCTACCTCGAAGCCTCCCACTACTGGAGGTGGCGTTGGTTTCAGGATTGGTTGTCCTGTGTGGGCACTCTCTCACTCCCTGCTCTGTTGGTATTTAAGTGCGCCAGGCAGATCAGAGATTGAGCTGTGTGGGTTTTATCTGTCACCTTTCTGTCACCACTTGTGCCTCACGGGCAGGTTTGCTCAGGTGTGCAGTGTCGGACACTTTGCCTTTACACGGCTCCGTGTTTCACACTTTGAAAAGACCTGCACTGGCTGAGATGAGCGCTCAGTCTCACTGAATGGTAGCACAGTACGATTGGAAAAATAAGTCTAGGGCCACAACTAATCTGTTGATTATTTTTTGGATTAATCAGTTAATCGCTTAATCTATGTAAGGTCAGTGTGAAAAATGCTTGTCACAATTTTCCAGAGCCCAAGGTGTCGTCTTCAAATTGCTTGTTTTGTCTGACCAATAGTCCAGAGATATTCAGTTTACAGTGAAGTGACGGAGAAATGCAGCAAATCCTCACATTGGAGAAGCTGGAACAAGTGAATGTCTGGCTTTTTTGCTTGATTGTTTCAGCTTTAAAGTCATCCACGTCTCTGTTTTTTTCTGTAGTGCGTTTGGTGGTGTCGCCACTATCTGCTGGATGGCAGTGACATTTTAACATGTTCTCATTGGTATTGCAGGCAGCTCGCCTGTCTTCATCATGTGTCTTGGGGATTGAAATGGTTATATTCTCCAACAACTCATTGAGATTGTTTCGTGTTTTAGTGTGTTGAGGCCAATCAGGCTTATATGGACTTTACATTTGTTCGCCCACGCTTTTGCGTTTCCGAGGTTTGTGGGTGTTGTGTCAGGCTGGTGTGAGAGCAGGGCATCTGGCTTCGCCCCCTCAGTCCCGCCAAGCTGGTTAAAAAGTGAAGCGTGTGTGAAATAGACCAAAGGTTACGCACTGTAACTTCGGGTTCTATGAGCCCTCTAACCTTAGCTGTGTCCAGACTACACACGGATTCAAAGCAGATTTTGAATATGTGGTGTATCAACAGTGGACAAGTGACAAAATTAAGCATACTCAAAAAGTCAAAATGCAGACTAAAAGAAATGCTTGATTTTTGAGTGTGCTGTTAAAATACACTATTGACCCACAATGCAATGCACAAAGTAACACAGAGGAGCTCCAGAAACACAATTATTATACCTTTGGAGAAACATTTAGCTGGCTCTTTGTGAAATAAAACTGTCATTTTTTTGTGTGTACAAACTGCTAAAACATTGTGTACACAATTAGTACATCGCATGGACTTTGGACCTAGCTATTGTCTCTGTTTTTGACTCGCTGACTGTGAACAGTGGGTTTGGGTATGACAACCATATAGCCTGCATTGGGTTGTTGGGTCCATCCTGATTGGCCAAACAAGGTCGTTAAGAGGGAAGTAGTTTATGTGGGTTCAGGAGCCTTCTTCAACGATGTCAGGTCAACTGTCCATGCCTGTTGAATACTTTGTGTTTGAGCCCTTATTGAGGTTGGCAGTTTTGGTAGTTTGTGAGATGGGACTTAGTGTTTTCTATGTTTTGCAGCTGGAAAACAGAATAGGTGCAGGAGTAGTAGCTGTGAGGTTAGCTCTACCAAGCCTCAGATGAAAATCCACAGACTGTACGCCTCCTTTCACTGTATCTCTTCAGTGGAGGAGGCGAGTGGAAAGTTAGCACGACTGATAGCGTCATAATAGCCACATTTATGGGAAATACGTCAGGTTGAAATGAACCAGAATTTTTCCTTTAACTTCAGCCATTGTTGAACCCAACGTGCCAACCTACACATCCTGACTTTCTGCACTGGCAAAGAACATTGCCATCCAATGTGAATTGCCGATGCAGATTAGCTGCTAATTTGTAGGATACCAGGTTTGTTCATGAATATCTGACATGACTTACATTTTGACGAAGGGGTCAGAGTAGCCGTTGGAGTCCATGGCAGCCAGATGGGCGCAGCGTATGATCCCAACTAGCAGGCAGCTCTTCTCTGTGTTATAGCACAGTGACACCAGGATGCGGCCACGCTGGGGACACAGAAAACAACAGTGTCAGACACAGCACCTGTTTTCAGCCGGATGTTTCCCTCTTTAATGAAAACACAGTGGGGAATCCTGCAACCAGGGTCAATGAAGTTTCTCCAAAACACTTTTCACTCAAGGCAGCAATAATAAAGCATTAATACAATGAAGATGGCATTCAAATAATGCTTGACAATAGATTAGTTGTGTGTGTCTGTATGGGCAACAGGAGTATTCAAATTAAAGCTTGTAATTAAAGGCTTTATCTGAGCCTGGCAAAATGACACTGCTCCCTTCTCCCTTTAATCTCCAGGTTGAACCATAAACTGAGACTAATCAGAGACCAAAAGCTATTAGCCTCTGTCTCTAAAATCATGGAGAGAAATTGGATAATGGCCACCAGAGGAGAGAAATACACTGGACCAGCAGCCCTGGCGTAATTTACAACATGTTGCTGTGAGTAGTTTCCCTTCACACTGGTCTGTTAGAGTTCATGCCTCAGACACATATATACTGATTCAAAAACACCTAATTCAACTTTATTTTTCTCTGGAGATGGTGTACTTAGGGGATAGATTTGAATAGCTGAAAAGATAAGACAGCGTATTAGATATAGGTGAGTAATAGGACATTAGATTGGTGATGATAAAGCTGATGATAGTTTTACCTCCTCCTCTCCCACGATCGCTCCCTGCTCCACTGTTTGATTGTTAGTTTCTTTATTCTGAAATGAGAGAGCGAGGGAGAGAGAGACATCACGGTTACAGCCTACAGAGCCTGCAGGTGAATATCTATTACACTTTGTAATGCAGCATTTCAAATTGATGCCTGATCGCCCCCAGGCAAACATGCACAATGGAAATAGGACACATCTTGATATATATGTCCACAGAAACTCATTTGGTATTTATGTGAATAGTCTGTGTGCACACACACACACACACAATGCACGTACCTGTGCAATTCTCTCCAGGCCCATATTGTAGCGTTTGCTCTCGCCCTCCCTCAGTTTCTTCAGAGCCACTCTCACCTCTCCGATGAATTCATTTCGTCCGAGTCTGTCCATGTCACATACACACAGCCTTCACGCGCATACAGATGGAGAGACGGAGAGGAGAGAGAAGCAGGTGAGTCAGTGAAAAGTTACAGATGAAGCCTGCTGCTGCTTTGCTCCGCTCATTATTGTGAAGCGAGCGGAGACTGTGCCAAATATAACCAAAGTGCATCTGAACAATCAATCAGCTCCTCCATCTGCAACACAGGACGAGTCCTCTGTGGCTGCATATGAGCAGCCTCATGAATGATGGGAATTTGTGTGACTGCTGAAGAGAAAGAGGGTTTCCAAAGGATTCCAATAATTTCCTTCCTGGCCGTTACTCCATCAGACTCCTAATTTGTCCTAATTGAAACATGTAAGAGCAAAAGAGATTGTTTAAAGCAGGTAATCAGATTTCCTTCTGCGTTTCCCAGAGTTGAAAGGACACTGATTGTGAGTTGTTTCGAGATAAAACAATTAAAAGGACTGCAATCACTTCATTTGCATTCATGTAAGGAGACTTTTGTGCTTTCAGGGTGTTACTGAGCTTGAAGATGTTCTGTGATACAAGACTAAGAGTCGGTAGCCATGCTAGTGGCTCAGTGAAGCTGTACTTAGCTAAATGCTAACATCAGCAGGCTAACATGTGGAAATTTAGCAAGTATAATGTTTACCATGTTCACCATCTTAGCACAGCTGAGACTGATGGGAATGCCACAAGGTTTGTATGTATTTGGTCATAAGATTTTGACCTGATGATGGTCCTAGATGAAAAGTCAGGGGACTGAGGATGAGAATTCAGCTTCTGGGCACCATGCATATCTGCACCAAATATCATGGCAATCCATTAATTTAACTAAAACCCCAAAATGTCAATCTCATGATGGCTCTAGAAGAAAAGACACTGGATCACCAAAATCAGTAGGATGTTATTCAGCCTCAAAACACTAGCATGAAATTGCTGGTGTTGTTTTTTCCTAACGCTGAAGTTTATCGTTGAGTAGCAGACATCAAGTCATCTATTAAAACTATTAAAACATCTATTGGCATTTTGCTGACATAATTCAAGTTCTACAGGATCATAATCAGTTAATAAGTTAAATCCTTTACAGACATACAGTGTTATTGAGCAGGAAAAGGACGGCTTGATTACGTCCACCTACAGCTCAGATTAGTCTATATGAACGCTCTCTTTCCTGTTGTGTATCTCTCTGTGGTTTCACTCTAAATCTAAAAAGAGACAACTGAGTCACCATCGCCTTCTATATTGCTGCTCTTCTGTAAAATTATTTCTTCCACAGGGTGCACTTATTTAAACTGATGGTGAATTTTGACGGAGGGTGAATATTCAATCAGCCACAGTACAGTCTTCACAGCCCATCACCTGCTACAATATTCCCTCTGAGCTCGAATATTCCCAGATGGACTGTCACTGCTCTTGATTTCTTCCTCGCTCTTCACTTTCTATTCTCAACCTTTCTCTCTCGCTCTCTCTACACAAACACACACACAAACACCTTCCCCTTTCTTCCTGTTCTCTTCCTGTCCCTCCGACATTTGGACGTTTGACATGCTGGTTCCAGCCTTTTAGTCATAACGGATGAGTATCCCTAGCAGAAGCTTGAGAATAACTCTGACTCATGACCACTGCTGTCAGAAGATTTATGTGCATTTGCTCTGTCATACGTGTAGGGTGTCTGTGAAGCGACTAAGGTTGCCGTGAAATGTGACACCAATTCCGCCCAAACTTTTGGCTTCGTCTGTGCAAGCGCGCCATCCGTTTCCTCGCACCCTCTCCCACAATTTAGAATTCGCTTTAGAATTCCAACCAAACAGACGCTCGTGGAATCTGTTCAACCTGTGGTGCCACATTTAGCGTTGAGACGCTGACAAAATCCGCTTCATGAGTTACATGTGGTTATCAGGGTGTTTTAGCTCTCCTGCGTGGTGTCTGTACTTGTGAAAGTATCTCTTTAATAGTCTCAAACAAGTAGGAGAAGTGTCAACAAAAAACTGACTTTGATGACAAGGATGATCTTTGCTGAGGTATTTTTTTCTATAGTTTTTTAAAAGGATTATCAATATGGAGCTCCTTGGTATTTTAAAGTGTATATACAGTGCTTAACAAATTTATCAGACCGACACCCAGTGTAAGGTGTTTGCCACCGCTGCCCTAAATTAACAGTATTGCTGATTACCAAAATATTTTATGTTTCTGTAATGGTTAATCCACCAGTATGTGCAAGTCAAGCTCTTTAATCCAAATGATATCTTTAATGCTAAAATATAACTATTGTTGTTATCCATGAATTCTCAAATTTACTGTTTTACAAAAAAGCAGAAAAAAATAGTAAAGCACATCATTATTTTTTGATTGAGATGCCAAATTACAGTTATTTACTTGCATTCCTGAACAGAAAAATTTGTTTTGTGGTTGCAAGAATGCAAGCTGTTATCAGGGCCAAAGGAGGTCATACAAAATATTAAGATTTTTGGTTTATATATGTGAATAAGGACTATTTAGTTGTTCCAGTTTGTTATTTGCCTAATAAATAACAATGCAATTTTCAGTTTGAAACAAGTTTTTGACAGATTCCTAAAAATATTTGTGTTTTCTCATTTTTATGACAGATGGTCTAATAAATTTGTTAAGCACTGTATATACTTACTGAATCCCCACTTTAGCCTGCCATCGATTTGTTAAGCCATGTTGCTTTTAATTCCATTTTATAGGGATTTGTGTGATTAACCCATAAGAACCCAGACCCATTTCTCCTTAAAGGAAAATTATGGGGAATACACCACAGACCAAGTGGACCACATTGAAGACATTTCTGATGGGTTTTTTTTATACTACCCCTTAATGCCAAAGATCTGCGATGGTACATATACGTTACATTGGGCGTTTATGGTAAATTTACTTGTTTTATTGTTTTATAGTAATTCGTTCAAGAAATATGGTCAAAACAGGTTGACTGTATACAGGACACACTATTAAAGTATTATAATCGTTAAATGGGTTTTAATTTACCTTTAGTACCAAAATACAGAAGTTGCTTCCTTCACTTGTGTTTACATGTCACACCACCATTTTGAAAAGGTCCCGACCTGTCACAGTCACATGACTGTGACATGACCACCACACCAGGATGTTACGTATATGTCGCTTAGGGACTTAATGAGTTGAGATCAAGCACAAAGCTGGATAAGGAAGATTCTGGGGCCTTTGAAGTGTGTGTTACACTGGTGTCACCATGGGTTCTTATGGGTTAAATACTTCACTCAAATTCTACAGTTGGGCAGTACTCCATGTCCCCAAATATTAAGTGAACTGTTCAAATCAATTTGAAAATATTGAATTGCATGGATACTTAAAATCATACTCTACATTTATTTGGGGGGGAAATCCCAGCAATGCATGCTTGTTATTAGAGATGCAAATCTAACTTCAATACCAGAAAATGTTTTCAAAGAATCAATCTGTTAAATACTAATTAACTGATTTCTTATTACAAGACTAAGTGTCTACCATCGTGCTAGCAGCCAAGTGAGGCTGTGCAAAGGATCACCGGTGCAGGAAAGCTAAATGCTAACGTCAGCATGCTAAGATGTTCACAATGACAATTGATAACGTGCTAATGTTAGGCAGGTATAATGTTTACCAGGTTCACTATCTTTATTAGCAAGCTAACATCAGCTAATTAGCACTAAACACAAAGTACAGCTGAGGCTGATGGGAATGTCAGTAGTTTTTCAGGTTTTTTGTCTTAAACCAAAGTGTTGAACAGATTAAAATTTTGACCTGATGATGGCGCTAGATGATTATTACAATTCTTCCTGAGGGGGACACGGATGTCTGTAAAAAAAATTACATGCCAATGCATCCAATAACGTTTTTAAACGTTTCACTCTTACCATAAACCCCATAGTTTTCAACCTCATAGTGGCGCTAGAGAAAAACTGAATCAGTAGGATTCATCTTCTGGGAACCATGAATGTCTGTACAGGATTTCACAGCAATTAATCTAAAAATGCTGAGATAATTTCAGTCTGGAAGTATGGTGAACCAACCTGGTGACATTGCCTTCTGTAAAGACAAAATAATAAAACAACCCCAATCAAAAATATCATTCTCACCCTACTGACAACTAACACCTAATCAAAGATTTTTTTTTTCCCTCCCTGACCAAATCAGTACCCGACTATACATCTCACCTGAGGCATCCAGTAGCCAATCTCAGCCTCACCCTCCATCCAATACCAAATCAAGTCCTAGATTTGTCCCTATCTCCCCACAGCCGAGGACAGTGCGAGTCTATTACGAAGCCTGACAGCGGGACGGAGAGATAGAGGGAAGAAAATGAGAGAGAGACTAGACCTGGCACTGACATCATGTTGGTAGTCCTTTAACACACACGCACACACACACACACACACACACACACACACACACACACAGACATACAGACACTGGATCTCTTGATACCCTCCTCTCATCACATCACCTCCACATGCTCCATCTCTCCTCTGTTAACTGGCAGCCTGATAATCGTTTTAGTGATAAAAGCCACTAGGAGTCTTAAAGATGAGATACTCCCCAAAGTCATAACTTTAAATTAAAATGCACCAAAAAGCATTGTGTCATATAAAAGGAAAGGGGGGAGGACTGAGGCACCACATTATCACTGTCACAGCTTTCTAAATCATTTGAAATGTACCCAAAGGCAGAGGCAGACTGCACCAACTGATCGAGAAATTTGGAACTTATCTCAAAATCATGTTGGTTTCACTGCAATAAAACCATCTCCAGAGCAACTCAATCTGTCTCATATTGAGACTTCAAAGGAGACTGTTAAATCAACTTGTTCCCAGTGCAGTTTCTCATGTTTCAGCTATTTTCTAGAAATTAGTGACAGCTCACAAAATCAGTTTTGAAACAAGCAGAATTTTTCTTTCAAACGAGACAATTATGATTGTAAGACATAACTTAACAGACTAAATAACTTGTCAAGATGGAGATTTTTGCAGTGTATTCCAGTTTGCTTTACTTTTCAATAATGACCTGAGTACCTCAGGTAATTGCACCAATGCTGCACCAATTGAAGGATTATCTGGTATGAGGCCAACTGTGAAGTCTGGATTGAGGACGTTAGTTATAAGTTTACTCAGCTGGTCCATTCTTAATAACAGAATGGACCTCCGCTGGCCCTTAGAGATAAAGTCTGCACACTGAGGAATAGGGCTGTTGAATACAGAATAATAAAAAGAATGTATGCTCTTACAACTTTGAGAGATTTTTTTTCTCGAAGCCATTTCATAACCAGGTTCTATTTAGCCATCCCTTTCTATTTAAGTGCATTTTGCGTCAAGATAATGGCTTTATATAATCACTGTAGCTGCAAATGAGCGAATGAATGGTGGAAAAAAATAAATAAATGCCAGAATTCGCCCTCCACTTTACCCACTGCATAACTCTTTTACAGCATTTATCCTCCAGTACAAAGAGCAGTGCAGTAGAATGGACTTAATACCAAAGAAATTTTTAATGACTCAAAAGTTTTTGCCCGCACTCCAGCTTTTATCACAGCCTCTGATGTGGACTGAAGTACCAAACAGTAAGAAACTGCTTAAAGACAGAATCCTTTTTCATGACATCAAACCCCATTTTTGATACTATATGTGGCCTGCAGTTTTCTGCAATAGCAAGTCAATGTATTTACATTCAACAATTACTGCTCTATATGGTAGTTTTTATTGGCCCTTGCCGCGCTAGATTTAGATTGACTACATGCATGCACATAATCCAGCGCAATTGATAGTGATAACAGCCTCACTGTTTACTGTTCCCTCTCTCTACATCATGTCAGAGCTGCATTAAGTTACTGCTGACACAAACAAACATTCCCTACCGTCTCTGCTTTACATTGAAAGCTCAACGCTGACCATGATTGTTCAACAAAATGTGTCTACAATGGTCATTCTCTGCATTTTTGGTCATTTTTCATTTTTGCTAAGGAGTAATGGAACAAGAAGGAGCAGCCACGGTGAGTTGCTATGATGAAGAACTGCAAACCTCCATCTCCTCAGCAATGTAACCAAGTTGACTGTTCGACTGTTTGTCCTGCTGTCGTGTGGGAAACTACAGCATGAAATCAGATTGCAGTTGCAATTATTTTTGAGTGACTTCTTTAGTTTGTTTGGCTGCACTGTAAACAGATACATTAGTTGCTCTTCTGATGTATTTCTGACAAAGTAGCTGCTCAAGGAGTGTTTGCTGAAGGTTTTCCACTGCACTTGGGGTTACTGCGGGAACCGCAGGTGTTGCCAAATTAACCAGGAGTGAAAGGATTATAACTTTGATGTGCCTACTGTGCCTAATCCTTGTTCTCCCTTGAAAACACATATCATCTAAACTAGAATAGGTTTGCGCTGACTGCAATATGGCCCAGTTTAACTATAAACTTTGCACTGTCCAGGCCTTCAGGCAGCTCTACGGAGAGGCTTTGTCTGGACAGAGTCCTCCCGCTCAGCAGCGCACAGAGCACGGGGATCAAAGAGTACAGCATCCCCTCCTCTGCGCCGTGCTGGGACCGGCGGAGCGGGATGCAGCAGGCACAACCAAGTGAGTAAACATCTCTCCGGGGATCCCTCTCTGCTTCTCCATTCTCTGACTGTTCGCTGCTTTCTGTGGAGTAATGAGAACAAAGTCTGTCTGTTGGCTGAGGTATCATGCTGGCACCTGAACACATCCAGAGAGAGTCTGAGCAGATTTTCTTCCTCTCTCTCTATCTCTCTCTCTCTGTCTGCCCACCCCCTTTTTCCTTGCTCTTGGACAGCGTTTCATTCACTCCCGCTCGTTTGCTGTCTTACGTATTTCTTACTGTCCTCATTCTTTCGTTTTTTGGCTACCCTTTGAGTAAACTCCTCCCCATCTCTTGTCCTTTTTTCTCAGCTATGTGAAATTCTTCATTCATCGCTTTATCCATCTCACTACACTCTCTGTGAGGAAATCTCTATCTCTATTTCAATCGACCCTTGAATTCTCTCCATCCCATCTATTCTGTCATCTTTCTCAATCTTGGCCTCCCCAGTTTCCTCTTCCACACTGCCTTCTGTCACTTGATATCAGTCACGCTTTTCCTCTGCTCTCTTTGTTGATCTTGGCAGTCACCTCTCTCTTTCTCTCTCTCTCTTCATCTCTTGTTTGACACTGGTCACACTCCTCCTCCTCCTCGTTTTGGCTTCCCAGAGCCCCCATGCTGGTTTGTGTCTGTGGGTTATGTCCTTGAACAGAGGTCAGGTGGGTTTCCTCTAGTCTGAAGGGTCTCTCCTCAAGCTGCTGTTTGTGTGTGTATGTGTGTGTGTTTGGGGAGGGAGAGTAAATGTTATTTCCAAATGTGTGTGTTTGTAAAAGCTCAAGGACGTGTGTTGTTCGAGTATGTGTGTGTGTGTGTGTTTTCTCTACGTACAGAGGAGGGGCCATGTATGTTCTTTCCTGCCAGTGATTGCCCTTGACATACACACAAGAGGATAAGCGCACACCTGACTGCCTGCATTTGTGTGTGCAATGCAGACGAGATTCATGTCTCTGTGTGTGCGTACATGCACTTCCGAGTCTGTGTGTGTGTGCATGCATAAATCTGAATACGTCTGTGCTTGTGTTTCCGCAGGATAAACAATGCCATCCAACCCTATTATGAAGCCGCTGAACAAACTGACACTGATTGTACGCAGCACACACGTTCACAAACAAAACACATGCGAAACTCCGTCTCTGAATCAACTTACACATACAGGATGACACAAGTGCGTCAGAGTTTTTGGGCCAAGATGGCTACGCTTGACCTCAATTGCTCCATATGGAGAGCACTGTGGGAAGGAGGGGGGCGGAGCCTTAACACGTAGCCGGCACCTGAGCAGTTACCGCAGCAACAGCAAGTGGAACAGTTGGCTGGCGTCGCCTGGCTGCAATAATGAATTACCTGGAAAAGCCCACTGGGAAGCATAGACGGCTGCTGGCAGTTCACTGGAGGATTAGAGGCATGGATCTTCATCCTCCGTATAATAAACTGGTCATTTGGCTGTCTGGGGAATAGTGCTAATTGCTGGCCAAAGTGAAATTCAGAGCTGACCACCTACCTGAGTGTTTTGGTGGTCATGTCGGCTGCTGTGATGCCATGATACATCAGTGTTTCGTTCCACACTGGGTTCAGCGTATTCTTCAGGGTTTTTGTGCGTAGCTTGTTTGCCTGAGGAGATAAAGAAGAGGAAATATGAAAAGAAATTCATGGTAAGGGTAGGATCAAAAGAAGAAAAGAGGAATGAGGAATGTTTTAAAGGTGAGGGAGCAAACTCATCAGATCAGAATGAGAGAAAGAGAATAAAAGATCATGAAAAGGAAGCAAAACGAGTGACACTAAAAGATCAAGAAAGAAGGAGAGAGAGAAAAAGAGTGGGGAAACATCATTTATCTCTGTCCCTCAGGAAATCGCAGACATCTGCTGCCTACTTTGTAGAGGAGAGTGAGAGGACACCAGGCTTCCCTCGCTTCACCTGTCCGTCTGTCTCCTCCCCAATATGATAAGACAGTGCATTAGGACCAGCCAGACCTCCAAAACAAGCACTGTGTCTAAAACACAACACAACACAGCAGCCAATTAAACTGCACAACACATTCAGCATGAAAAATTAAAGCTTTCCAGGAGAGGAAATGCCCACGAGCCCTTAATAGCTTCACCATCCATAAATAAAGTTTGCAGCCACTTGCTGCCTCATTTGCCACAGTTGCCTTCAGGCCGTGTTCATCTTGTTTAAGTTTGCATTTCTGATTTTCTTTTATATATATTCTAATGTTTATAAAGCCTTTTAGGAATTGGGTTTGCGTCTCAATAAAATACATTTTACTGACACCCTAGATACATACATTCCTGCACACAACTCTTCCAAAGCCAAACCTCTGGCTCAAATTATGAAATTCTAGACACACCCTTGCCATAAAATGTGGCTTAATAAGACCTTGCAAAGCCAAAGACAAAACAAATTGGTTGCTATGAGCTGCAGGAGTGGCTATCAGTGGTGGAAGGTATTTACTTTAGTACTGTAAGTAGAATTTTGAGGTGCTTCCATTTTACTGTACATTTCACTCCACTACATTTGTTTGACAGCTATAGTTGCTAATTTCTTTGCAGATGTAGATTTTAAATACCTATAGTAAGGATATAAAATGTCGTACGTTGATAGATCTGGTAACATTATATATATTTCCTCATTGTAAACAAACAAATTAAAAAGACCAAAACCAAAGTTGAAAGTTTAATCCTTGGGACCACAGCCTGATATAAAGTAGCTTATTCCTCTTTGCCATAGATCTCAATTGTTATGTTAAAACATATAAAGGGGCCTTCCAGTGATTTAGTTTTGCACTTCCTGTGAAGGCTCAGTATAGGCAGGCAAAATAAAAAGTTCAAATTTACTTGAGGTCGAAAAAGTCAAAACCAGGAGAGGAGGCAAACATATTCAACAGGGGAACGGGTTAGATTGGGGGGCCAGTGATGGGGAATGGTGGGAACACAAGGATTACTGCAGGGCAGGTGGAAGTGGCAGGATCCAAGTCTGGTTCATGTGTTCCGTCTGTCCATGGGGGGTCTTTGGCTGTGGGTAACTTGGGCAGAGGAATGAAATGATAAGTTTTGGAAAAACGGTCTACAACCATAAGAACGATTGTGTTACCATCAGAGGGAGGCAGACTAGTGACAAAGTCCAGGGAGATGTGGGACCTGGATCAATAAGGACGGCAGGAGCCTGATGGGAGTTCTTGTGCTCTGAGCTGACCGGACGGGCGGCAGTAAACTCTTGGGTGTCCTGTTACATCACAAATCACCAGAAACATTGATGTAGGAGAGCCAGTGTGCATCCAACCCCAGAATAACAGGCCAGGAGGACCTGTTAGCAAAAGGTCAGCTGGAACAAAAGGGTGATTAGCAGGACAACCCCTGGGAGCTGGATGTTCAGTGTGTGACTGCTTTACCTTGTGTTCAATTCCCCAGCAGACTGGTCTCATGATGCAGGAGGTCGGGAGGATCTCCACTGGCTCAGCAGAATTGTCCTCGGTCTGGAACTGGAGGGACAGCTTCACATTCTTGGAGCCTGGGCAGTAGGAAAGAGAGCCCACCTGGTCTGGTGTGAATTCAGACACTTAGACGTGTGGATATATTCCTGGTTATAGTGGTCAGTCCAGACCACGAACGACTGCTCTGCCCCCCCCCCAACCAGTGTGTCCACTCTTCCAGAACTAGTTTGAAAGCTTGCAGTTCACAATTTCCAATGTCACAATTCCTTTCCACTGGGGATAGTTTGTGGGAGAAGAATGTGCAGGGGTGAAGCTTCTGGTCCTGGAGGGATTGCTGGAAGAGAGCAGGGCCCACTCCTGCATCAGAGACATTGACTTTCACCACAAACTGCCATGAGGGATCAGGAAAGGTGAGGATGGGAGCTGTGATGAAATGGTGCTTTAGCTCCATGAAAGCCTGCTTAGCATACTGGGACCACACGAAGGGAGTACTCTTTGAGGTGAAGGCTGCCACAGAACTGTGGCAGATGAAGTGCCGGTTGAAATTGGCAAACCTCAGGAAGCACTGCAACAGCTCGTGAGAGGATAGGACGTGCGTGACTGCCTTGACCTTGGTGTGGTACATCTGGATGCTGGTTCTCCACTGGTTCTCCACCGGTCTTTGGAGGACACACCGAAAAACAAACTTGTTCAGCATGTCCCATGGCACGTCATTTATGGGATTACTGGTGAACCCTTTTACCAGGCAGGAGGAGGCCGGCCGGCTCTTGGCAGCACTGTTGCTCTTCTGAGGAGAGCTGGTTCCGGCCGAGTTGCATTGGATCAAGGATGTTGTTGGGGGCGCCTGTTGCTGGTGGATGGGGTGGCGAAGCCATGTGCCGGGATGCTGAGGACAGGTTTTGTGAGTCTCAGGGGCTGGCGGCTAGGACTGGCTCCAGAGAAGACTATTGATGCGAATGGTGAAGCTGATGAGGATGTCATGTTTGGGGCAAGTTCATCTTTACTGAGATCAGACAGTCTGTTACAACATGTAATATACAGAGAAGAAGCATCCCACTTTTCTGCAGCTACAGGTCTGAACTCGATGGAGTGGTCAGCCTAAGCCTTCCTCCTTGCCTTAGCCCCCGAGTTGTTGGTGAACATCTTCACGGATGAGTATGTTGGCAACTGTCTCTCCCATTACTCGATAGCCCAATTCTTGGCTCTGCCAGTGAGACTGGAAATTATGTAAGCTACATGAGGCCGCTAAGATGGAAAGTTGGGCTACTCACAAGAAACATAATTGAATAAGAATGGTCAAAATCAAAGCTGATATCCTGACATTTAGACTATACTATGTGTCAAGCTCCAAAATTACTGGACCTACATTTCAATGATGCAACTCAATAGCGTCTTTTGTTAGACCCTTCCTGCTTGGTAAATTCCCATATCTTTCATTATGGTTATTTTTCAGACTTTAGAGAGCTTTCAGAGTCATAGAAGACGTTATACAACTATTTTCACAGGCTAATGACAACTAAACTGACCTTTATGTGTAAAATCTGTGGAGGGCCCCTTTAAAAACACATCAATGGGCCACACTGTTGCTGGTGAGATGCACCATCATTATTGTGAACACGGGCAGTTTATTTTGAGCCCATCCCACAGAGACTGTCCTTGTGCCATAAATACTCATTAGACCACCAAATGTCTATTAATCGAAAATACACTGAAAATAGTCCCCAACAAATTCACAATTCACTCCTGATTGAGTAACATTTGATGAAAACTACAGTGTCCAACTTTTAGGGAGTTATCTTTTAAAGGAAAGTCTGTTTTTGTGACCCATTTTCAAAGATTTACATCTTCAGTAGGAACAATTTGGCTCTGGGGTGAGTGCCACAGATTGGCATGGAGAAGTCTGAAGGCACTGAGAGAAGACTAACACGTTGTTGATTTTGGTCTTTTCAAGGTATTTGATGACACTAAGAATAAGAGTATTGACGGCGTTATCTTTTAAATTATATTAGAGTGTATGAAGGTTGCAGTTACATTGTAATGCTGCATACATTGTAATGCATCAGTTACAACACTGAAACAGAGCCATTCTCCCGACATTTCAATTTGATAATTTTACTAAAGTATAAACTTTTGTAGGCAGGACCTTCACTTGTAATAGAGTATTTTAATTTACATTATGGTATTGCTACTTCTACTGTTCAGCTGGTAGAGAAAGTGTGTAGACTATTCTCTCCAAATACAGATAAACACCTCATCTCTCTCTCTCTTTTCCTTTCTGCCACAGTCAGCCTCTTGCTCATGCCTCAGGGCCAGATGCTGAACCCTCCCTTCCATCTTCTTTCTCTTGGTCTGTTTTTGTCCCCACATCCCATTGTTCCGCCTCCACTCTCCCTCCCGTTCCTCCCACCACTGTCCCCTTTTTATTCTCCATTTTCTGCTGGAAACTTTTGGCTTATCTACAAGAGTCAGACCTCCAGAGCTTGCTCCATGAAGGGAACAAGTGTTTTCGATTCATGTCATTTGTTTGATTCATTAATGTGCAGGAGGAGCCGCGCACAGGCAGAGTCACGACTCTGTATGTGTGCCAGCGCAACTCAACAGCACAACTATTTCACAAAAAAAGAAAACGAAAATTATTGACTGAATGGGGTTGGTTTTCTGAGCACATATCTTACCACATGCTACATCTACAAACACTTAAAACACCAGTTCCCTCTTCCTGCCCTCTGTCACTCCCTGCCTTTATTTTCCCTCTACACCAGTGCTTTTGCATCTGTTTCTAAATGTTTTATCTCTAGCCCTCCATCTGTCCATCACCCTCTCCCTCCTTTTTTCTCCATCTGTCTGCATGGTTCTTTTTATGTATTTCACACTCCCTCTCTCTCAATCCCTACTTCCCAGAGCTCTGGATGAAGAGTCTAGCTGTGAGTGAAATTTTTAGGAATGGAGAGACGAAAAATATCAATGACCATCACAGAGGCACCGGCAACTACTGTGTCCATACATGTTTCTGTGTGAGAATGAGAGAGGGAGTGATGGAGAAGGAGGGACGGATGAAGGGAGCATCTCTGCGTGACTGTGACTAAAGCCTTAGCATGTGTCTGCATATACGCAAGGTCATGCGCCGCATGTGTTACAGTGTGTGTTCACATCACAAGACAGCAGGCTTGACTGTATACTGGTTAGAGAGCATGTGCTGGAGGATGTGAGGAGAGAAATGAGTGGGACAGAGGAGACGTGTACCTCTGCTCTCAGTATTTTGACAACTCAGTTCTTTGCAGAAACTGAAACCTTTTGTGTTCTGGATTATTCATTGCAACACTTGCATGCTGAGTCTGTGGACAAGAGTAGGTGTGTGTGTCCGTCATCCTCACTTCTACATGTGCACGCTCCCACTTTTCATGTGACGTGCCCCCCCGTCTGGTGGGTATTTAACAAACGGCGGTTCATGGGTACTTACCCACTCATTGACGCTTTCGCCGCGCCCCCCCCCACCACCACCACCACCTCTACCACCCCTCTCCCCCCATCAACACTCGCCTGTTGACGTGAGCCGTGTAACAATCCTCCCTGTTTCCATGACAACCACCTGCTGCTGTCCTCCCCTCATCTGTCTCTCCCTCCCTCCCTTTCTTCACTCCCTCTCTCTTTCTCTCTCTCTCTCCCCCCTTTCCTCCCTCTCAGTTGTCTCCCTTCTCTCCGCACACTGTTGGTATTTCAAGGTCAAAGAGGGTCACAGCCAGATAGTGAGATAGAGACAGAGATAGGGGTGGAAAGTGGGGAAAGGAGAGCGATAACAATGGGAGAGAAGACAGACAGAGGAAGGCTGGAGGACAAAAATCCCCTAGACATTGTTATTGTTAGCACCTTAGACCTCAGACAGTTGCCTCATTCAACCTATCTTGGCTCGGTATCCTACCCACACTTATCATAACCTCATTTTGTGTCAACCTTGAGCCAAAATGGCCGACAACAGGTTGCATTGTGCCGTAGTTGGGGGTTGCTGTTGTGGCGAACCTTATCTTCCCTGCTGCTTGAGCTGAAAACAAGACAAGAGCGGTGCAGCAGACCAGAACGTGTTTGTGCTCGATAAAGCAGTATTGGACGAGCCACATTAAGCAGTAACCAACCAAAATGCGCCCTGCTCAGTGGCTTGAAATGACACACTAAATTAGCCTGCTGCCATGTTACGTTTTTTTTGCAAGAGCATTTTGACTTTTCCTGATATCTGACAAACAAGAATCGACAAGGAAGACTATTATTTACAAAAAATAAATAATTGTTTTTTGTTTTCTTCAGTTGAGTTATGTATGAAATGTTCCCTATTTTTAGTCTTTCCAATAAATTATCTTCTTTTGTGTGACGTGGGCCTTTCCTGAGGAAGTGTGAGTGTCTGGGACAGCCCAGTGTGGCAGCATGTTACGTTAATTGCCACTGAGGTAAGGTTGGAGCAGTGACCTTGCTAGCCCCAGGGAGAAGATGAAGCTTGACGTATGGATCAGCCAACCCATTGGAGTCCATGGCTTTCAGTCCCTGTGGACACAAGCAGACACACACACACACACACACACACACACACACACACACACACACACTGTAGTGTCAAAGGTGACGTCATCCTGCCCTCAAACACTTCACACAACTGACAGGGTCAGAAAAAGACAGTGAATATGACAGACCTCCTCTACTATAGTTACATCTCAATAGTGCCTCTGGGTGTTTCTTTCTATGCCACTATTCTCCAGCCTTCTAGACTCCTTTGTGTTGTCCTCAAGGGAACAGTTCAGCAAGATTTACATAATTAACGTCATGTGACAGTACACTATATGTAATACAAGGCTTGTGTCCTTGTACGATGGCCATACAGAATGTGTCTGCCACAGCAACAAAGCAACATTATCCAACATTTTGTAGTGCCATGAGATGATTTAGTCTTCAATTGACAAGCTGCTGAGGGTGTGTGGCGAACACGTTACTTTAAAAAGGTCGAGAGAAAGCAGTCTGACGTCTTGTGCAAACATAAAAGCATTACAGGAAAATTGTTTTCGTAGGGCCTTCAAGGAGGATTATGCAACCGCACACGGGCAAACAGACAGACAGACAGACAGACAGACGGAGGTCTGTTTATATGAAGAAGATATTGAAATTGTGTGTACCTTTGCCTTGTGAATAGTACAATGAAGACAGTTGTTCTCCTGATCAAAGAGCAGGCTGAACTCCAGCGTTCCCAGGTAGGCTGAAAACAACACAAACCAAGGCAATTACTGCCAGTGAAGGGACACACACACACACACACACACACACACACTCAAAACCTCTGAGTCATATTTGTAGCAGATGGCCTCTTAAAAACATGACTCTGCCTAATATGAATTGATCTGTCTTGTTTGATTACTGTTTGGGAATGAGCAGAAACTGCAGGCTGAGTCCCGCAATTGTCCGCATTGTCTAATAAATCATCGGAGGTGCCGTTTCACATAAAGTGGGAGTGACAAACACTCTTGGAAAAATGCTTGACTCCACAATTACTCTGCAAGCATATGTTGTGTTTCTGAGGAAAATGCAGAAACTCATTTTGAGTAAAAAAAAAAAAAACGATGACTCCCCAAAGTTTTAGAATTGGAAGTGTTGTTTTTCCAGCCCTATTACCTTGTAGGTTTCCCATGAATAAACATACACACACAAACCAAACACACAATACTTTTCTACCACAAAACTTTGTTCACCCTCCTCAGAACTCACTGTCATCATCATCAGAGTCGAGCGTCTCCTCTCTGTCGCCATCGTGGCTCTCCCTCCTCTCCCCATCCTTGTATCCTCCACCCGTCTCCCCGTTGAAAGTCTCCTCTTTCAGGATCTTCTTCTCCCTCGGAGGCGGTGGCGTGCAGGGGTAGTCGTGGAAACGTGGGAAGAAGTCTGAGATCTGTGGGATGGGAAGGATGGGGCCTGGGCACACATTGATGGCAAAGTGCTCCTGCATAGAGATCTTGACCGGCGAGGGAGGGGGCAGAGCAGTTGAGTGGGACGTCGCCGAGGGGGAGGAGGCGGATGAGGAAGGGGTGGAGGTGGAGGACGGGGGGATGGCCAGGTGGGAGGTGGAGGGGGGCGGTGGGGGTTTGGAGACGCTCATGTGGACTGTCGAATGGGACTGTGGGACGACAATGAAGGGGTGAGACGGAGAGAAAAAGAAATGAATGAGGAAAGACAAAGAGAATAACAGCAGGGATCATAGCAGAGGGGAGGAACAAGAGGCTCAGAACTAGAAGAGAAAAACAAAACAACACAGTCATATCCTCTGCATCCTCTGTTTCCAACTTTCCCCTGTCTGTGAGTTCGCACAGCAGCAGCAGCAGCAGGGGTCAATTCTATTCAAGGCAAGTCAATGTTGGCAATATGTTGAAATTCACAGCACATCTAAAACATTCTGGAGAAAACTGAAATGTGTGTCTGCTCTCATCCGTTGACGCAAACCTGACTTCTCAAAAGCCAAAATAGAATTTGCCAGAACCTTTGGCACTTCAAGTGTGACTCACACATTGTGTCAGCACACCAAGTCTGTGCTCTGAATTAATATTCAAATGTAGTGCTGTAAAGTATGAACAAGTGATGTCACTTGTGCATCTGCACTTCACTCTAATCCTTCCCTTATCTCCCTCTTTCACTCCTCTTTCTCATATGGAAGTCCCCTGAGCAATATTTACATAATACTATTTGAAGCCTTTCTCAGTCCTTAGCATATCTGTCGCTAAATAAAGCGTAATAACTGTTACCAAACTACCACCTCGTTAAGCCAAATGCTATCATTTCCTGTTTTCCTCACAGTCATAAGGGGAAACTGAAGACATGCTTTCTCTCAGGCACTCCCACAGTGTCCCGGTGTCTTTTTTATTTCAAGAACTAGTTTGATTTCAGTGATCACAGCGACAAACTTCATACCGGGATGTGACAGTGTTTCCTTTGTTTACTGGTGCCGTCCCAGATTAAAAACAAAAAGGATTAGATAACAACCAAAAACATACAGCCAGCAGACAAAATAGCAGATCACTATATGACACAACTAATTTCACCACTGTTCACAACACTGCTTCATAGGCAGGTTATCTGAGGATGCATGTCACTTGTCATCCCCCGTATATATTGCATATGTCCGTCATGTCGCTGCTGTTTCGAGTCAACTTGCGACCCCTGTCAAAGGTCTATGTCTTTTGTCTGTGTTTAGCATGTCATCATGATTCACAAGTCAATTCTTTCCCCCAAATTATCCCCCAAATTTTGCTCTTTTAGTTTTTGACAGATGCACCTGCTAAGTGGCTGCACATTAATAGCCCCTTTCGACCACTGTTATTGGTCTTGTTGATTTGAAAACTCACATTATTGGGTGTTGACTCAAGGACTACAACTGATGATTATTATTTGAATCATCAGTTAATCTTTTTTTTTAGTTAACTGATTCGTCCTTTAGTTCATAAAATGTAAGAACATAGTGAAAAATGCCTGGCACAAGTTCCCAGAGCCCAAGCAGGCGTCTTGAAAATGCTTGTTTTGTCTGACTAACAGTCCCAAAGATTCCATTAATCCATTTACAACAATATAAAACAGAGAAAAGCTGCAAATTTTGAATCATTGAAAAATGATTTAAACGATCAACCACTCATCAAATTTGTTGCAGATTAATTTTCAGTCGATCAACTAACGAATTAATAGTTTCAGCTCTAGTTAACTTCCACCGCTCTGGGATTTGCCTTTGCAACAGTGTCAAGTTAATTTAATTCTGTTTAAATGATCATGTATGTCCTTATGTATGTTGTCATATACAGTATGCATGCTGCCACTAGATTCTCTGACTCTGCTTTTACATTGAAATATCTCAGTTGTATGAAACAGAACAAAACAGGTACTGAAGGGATTCCTCAGTGTAGGGGAAAATACTACACTACTGAGATTTTGCTTGACTTTGTTTACATCAGTATAGCTATGACTCATCTCTAGTGCATCATAAAGCATATTGACTCTCTCCGTCTTACACACACTGACATACATGTTAATATGCTGAACACACTGAAGCTTTTGTTAATCCAGCCAGCACACCATCCACATCCAGATCCATATCAGCAAGACTTAAGTCACTTGAAAACTTGAGCACATCCCTCCTTCTTCACTATCCTCAGTTATAGTACTTAAACAGACTCTCTCACTCACACACACATTCACACACACGTGCGTTAAAACCCTACACACAGATAAAGACACCAAACTGCCTGGTCCCATTTCAATACCTACACTCATTCAGTCACTCATGTTGTTATGTAACAACACCCAAATCCAGGGTACCCTCGTACGAATGATCACTTGCAGCATGTTGCTTACAAACTCAATCGCTCTCACCCCTCTTACATGCAGAGACACACACATGCAAGCACAGTTGCGCATACACACACACTCACGCACGAATATAGCCATCCACAAATACGTACCCAGGGACAGTCTTCATCTGTGCCAGCACTCCATCTTGCCTGCTCTCACGTCCTCTGTCTCTCACACACTGAGAAGCATGCAGACCAGCTCCAGAGTCAATATATCCCTCTGTACTCTCTCTCTCTCTCTCTCTCTCTCTCCCTGTCTCTGTTCGTTTGCTCTCCTCCTCTCCTCTCCTCCGTCCCTCCCTCTTTCCCTTCCCTTTAGTTGTGACGTATCTGGTTAAAATCCCAGTCCGTCGTTTGCAGACTGTGCACATAGTGCTGTCACTCACTTTCTCAGCAGTGGTGAGATGCCAGGAAACCCGGGAAAATGAGGCGTGTGTGTGTGTGTTTTGATGGTGTTGGTGGTGGGTGAGGTGTGTATGGGGGGATTGAATGAAGAGAGAGAAAGTCACAGACAGACACGAGCAGAGCAAGACTGAGAGACAGATGAGGACAAACCGACATCATACAGATGCACTGACAAACATAAATACACACCATGAAAAGGAAACACAGAGAGGCATATATATATATATATATATATATATATATGGAGAGGAAATGGAGAGGAAAATGGGTGTGAAAATATTGAACACACACAAAAGGAAATATTGCCCTGGGATGAGAAAAAAAAGTCCACCAGCTGAAGGACAGAGAGAGGAAATTAAATTCAACGTGTTGACTGAGCTGAACAAAATACTCTGCCAGCCATACAATCACACTGCCAGATTACTTTGTGTTGGCTATGACTATGGCCAATATCAGCCAAGCATAAGTGTGTGTGTGTGTGTGTGTGTGTGTGTGTGTATGTGTGCTTGTTTAGTCTCTATGCGTCCAACTGTGGCAGCCCTCATAGTGTCGGCTGACACCTGCCACAGTAATTAAATGAATCAAAGACAATCAATAACAGTGGACTTGTGCAAGGTGACACTGCAGTAAATTATTGGTGGACACTGGAACGAATGGATGAATGAGTTTAATCCCTTCTGTTTGGGATCCTGGAGACACTGGGCTCTATATGGTTAAATACAGTTAATTATCTAAATCTGTGATTGGTGCAGTACTTTTTACACGTCACATCCCTCCCAAATCCCCAATAAGTCAATTTGGGTTTCTGTTATAACCTGTCGGGGGTCTAATTGATCCCACACAAAAGTAGCATCACTATGTAGGATAACATACTGTAGATTACAAAGGAATATATAAATAGGCATTGTTCATGAATAGCCCATAAAACATTGAATATTTCCTTGTGTGGTGTAATAACAATGCTTTATTTTGTCACCTTCATCAAATGTTTGTGGCAGAGGGGAAGGGTTACCATTCAAATACATTTCTACACATGGGGTTTAAGATCTGAAGAGAAGAAAAATAATTGGTAGATTTTGCAATTATTATTATTATTTTTAACACATAAGTAAAAATGGGGTCTGTGGGATCCAAGACAAAGAGGAAATGAAGCTTTAAAAACACACACAGGTCTCACGGGGGAGAAATCAAAAGAAGTATGAAGAAAGTATAAATTTCAAACTTCAAAGGATTAGAAATGGACATAAAAAATGAAAAAACTCATTGAGAAAGTGAACTAAAAACACATTCCCTTTGTCACGTACAGCCGGAGACCTCATTGCAGCACATGGCAGCGAATATAAAAACATTTCAGTGACGTATTACTGCTTGGAAATCCATCAGAGCACTAATTGATAACTATGTAATTTTCCACGGTTGAAGAGTAACAGATGAACAACAACAAGCCTGGTCAATTGAATTAATGGTCAGCTGTAAATACATGTGGAGGCATGTGCTCATCCATTTGTAAACACTTTGATTTACTTGGGGCATCTCATTACTAACAGCATCACCTCATCAATATTGCGTTAACAGACCATTACACTATATATTCATTAATTTGCAAAAAAGAACATGAGAGCTCAATGAGATGAAATGAGATAAATGAATGCTCAGTCTACCGAGGCCAAACTATCTATCTATAAATAGGTGCTTTAGACATGGGCTACATGCTTTAAGTGGCTTGAAATTAATGCAGAAGTGCTGCTGAAGTACACAGTCGGAGGATGACGGAGTCCTCACATGGTCTGTGCGGGGCTGGTTTCTACAGAGCTGCCCAGCCCTTTGGTGAAAAATGGAAAAAAAGGCACACGTGTGTGACTGTGCATAGGTGAGCGCTTACTCCACCCACAGCAGCAGTTATCAGACAGCTGCAGAGCTCTCACAGCTGACCTGCTGACCACCGAAACTCTCAGACGCTCTCCATGTGGCTGGGCACCCAAGGGACACACTGCACTCTACCAAGAGGACTCTTACAGCAGTCTCAACACGTTTAGGTCAGCGGTGATTTACACAGAATTACAGATTTCTGATGAACCTTTGCAGCGTTGTTTAACCAAAATTACCCCAAAAGTGTCTCATTTACCCTTCGTGGTATCCTGCCAGGCTCGTAGATTCCATTGAGGACACTGAGGTAATTTCCTCTGTATTCTTTCTGGGAATTCAGGGGGTTTGGCAACCTTGTGGAGTTTACATTGGAGGGGATTTTATAGGCTGATGCCAGTAGTCTCCAGATTTTTGTCCCTGGCAGCGTGGTGAGGGCTTTTAAACTGAATTTGGTCCTTTTTGTTGGGGAATAAATTGGAAAAAAGCTATGTATATTTGGCACCAGCTATAAGGAAAATGGAGACGTTATTTTAGTTACAGTTTAGTTAGTTGAGATTATCAGAAGCTGTTGATTTCTAGAGTTAAGTTTTCTGGAAAGAACCATTCCAAGAAAACTAATATAACTGAACAGCTACCTCAATAAAGAAAATATGAGAAATCAAAACAATATCAAAATATAGAGGCTTTTGGTGTATTTCTAAAATCCTGTATCTACAGTAGCCATGCAGATTGTTAAGGGTTTTTTTCATGTTTGTTTTGCTATAGCAATGCGTCTACCCAGAAACAGTGTCTCAGTTACTTTGGATAACCCACAGAACTCACTTTCAGCAGTTTTCATTGGAACTACTTTCTGTATAAAGAAATAGTCCTTGATTCCACTCGAAACCGTCCGAGCAGGGACTGTAGGTAGAGCAAAATAATATGGAAAATTAAGCACAGCACATGGGAAAGGGAAATGATGCCGATGGAGAACCCAATGTCTAAATACTGTGTCATTTACATTTATACACATTTTTTTGTTCGAATAATAACAATTCATAGCTGGTAGAGTCAACCAAAACCCTTCAGCAATTAAATTTACACTTAATTTTTCAATTAAGTTGAAAAGTGACTGTCAAACTGTGTCCTTTAAGTGACTCACACACGTAATATGATCTGAATGGAAATGTGACAACATCATAACCACATAGTGACAATGCGGTGAGTGAAGTAATAAGTACATTCGACAAGCATAGGCTTAATTGACACCGTTATCCATTCACAGTGACACCAAACCACATGGATTTGTCTGGTTTACACTGTCCAGACCAGTTCTGAGGAAGAAACGCAATCAATTGTGCTTGAAGAATGAAGTCTGGACAACGGCGCTGCAGTATTGATCTTTCTCAGGGGTAAACATTAGGTAGCCTGTCAGATGGATATTTAACACAGTGGCATTGCCCATGAGCTGACAAAAGTGAATGATAGTCAGCAGCATCCGAAGAAAGAAAAGGATGTGAGATTCAAACCAGAAGAGTGAAGTCTGATGATGAAGAAGTACGGACAGAGACAGATGATTTCAAATTAATATTTAGTAATACTGCATTGTTTGCACACACACACACACACACACACACACAAAATCACAAAACCTACCTCAATGACAAATAACACAAAGCGCAAAATAGAAATAAAATGCACGACCATACCACAAATCCACCCAGCTGCCATACATCCCTCAGCCTCCATGTCAGCATTCACGTTGCTTATGAGTATAATATAAATAATAAACATCTAGAATGAGAGAGAGAGAGAGAAAGAGAGAGAGAGAGAGAGAGATATTGGTGGGAAGGAGGAAGAGGGTACACCAATTTGTGGAGGAGCATTCATCCAGTCCTTCTGCATGGAAAGATAATTTCCTCCCATTACTACAGCACAAAGCAGTGCAGGTTTTCCATTAAGTGTACAACCACAGCCTCCCCAGCCTCTCAGCCAGCCATTAGCTCTGAGATTAAGTAAACCTCTATTTACATACTGTAGCACTGGCGCATGCTGAATCTTTCAACATTTGGCACCACACAAGATGGGAAATTGCATACATTTTCTGATAAAGATCAAAGGAGGTGCTCATCCTATCCTACACTCGTCCTTGAAAGTCTGTGCAGACTTATCTTGAATTCCTGAGTTATTTCTCTGCGTCTTTTACAAAATGCAGTGCTGAAGTGTGTGCTGTAAGAGCTTGTATGATGAAGGTGAACTGAAATTAAAAGTCATATATATATATGTATATATATCTCATTGGTGTTTGTTTTGACTTACTCATTTGGTTATAATTGCACTTGCCAAAAACAAGAAATGTAAGTTGTTTTTTTGCAGATAAAACATGTCTTCTGGTGAGGTATGATGTGTTTACGTCTCACGTTTTGCTTTTGTGATAAAACCATTCATGTTTATCTGTGACAGGCTAAACGTAGCACAAGTAGAGAAGAGACATGAAGTCACTGAACTCACTTGGTAATGTCAGTTACACGGCAATATCTATCTAAAGTTTGCCACCATAAGCTAATGCTTATACCAGAACAAGACTGTAGCAACAGTGTAGTGAATTAAGGGTGCATTTTAATGCTCATGAATTGAGATTTTTGTTTGTAGGAGGAAGAATGTGTTATTTCTTCTTTCAAAAGCTACATAGACTCCCTTTCTACACACAGTATGTAAATTCTGCCAGTAGGGGTCTCTCAATCAAAACAACAACAAAAGTCAAAGTTCGATGATGTCATGAAGTAGCGTGGAATCATCGTTGTCTTCGTTGATAAACAATCACCATTGCAGATGAAAATCTATCTGATGTGAACAAGGCAGAAAATAGTAGTTGCTGGATTTAACTCCAGTTCTATGAGGTTAACCATTCACGGACAAGCAAATGTATTAAAGTTTTATTCATGTTATGTTTAGTCACATTTATTCACGTTATGCCATTTCATTCTAATGAAATGGCATTAACTTGCTTACTTACCATTAGATGAGTCGACTACCCATACAGCCACTGTAGCTAGCGTTATGTGGCAAATTCAATCGTGGGGATTCATGTTGCAAGATGGCATGTAATTAATGAAACAATGCTGTATTACTGTTACTGAGTATAATTGTATTCCTTCCTCACTCTCTGACATATCATCTGGTGTTTCCCGTGTTTTAGTTATAGCAACTAGACGGGGCGGGTATGACGCCATTGACAGGCCAAATGAAAAGCACGTTACCTTGAATAAAATTACAGATTTCTCTGGGTTATAACATTGTTGAAAACATTTGGGATAACGTTAACCGCACAACTCAACAAAATATATAACACAGGTGCAGTCGTTTTAAGACATTGGCTCTTTCCTAATGAGAGCAAGACGTGAACAACGCTAATTTCGTTAAGAGGCAGTCAACCCACCTCAAAGTCAATCACAAGACTTTGAATGAATGTAATAGGCTGTGATGTTTGCGAGTGCATTTTTTAACAGGTGGCTAGTTGTTGATGTTTCCCCGGGGTGGCAGTTGGTGTCACAGGTGCTGCTTGCGCTCCACATCACTCTGCTTCGGGGGGAATCATTGGTCGTGTTGGCAGAGAGTGCTGTTCTGTCAAGGTGCATTATTCTTTCCACCACACGCCACATCCCCAACTTCAGCCCCACATGGCTCCTGGTCTCGCGCAAGAAGCAGCTCCCTCTGTTTACCACCAAACATCACCTTCCACTTTCACCTCTCCCTCATTTTATCAGGCCTCCGCTCTCTTTCTTCCTCTGAGGGCAACTCTAACACAGACAGATCCCATTAACCCTACCTGTGATTTGTCCTTAACTCTGACAAGCGGCACACCAAAAGAACAGACGCGTGGTTTTTTTTTTAATCTAAATTCACAGAACAAGTTTTCATTTTTCTAATGTTTTGTGACAGGCCCAGCCAGCAATGCAAAAGAAAGAATGACCCCTGTCAAAAAAAATGACAGATTGACAGAATGATATTCCCTCAGGTTAAATGTGTTATTTCATTCTTTGTTTATTTTATACCTCTCCTCTTGCCCCTTTATGTGTGCTCTTGGAGAAAATGGACCTCTAACATTTAGGTGTTGTTGTTTTGGTCTCAATTCCATGTTTTCATATAGCAACGTTCGACACGGTTGAGTTAGAAACATGCAATTGGATTTGAACCAAAAGGGGGCAGGTAACTCATTGACGTTACCATATTTCTTGTTATATCTCCCATGAGGTTGAATCGCTCTCCTGCTGACGCTGATCTCCAACCAGCCTGCTGTTCCTACTCAAAGGAAAGCTCAGCACTAAAGCAGCCACATTATTTGCCACTGACCCAATTAGATCCTGCATAGATCCTGTTATACATATTTTTCTCTCTCCTCTTTCCCTCGTTCACCCTTTCCTTATTTTTCCTCGGCTCCCTTTGATGAATGGCTTTTTAGGACAAACGACAGCTCCGTGATTAATCGTGTATGCTCTTTCACTCTTCCGTCTTCTCACTTCTTCTTCTTCTATTTCAATTTCTGTTCCTCACCCTGTGTAACTAGAAATATTGTATCTTTACCTGGGTTTGCCCCATCAGCATATTCCCATAAATAAAAGAGGGGGAGAGGTTGCGATGGAGTGGAGAGGGGTGGAGGGAAGTGTGGCCCAGAGGCAGGGCAGTGGGCATGTGCGAAATGGAGGGGTGAATGGATGGAGAGGGAAGGGGAGAGATGAGCCAACTGCTCCAGATCAGGAGTGTGAAGGTGACTGCAGAGAATAAGACAAAGAGGGAGGAAGAGATGAAATGAAAGAGAAATGCAAATGTTAAAGAGTAGAAAATAGACAGATGATTAGAGAGAATATGCAAAAAAAATAAAAACAGAGATAGACAGATAAGAGCAGGAAGAGGCATGAACTAAAATGCCAGAGAAACTGAGAGGAATTGACAGGACTGATGAATAAAAAAGGTGGATTGTATGAGGATGTCAGAACAATTTCCACAGCAAGAAATGAAATCCACGAACTAAACCTTCAGATCCCCAAGTCCTTTCATAATTTGAAAGAAAAATGGCCCCCACTATCACACAATAAAGGGAGCGCAAATGTAATGCGTGACAGGAGGATGAACCGCAGAGCAGGAGATGAAGAAGTAAAATGGGGACGTATTGCAATAGCAGTGATCGTAGTGAGGTGCGCAGCCAGTGCCCCATGGCAGGACGTCATGCTGTGCTTAATGAGGCAACAGTGCAGGCAATTAGTTCCTGATATGACATTATCAGTCACCAATAAGTGAACACATCATTAACCATGAGACCCCTCCTATAGCCTCTCATCTTCTGTCTGTCGCTCAAGTAGAAACAGAACATGCATGTGATTTTAAATATAAGAATTTTTTTTTTATGACTCAGCATAAAGCTGACAAGGTTTCCTTTTATTTATTTATCCTCTATGAAACGCGCATACGGCCCAAATATCATTAACAAGTGTGTGAATTCTTTACCAGGAAAAAAATTCAACCCTGTCTCCAGAGATTACCTTCATATGCAACAGCAAATAAGGTTTAACGATGCACAAATAAAGTTTTTTATCAACATTATGAGGAAACATTGTTAATTAATGTATCTGGCAAGTCACAAAATGTTCGTACTGAATGTATGAGCAAAATATTCAACGTGGCACTTAAGGATCGGCACGAATAATAGATTAATCGATTACCAATCGAACACATACATGATTAATCTTTTTTTCCCCTTATTAGATTTTAAGTACCTTAAGTACCTGGATTATGAGCATGCGAGCGCATTTGGGAAATGTGGTGCCACACGGCCAAGACAATTTTAAAATACCATATTAGTCCAAATATACGCCGATATGTTTTTCTGGAAACTACATTTGGAAAAAGTCGGGGTCATCTTATATTCAAGAACATTACATATTCTTTTTGAACAGAAAGTGTCATCCAACAGGGAGTGTTACATTATGGGTTGTTTGAAACATTATTGTTGCTGGGCTAGCAAGTGTCTTCAAGCCAGTTTATAACATACTGAAATTAAGCAGCACGGAGGTCAGTAGGACAGTAAATGATCTTTCCCCAGAGCTGTCAAACACACTGCTGCACCCATAGAGAAGACTCTGCGCTATAAAAAAAAGAGACTCGATATATATACACTTCTCCGTCATCATCTTACAGCAGCAAGGTCTGGACAACCATGCTCTTTTTTTTGTGACATGGGAACCTCATGCGCAGGACGTTTATTCGGCTCAATCCAGTTGACGGAAACTCACCTAATTCACACTCAGTTTGTTGCAACATTTCTAACGGTCGGGCCACACATCCTGCGTGACGGCTACCTTGCTGAACTGCTGTTTGTTGCAGGCGTGTGGCGTCCACATAGACGGCGCTGCTGCTGCTGCTGCTGCTGCTGCCAGCCCTGTCTTTTTACACTGACTCTCCCTTTGATGGCCATCAATAATAGCAATACTTGTGTTTAGGCAACTCAAAGCACTTGGTTAAGGTTGGGGAAAGATTATCATCTTGGTTAAATACAGGAAAAGTCAACTTACTTGAAGACATGTTTAGTTTATTAACACGTAACCAAAACTGATGATCTTACCCATTAACCAAAGTTAATGTTTTTGCTGCCTAAAGCTAACCACACACATGACTTGGGATGCGAACCCTAGTCCCCAGTGTCAAAGCACTTTGTGACGGGCAAAACAAATTAAGCAACTGAGTGTAATTTCTAGGAGTCAGGGTTGGGAAAATGTCCCTTACAACGCTGTATCTGCACATAATTTAGCCTCATAAGCAGCTTTTTCACAATATGGCTTCATGCTGTTTAAAACTGCACCACAGCTTCCATCCGATCCAAGCCAAGCCAAATACATAGGTTGATTTCCACTTAAGTAAACAATTCAAAAGGTCTACACTCCATTGGGAGCTGACTGGTGCATGAAATGCGACAACATTATTGCACTCCCTTGTCTTTTTCTGTGACGGTAAGGGGTGAAATAAGTTTCCACTTCTTCAAAAAAAAAGCAAAGCGCTAAATAAGGGCTTTGGTCGGACGCGCTAAGCATATTTGAGCGTGGCGAGGGTCTGATCGCACAGGGGAATAGGTTCCTCAACAGATTCCCACTGCAGCACTGCCTCGCTGGGCAAAGAACAGGGAAACAGAGAGGGAGAACGAGGGAGGAAGACAGAGTGAGAGAAGCAGAATGAGAGGGAGAAAGCATAAAAATAAGATTATGCCTTACCTGCAGTTTTTGTTTTCTCATGAGCAGAACAAAGTTTTTTGCTCTACTTACTGGACTATCATCCACCTATTGAAAATAGAGTCACTTCAGTAGACCTACGTTTCATGCATCTGCAAAATTTCACCATATTTTTTTCACTAAAATGACAAGGCAGAGAGGATTTAGCAATTTAGCATTTTTTACACATTTTACAGCGAGGTGTGACATTTGCAGGAGTCATAGGTCGTGTCGCAGGTTTGTCCAGTGAAGTGAGACAAAGTTCATACTCCGACCACTGCAGAGCAAAGCAAAATGCCAAGGAGAGGAACAACAGAGTTTGTATGGAAAGTTACTCCTCTTTGATGGTCAGAGGGACCGCAGATGTGTCATTTATGTTACTTTCATCACACTGAGACGAATATAGAGACTTTTCTGACCTTGTTCACAGGTTAAACTGAAGGTGTCCTTTCAACAAGAACAGCGAGCATATTTGGTACACGTCGGCAGTCAATGAACAGTGTGGCGTTCAATAGAAAAACGGCCCCAGGGACATGAAATCCCTCTACATGCTTTGCCTGGCTTAACTAACAAACAGCAGTGAAGAGTGAAGGAAACGCTCTGTGATGAAAGGATGGACAGTACAAAGAGGAATAGATTGTCACTCTTCAGCTATGTATATAAACAGCACACACACTCTCACACACACACACACACACACACACACACACACACACTTACAAATCGCTGTCAAAACAGCTTTACAAAGCATCTTTAGCTTAAACCTCAAAAAGTGAATCCACTGTCATTATGCAGGCGACATTTAACATCCCATGCGTCAGTATGTGGACTTGTGACTTCAGGCTTAAATGGGCGTCAACATTTTTTTTCAGCCGTTACTTAATTAACCTCTTGAACCTTGAATTCACCCCTAGTTAAATAGCTTTTTTCCGCCACACTTGCCATATACAGTATATATTATACAGAATATTTTCTTCATCTGCTTGCTCCGATACTTCAATTAATATCCAACGACCCTCCAAAGATGCCATAGTTTACGAGCTGCAATTTTACATCATGTGCAAATGCATAATTATTTCGACTAAACTCAGCATGACTTTGGTATCTTTGTGGAAAAGTTCAATAACAAGTGCATAGGTTGAGTTGTGCTTCCTCACAACAATTCACACAGTGACACATTGTTTTATATATCATACTGACTTTATTTATGAGGGGAGATCTTCCTGGCTGCCTTTGTTTCTGTCCTGTTTGTTACCTGCGTCCCGACGTGGCATTGCAAGAGAGAGCCTAAGAATTGACTTAACTCCAATACAACTACAGAAATCCTGGTGTCACATCTGGGCTGGCCTCCGTTACACTGGCTTCTGTTACTCAATGCATTCTGTCATTGAGCATTTCTTTCATCTGTCTTTATGAAAAATAATAAGCGCTTGGGTTTACTTTCTATATTCTAAGACAAATATAATACAAATATATTCTAAACAACAATTACTTGGTGAGCATATTGAAAACTATTGCTTCCATAAAAGAAACTAGCAAGCTCAGATACTCAGTAACTTGGTTTCATCCATATCCATAAAACTCACCAATGCTGTCTTCTGAAGTATTTTGTTTTTCAACTTTCTAGTTGTAATCTCTACTGTCTAAAAACATCTGCAGCCTTCAGTCCTCTCTGTCCTGTTGTTGTCTGACACAAATGTCTAGGGCTCATGGGAAATGGTGATTATTAAAGGCCGCTACAAAAATATAAAATATCCAATAAATAACAATATTACACCATTTTTCAAAAAACTACCATCCTTATCTAAATATATGAAGCGAGCCTGTGCTGTTGAGAAAGGCTCTGTTTCCAGGCTGAATTTTTTTCACTTCGGCAGTTATCGCAGCGTGCTTATGCCAGTAGCGCAATTTCTGACTCGGACCTATAAGAGCTGCATTACTTTGTCCTGTTGACTGTGTTCACAAGTTAAAGTGGTTTGTTTTTCACTGACATTGAAATTTCACACTGCAGAAACTTCTTTGACTAGAATTTGAAAATAACATGAAGGGGTTTGGCACTTCACTTTCACTTATCTGTGAAACATGCACCTGTAATGATGGACCCAAAGGTTGGTCGATCGGGTTTCAAAAGGCTCATTGATTTAGCATCTTGAATCTAAAGTTATTCAAACCAAAATAGATTGCAATGAAATATAAATTAATCTAGATTCATGGCTCATCTGCCTCCCCCAACATATCTGCAGTAAGACAATATCATTGCCCTTTTTGTTCTTGAGGACAGAGGCAGCCAGTTACATCTCTAATCCCAACATATTTAGCTGGATAATCACCTTTGATTATATAATCCTCAGGTTAGGTAGGGCTTCATACAATAGAGATACACCTCATTCACATCTACCTGCCAAGACAAACAAGGAGAACAATCAGATGGAATAGAATTTAAATAGAATAAAATCATCTTTTTCTTTCCTTTCTTTTGGTTGCAGAAGAAGGTAAGATTGTGTAAAAGTGTATTTTGCTGTACTGATGATTTGTAGTGAAGTGTCAGCTTGTTTTACTCTGCAATGTTTAATAATTCAGAAGAACTGGAATCAGCTATGGTTCGTTTGTAGTGAGCGAGCTTTGTGCAGAGCATGTTCGAGGTAGCCACTCTCACTCTAATGAGATTGACAGACGTCTCTTCTCGGCTTTGTAATATTTGATTGTCTGGATCTCGAGTACATTTTGCTGCACAGGCCAGCAGATGGCCAGTCCACTGTTTGCATTTGTTTTGGTTCAATATTTATAACATCAACAGACTTATTTAAAACAGCTCCACCGTGTGATCATCAGGCTAGGCGAGGAGGAGGGGGTCGGAATTAGACAAGAATTACATTGTCGCAAATGAAGAGGCAGGAAAAGATGTCTGTGAATGAAAATCTCATTCTCGCCCTCTGTTCCCTCCCTATCTGCACCAATACTGAAGGCGACAGTCTCATTTCAGAGCCATGACATGAAATCAGTGCTGGGGTGGGTGGTGGTGGTGGTGGTGGTGGAGTGTGAGGTGGAGGAAGTGGTGGAGAGGTGTTAAGATAGGTGAAGATAAGATGGAGTGCCAGACCCGATTGCATTACTATCGGTTGTTTATGGATCAGACACAGGCTGGTTTGGCCCTCTGGGATTGATTGTCTTCTGACTGGACAGCAGGCGAATGGAAAGGTAATACAAAAACAAAGAGAAAACAGAGGGAGAGTACAAAGACGGGTGAAACCTCACCTCCACTCAGCCAATCTGAGCGGAGCTGTGCGTGTTTTTCTTTCTTTTTTTAACGTCTGCCAGGGAGATTCATTTTTGTTCCCATTTGCTTGCCTGTTAATTGGAGATTTCAGATTTCTACAACATTTGGTGTAAATTTAGGCCATGTGTCAAGGAACAAAGATGATAAGATTTTGACAATTTTCTGTGAACGGATTATATGGAAAAACATAAAATGCTTATAGGGGAACTCCACTGGTGTTAACAGTTTACAGGTCTTGGGGAGTACAACTGCATGTGGGGAAAAAAAACTGATATAGCCTTTTGTGGCTCCAGAGGGAGCTGCGCAAAGTTTGGCAAATTGCTTTAAGCGATGTCACTTGACTTAACAACCAAACAATCCATGGGTGTGGAGTTAGAAAGAAGTGAGCCTACCGGACCTCTGTAGGCCGCTACTCATCTCTGCTTGAGGCTAACAGCTACTAGCATAACACACCCAAATCATGGGCCAAAGTGTTGTCCATTGAGTTGCATTGTGGGTAATGTGGGTGCCAGATTTTGACAAGGAAGAAGAATGCGTGGAATAAAAAAGACGATATCTCTGGTTCTGCTGCATCCATTTTGATGTCCGTCGTGAGTCTGACAATTTTCTAGAAGTGCTAAATCAGTGGAGTACTCTTTTAATAACTGGCTATTTCTAATAACTTCACATTTCCTGGTAACTCCTGACTTCTCAGACGTTGACATGACTAATCTATCAGTATGATAACATTATTTATAGTTTCTTCAAAATGTGTAATATGTTTCTGATGAGGACCTGTAGCGGCTGTGTGAATTATGGCTCTTGTCTGTCAGGAGCAAAGCCGTCCCTAACTTTAACCAAGTAATTTTTATGCCTAAACCTAACCAAACCTTAACCGTAGATGTGGCAGATCACAAACAAACTGTCGCCCTGATAACAGGGTGGTCAAATCAGAAAACGCTCATATGTTTCGTTTTGGAAAGCAATGAATAACAAAGCATCTTGTCCATTAGTCTAAAGGACTTGAACTTAAAATTAAAATTCTTCTAGGCACGGCCTATTTGACATAAACTGTCATTACTCTTCAATGCATTTGCATCTTGCACATATCAACTCTGAGCAGAATTTAATAATAGTCACACAATATATGTGACGCTACAGGAACATGATCAACATTAATGGCCGTAACACGAGTGTCACTCACTTGAAATTTTGCTCGATTCATTCTTGTACAAAGCCTCAATATTCCCAAACGGGATGTGAAGTATCCTCCAAAAATCATGGCCACTTTCAGCCAATCAGCATGAATATTCACATCCAGACGCAGAAATAGAAATATTTTCTAAAAATAACAGATTAAAAGGATCGTGCGGCCTTGGTGGAGTAATGACCTCTGTGAGTGCTTTCTATGCGTCTGTTTTGTGTGTGTTGTATGTGGGTCTTGTTTGTCTGACATGTGCAGTGAATCTGGGCACCGTTTCACTCCAGTGGCTCTTGTGAAATATATTTAGAATATCCATTTAGTATTTAACCCCTAACACTCCAGCCAGGCCCATTCACCTCCCACTGCAGCGTTGCAGCTCTCCAGTGCCGCCCGCTCTCCATCATCAGCTGGGTTAGTTGTGTTTGTTTTAGCCCAGTCCACCTGGCCCTCTATTTCATTACTTCAATTAGCGTGATTAGGATCTAAAATTGCTTGTGTCGGCTCGGTGATTGACAGCAATTGGCCACTTAGGGAGGAGAGCTGCAGAGACACACACAGTGCTGCTCAATGGCTTGTGTAGTGAAACGCGCATGTGTGCAGTCTCTGTGTGTGTGTGTGTGTGTGTTTGTTTACTCTGATGGGAGTTGTGCTCACTGAAGATGAGAGCAATTCTTCAGGCAAACAATGTGAGACCACCACTATAGAAAGTCCAGATATCTTGCTTTACCCACATGTGCGATGTGAATGTTTGGGGGAATGGAAGAGACAGATGTGTGTGTGTGTGTGTGTGTGTGTGTGTGTTTGTGTGTGTGCAGCTATCTTTGTGAGAACCAATTTGAGTTTTAGACCTTGGTAGTGAGGACATTTTTGGAAAGTGAGGACATTTTGGCCAGTCCTCACTTTCGGACAGACCTTCAAAGGGCTGTTTGAGGGTTCAGACTTGATTTTAAGGTTCAGGTTAGAATTAGGTTTAGATTAGGGTTATGTTCAGGGTTGGGGTTAAGCATTTAGTTGTGATGGTTATGGTTAGGAGCTAGGGAATGCATTATGTCAATGAAGGTCCACACAAGTATAGAAGTACAAGGTTGTGTATGCTTGCAAATACAGTATGTGGGCAGGATTTTGTAAACATTATGAACTCATCTTTAATGCAAAGCAGAATCATCATCATCATCTGCTGTGTGTATATGTCTGCATAAATAAACCACTGCTATACTCTGCGCGTGAAGTACATTTTAGTATAGTCAGAGAATATAAATCATTTTCAATCATTCCACGACTGTACTTGTGTGAACATTCCTCGCTTCTCCACCCGTGCAGCTTAACATGCTCTAAGCGTGTTGCAATCAGTGTGTATCACATGCACAGTGATTGTGTGAAAGCGTGACAGACAGGCAATCACTCCTTAGTCATGGCACGTTTTGTTCAGCCCAGTGGGGAGTTGGGAATGTGGCTAGTTTTGCGGAGGCACATTAAACGGTCCGGCGTAATTTAGAGGACTGGCTGGTCTTCATGTCTCTTCTCATTAACAGCCCTCATGGTCCAAGCGGGCGCCTAAGTAGAGACCGCTGGAGCAGATCTTCGGGTAAATGTCTTTGCGCCATCTCCGTGGCATGTGAGATGGCGGAGTGAGGTGTTACGTTTATAGCACATCAGTGCCAAGTACGGCCGTTCATCATCAGGCGCTGAAAGCCAGAACCGCAGAGGTCCATGACAGAACATTAATCTGTCTCTCAAACAGACAGCCTCTCTCCTCCTCTGCAAGTCCTACACATGTGATTGTCATTCACATCCTTTTTTTTCTTTCTCTTTCCCATCTTCCTCTATCTTACACTCCTGTCTTTTCATTTTTTCATACCATTCTTCCTCTCCGCACCTTTGATCCATTCATCTCGGCTGTTACGAGCTTCCCACCCACTCGTACACTTTGTGTATCGTTTGGGTGTGTGTCCTCTTGTCCAAATTAATCCGCCTCTGAATTAGATTGGAGTGATTCCTCCTCCCTCTCCCTCAAGACGGAGTTGTCATACTATAAACATCACTCTTGTCTCTTGACGTATTTTAATTGAATCATTGTTTATATTTTTATATGAACAATGAAGTAACTGACAGTTTGCAATGTGAGAGGGGTCACTCATATTGATCATCTCCTGACTCCACCGTTCCCCTCAGCTCTACAGAGTATTTTAGCATCTTTAAGCTAATTGTTTTGAGTCTCAGTCTCCTGGTTTTAGTGAAAAAGCTCTTAGTGATAAATTTACTGTACACTATCTGCTCAGCACCGAATTGCAGATAGACAAAGTTAGACACTTGCCGGTGAACATAGTGTAAGATTAAACAAACTAAAAAGCCAGATATTTCCCTCACTGGATTTAAATTCATCAGGTTGCCAGAAACACGACTGCAAATGAAAGCTAACGATGCTCCTTGTCTTATGGACGTTACTCAAATGTGTGATAGCATATTTGCTGCTGTATAACAATTTTATTAAGGTGTTCAATTATGGATGCAGCTTGTTTTGCCCAAAATGCACATTTTGGAATCAGACTCTCGTTTTTTATCTCTTTTCACTGTTCAATTAGGAGATTTCTTGTTCTTTCCCCACACTCACATCCCTCTCCACATTTATCTTTTTCTTCCATCCAGGATGTCTATGAAAAGCGCAAAGGGAGGAGCAGAAAGTAGACCATCGTCTGCTGCCAGGTCAGTGAGATCTAACTAAAAGTGGTGGAGAAAATGAATAGGGAATGAATACACTTAAAAAGTCAAATTAACAATTTAATTAAAAGCTAAGTCAAGAGGTGAGATTGGAGTGATGATTAAACATTACATCACTCCAAATGACAATTTTGGGCTCCAACATAAACAAGACCTATCGGCACATTTATTTCTTATACAGTAAAGAGTGAGCAATTTCATGTAGAGAAAGAAGGACACAGGAGAGATAGTTTAGCCTGTTTTAGAAAGATGTTCACATTTTTCCAGAGTTTCTGGGTAATACAGTCCGTTTAACCTCCAAAAATTCAAACAATTGTCTCCCATTGCTGCTGCTGTCTATCAGCAGTCTGAATCCATCTTAACTTCCTCAGCAGGTGGGTCCATCCATATGCCAAGCCACAGCTCAGTGTTGTTGATTTTTATCATTGACATGAGAATTCTTAATTTAATTTTTAATTTTAAAGTGTTAATATTAATTGCGAGACATTAAGTGCACTTTGAACTGATTAAGGCTTCCTTCTCTCCTAGCATGTCTCCACGAGGGGGAAGGGGAGCGGCAGCTGGCAGATCACCCGCTACTGCGAGATTCAAAAACAAGGCCCTTCAACTCAGCCTCTCCAAGAAATTCTGGTTATTATCTTTCTGTTTCTAATCAACATTGATTAGGACAAGGGGTGTGGGCTGTGTAGATTTGTGCACCCAATTAGTGCCATCGATTGGTGCATCCTCTGCAAAACAAGCTTTCAGAATTTCAAACTAGCCTTCCCCAGAAACCTTCGTTTTTCTAGCGACTGACGTACCAATGACGTCAGCTGACGCAGTTATGTCAAGGAAGGCTAGATGGAGTAATCACCGAAAAGGCACTTACGTGTGTTTGTTTAAGTAAGTTAAGAGGGCCTGGCTTTGATGATGACAGCTCTCAACACTTGGCACACAAATGCACACTTCACAGCTCAAAGTCGCCTTCGGCCCAGGGGAAGGACTCTAGCAGTGATGACGAGAGTCGCCGGCGCGGTAAAAGGAGCCTCAGCAACAGCTCGGCGGTGGCCGCTGCCTACATCTCCTACCTCAATAAGCTCTTTGGACAGGTCAGTTCAACAGCATGTTACCACATTACTCTCATGCATGTTGTCACAGCCCTAACGCACGTGTTGGTTACAAGTAGGGTAACTCCAAAAAAGCAATTTGAGCTTCCTGTTTTATAGAAACCATCATCAGGAGCAGGTGTCAGGAAACAGCATCTAATAAATGGCAGGTGTGACAGCTGATTGCTCAGTTGCATCAATTAAGCTGATGATGTCACTACATGTCACTGCAAACACCCAATGCTCTCAACGTCATGTAAATTGTTTCCTGACACGTCTAAATGTTCCTGAGAGACCGTTCTCCCACAGCATCAGTCATAATGACATATCATGTTTACGTTCAAGTGACAAAGCCCTCTAGCAGCCGTAGTAATTATGAGTCTTGACCGTCAGGAGCATAGGAGGGAGTCAGTTGTCGTTATTATCGAGCGACCACAGAGAGAGGAGGTCGGGGTGGATGGATGGGGTCGACAAAACATCTGACTTTAACATGGGGTACCATTGTTCGTTTCCCATTTCCTACCATGAGTCAACTGTGGTGTCTTTCACCCAAGACCACGATTGTTCCGATGCCGTTTTCTCAATCAAGACAAACAGGGCAGAGCTGTGATTGGCTGTCCATTCATTCAGACCAAAGCAACTCCTGCAAAACTGCCACAATGAATTGGAATTAAATGAAAATGAACAACAATAGATGTAATTGTGAAAAGAATCAGAGTTAAGTAAGCTGAGGGTTTAAAACTTTATTTGTGTCATTTCACAATTTTATGGTTTTATTATATGTTTTGTCTGTATTTATACTATTCTTATTTATTCACTTTATCTTGTACATTTGGGTCTCCGCAAAGAAAGGTCGATAAAGTGCAGGTTTATAAACTGAGTCACAGCTGAAAAAAACTAACATTGACTTTAAAGTTACACAGAACAGAGTTGCAAAATTGATCCATTTGTTCAGCTGGTTCTAAGTGGTAACTATCGATTGAAAATATAAACACTGGTTGTAGCTGTTTGGAGTGAATGATGACAATCTGAAAATGCCCTGTTTGCAAACCAGTAATTGCTGATAGGTCAAATGACCGTGGGAAGTCAATATCATTACCCACCTGAATTAAAGTCAAACATCTCATCAGGACTCTGGACTATTACCTCATCCTCTAAATCTAAAAAAACATCCTTTCAAAGGAAGTCACTCCAATAATTCCACTTCACAGATAATTTACTGTCTGGACACTGGGCTGGCTTCCATTAATGCTCTGGTTGGTTAAGTGAAGCTTTGGCTCTGCTCATGCCTGATACCCTGATCCCAGATTGCTGTAGGGCATCACAGAATATTTGGGGAAATGACAAATGGAAATGAACCAACAAATCCAGCCAGCTCAATGGCACCTTCGCCATTTCTGTTAAAAGTTGATTTATATAAAGAAAGCATAAGTTACAGAATATGTTTAACTGTAGTATAAGATGTAATGGTTTGTTTTGGCATACAGTATGTTCAGCCCTGGAATCAAGAGGATTGGTGTAAACTAACAATAACAATAAACAGTGTAGGAGGTTGTGGGAGACAGAGAGGGAGACTGTGGCTACATGGTTGTGTCTTTGAATGGAGAAAATGGATGTGGATCAGATCCAGGATGTTAATGAGACTGACTTCAAAACTCTTCAGTCTTTTGTCAAGGACAGAACCCTGAATGGCAAATACCCATTAAAATAATTGGTGGGATGGACAGTAATTACAAGGACTTATTCTATGTTCCAAAAACGTATAAAATTGAAAAGCTAAAACTTCACGTGCAGAAGGTCAAAAGTATTTATTTCAAAAATTCAAGATGTCAATATATTAGTAGTACTTACCTACAGTGTATATGGGAGGTTCAGAGTCACTTCCATCAAGGAAGTGACCACTTATAGCAAATGGTTATACAGAACTGACAGAAAAGACTCTGAAGGAGCACTCAAAGATTTTGAGCAGCAACAAAGAAACTGACCGGCTACTAACTACGTAAACTATGTTTTAATAAACATAAATGACAATATAAGGAGGAGGTTGGGGCAGTGTAGGGAAGTGCAGAATTATCACACTGTACACCTGCATTGTTGTGTGATAATAAATCTAATTACTCAAAAAAAAGCAAACGTTCCCTTGGCCGCAATGTAGATTTTTAGTGTAGCTGGTAGATTTGACAAGGCCTGTTTGTATATTATACACTGTATGTTTATACATTTACATCATTCTACTTTTCATCAAACATCATAATGTGTGTGAATTTGAGGCCGCAAGGGCTCAGTTGTCCCAACATCCATGTTTTAAGTAATTATTTCATAGAAATTCTAGATTTTTATAGGTTTTTTAGGAACTTTATTTGTGCCTTACTCCACAAAAATACATTTTCTGTATAATAGTGATAATGGAGACTCATTAGTCACATCAAGGGCCTTTTGTTCAATCACTTCCTCTTTTATTTTGTATTGGTCCCTTATATGTGTTCTCATTCAGAGTACTTTCTAGAATTACATGGGATATTATTGTTGTTGTTGTTGTTATTATTAGGATTATTATATAGGATGAAACTCATAAAACATCCTTTTAATCGTTGAACCGTGTGGGACTCTGGTGAGACCTTATTACAAAGCAGAGCCAAAGGCTTTTCCATAAATGCCTTCATCACAGGAAAGGGATTTACTGTAAGAGATAACAGAGAAATCTACGCCAAGGGGAGTTGTGTGCCTGTGAACGTTTTAATTATGTTTCATAACTAGATTTCTTAATAACTAATGGGGCCGTTTCATTGTTTTAAAGCAATTTATCGGACTTGAAAACCGTTTCACACTGACCTTGGGCTACTGTGGACTTCCCTTCCACATCCTTCCCTGAGTTACTACCTCACCTGCCATAACGGATCTGCTTTGTTTTACTGTGACAGTCCCTGGTTTGAATTTACTAGTAGCCAGGTAGAGAGGTCTGCGTCGCATCCACAGGATAGAGGACACGCTGTTTTGGTTGCCGCCCTGACACTGAAGCAGGGAGACCATCCATCCTGCAGCAGTCCTAATCCCTGCCTCACCACAAGTATTAATAACCCCCTTAGCCAGGTTCACTGTCAGTCCTCATTAGATCCAACTGAAGAAGGGGCCGGGAGAGACAAATGGCTAAAGAAAAACAATTGATGCATTTACATGTCAGAGGCACAGAGAGACAAATGTGAAGCAGAATGGACTGTACTCATCAATCAGTAATGCATGTGCATACTGTAACTGCATGCTGAAGTGTCTCTTCTATGCGTCTGTGTGAAGTATCCGCATACCTCTCCTATGTGTTCATGCGTCATGCAGTAGGCTGCTCAATGGGCCATGTGAAGGCAGACAGAATGAAATTAACTGTTAATGGGCTCTTTCTGACGGATGAATTGAGAGTCTGCATGGCATGCTGTCTAATCCTTTCTGGATGAAAAAAAAAAAATCCAATTAATGTGTTGACCTTGCTATCTAAATATGCCCTTGTAGGCTGGAGGAGCCTGTGCAGGGTAAACAACGGTTCTGGACTCTGAGCAACTGAGGGCTTTTTTTTATGCTGCAGCATCAAAAGTCATATTAAAACTTAAGAGGTTTATATAAATCATAAGTGTTTTAATATTTGAGCCAGAGCACACGTAAAGTGAGATAACTCTTGATGCAATTGCGTCCTGGCATTGCATTCGTGTTTCGAGTCTGTTGGCAGTATTATACAGTGAATAATCATTGGAACGGCTGCCATGTGGCACAGCTTCCAAATAAACCATGGAGGCCTCTCCTTTTCCTGAAGCTATTGTGCACTTGAGCAGTATGACCTTGTATGATTTATGTATTAGCCACCCTGAGTGCCAACATGTATTAAGAGGAAAATATTACACTTCTCTTTGCATTTCACTTCCACTGCTGCTCTGATTTGCCGTTTTCATCTCTCACTTTTTCAGAACAACTGAAGGTTGAAACATCCTTTTCTTTCATAAAAGTAGAAACAAAGTGATGGCAACAGACACTTGATTAGAAGCAAAGGTCCTACACACAAATGTAAAAGCATAGAAGTAAGGAGGGCATTGGCATCAAAAAGATTAAAAGATCAAGGGTCAAACACTTGAAGTTAATGCATTCAAACTATTTTAACATTCAAAGCTGTCGATCTCCAAACGATGTTCGAACAATGCAACGTATCATTTCATGTAAAACCTCAAAAAGGTAGTTGCTATAGCAATTAGATATATGTGATGAGGTAAAAAAGGCAAACTTTCCCTCTGAAATACAGTGAAATAAAAGTAAATTCTGGCATAATAGAAATATTATGTAAAATACCAGCACTGAACATGGATAGATATAATTTGTTACTTCCACCTCTACTAGTGTGTCTTTATCTCACAGTTTCTGAATTCTATTGAGCCTCAATATTTTTCCTTACTGCATGAAAGTGACGAAGAAAAAGCCCACAGCAGATTTCTGCTCTCAATAATGAGCACTTTTATACGCCTGGTTGTCAGTCTTGTTTCTTTGAACTTATAGATATCCTCCGGCTTGTGGCTCTTTGTGCTAAGCGATATCTCCATATGTCAGACTCGGTTGCTCTATACGAAGATGACTGAGTTTGCATGTTTCTTGCTTCCCCTGTGGATGTGATGAGGTTTCTGTAGAAGAGTTGCACATTGCTTGCAAAGCCTTAGAGTCAAGATGCTGTTTGGCACACGCGTGATTTAAAAAAGAAAAAAAAGGCATCTTACTAAAGACACATTGTCTCATTGCTTTTAAAGGATGATTCATGATCTTTTAACATTGAAGCTTTACATATGTTAATTAAACATGCTTACAAAGGCTAATTAGAGCATTGTTTCAAGGACTGATGCATGTGATATGTGACATCACATTTTGTTTATGAACACATTTATGGGCAACATACTGTATAGTGTTGTTTCTTGCCTGAGAATATGCATTTTTACAGTATTGCAACTGATAACCAACTTATAATGTGCTTTCTAATCAAAATGATCTGTCTGCAACCAGTGGAATATATTAACATATTGTTATTTTAAGCCCTTAGCACACCTAAATTTCACTGCGATCCATTACTCTTAATGACTGTCTATGTGGAGGTTTTGTTCATAGCTCCTAGCTTTGCCTCAACTTCCCTCAAAACACATGAAAAGGGGAGAAAGATGGAGAAAGAGAGGGAGAGATCACCCTGAGCAAATGTCAAAACAAGGCAGAGAATACTGAACGCTTCACACACAAGTCTATATGCAAATGACATGTCTTGTGTCTGTGCAGGCAAAGTGTATACGTGTGTGTGTATCTGTGTCTTAGTTTACATGTATCTATGTTTCTTTGCGGCAGTGCAATGTTTGTGCAACTCGCTGTCACATGGTTTGTGCGTGGGCGTGTGTTTGTATACACACAGACTGAGCTTACTGGTGTCCCTCAGGATGCTGCGGATGTAGAGCATGTGTGTGTGTGTGTGTGTGTGTGTGTGTGTGTGTGCGTGGATGTAGGAGTGTGTGGTATTGTGTCATTTTGCAAATTAGAAAGACATGTCGCTGGGTGAAATCCCATTAGAGTTTACTGTCAGCATGCGGCAGTGTTGACATGATATGCATGTTATTCTAATTTGGTAGTCAAAAACAGATTATCACTGGAGTATTTCTCAAGAGAATTTGCTGTTTTAAAGCCACCCTGATTTTACATCCCGTCCTCCTCGATGCTGTCTTGTAATTATTTCCACTGTCTTTTTTTTTTCTTGTCCTTTCTTCTCTGCTCCACAGGAGAGAGAGCTGATGCCAGAGGAGTTAGATGGTAAGATGTTGTTGGTGTAATTACGATGCAAACACATGATAAATTACTCGTCGACGGTACCGCTCTATCAATCGCATTGATATTTTCTCCTGTTAAGCTCGCTCCTCTTCGTGATTCATGTGAGAGATTGGCGGTTTTTCAGACTGCCTTGAAATGTTGTTGGCCAGTGACTCAGAGCTACAAAATCAATTAAGGCTGTATGTAACTCACTGCTCTTGAGAGCTGGCTGTAGTTCAGTCTACTTACAGAAAACTTTGTTCAAAGTGTAACTTTCAGCATCTGTGCACACTGTGTTTGTATGCGTGTGTGTGTGTGTGTGTGTGTGTGTGTGTGTGTGTGTGTTTGACTCATGGGAAAAATATTTTACCCTACTTTACGGTTTGTTGCCATTGCTGTAATTTGTTTGTCTGTCTGTCAGAGCTGCAGGTGGCCTTTAAGGAATTTGACTACGATGCGGATGGCTTCATCCATTACAAAGACATCGCCGACTGCATGAGGACCATGGGCTACATGCCTACAGAGATGGAGCTCATCGAGATCATCCAGCAAATCAAGATGAAATGTGTGTATTTATCTGCTTATGGGTGTGCGAGTGTAGTTTTCATTTCTTCCTCGGTGGTTAAAGTATGTGTGCATGATTGATGGGTCTTTCTGAAGCGAGCAGGTGTGAATGCGTGAGTAATGTGTCTACGTGTGTTGCACAAGCACGTGTGCTTGTATACGTGCACATTCCTTCCTATGAGACCGCGAGGAACTGATGTTTGTCTTTGAAGTTGGGGACATTCTAGACATTTTAGCAGACTGATTAATGGCCCTCACGCCTGCCGTGTGCAGGGGTGTGTGAGTGTGAGTCTGCATGAAGAAGTGTGTGTTTAGTTTGAGATCTAACTTTGCTCCCTCTGCTCTTAATGAGGGTGTGTTTGTCTTTGCTGTCTTCTTTGAATGATCAAGTATAGATCTGTGAGTGGTTAGTGTTCAGAGTTTAAGGTGAATCACCATTGCATTGATTTCTGCTGCCACGAGCCTGGAGAGCCAGTTCCTGTAACACCTACCTAGTGTCAGAGTCAGAGCAAGGTTTGAAAATGTGAACAAACCCACAGTATGAGCGCCTGCCAAGACTTTACATAAACCCTCAATGGACACGCAGGACCTAGACACATGGAGCATGCTATCAGTGTGATGTTTTGTAATATCCTAATTAAGACATCATGAATGCAGAAATCCAGCTGCATTTACGCACAATATAAACTATGCCAGTAGCACACCTACACTGCATCAGCACTATTTTTTTTTTTTTTTTTCGATGTGTATGTGTTTACCATTTGAGTAAATGGAACAAATTCTTACAAATGAAAAGTTGGATTCTTATGCACTAAAGTGCTCATCACCACTTTTCAGCATTACTCTGTAACTGTCAGTACACCATGACATCACTGTTGGGTGTGGTTACAGGTGATAGAGAGCACAACTTAAATGAAATTGCATGTTTTTGTCTCCATTGAGAAAAAAAATCCAAAACCAAAATGGGAAAAATGTATATTTTACATGATAGTTTTGCATTATTTTATCAGAATACCGAACACATAGATGAAGAACGTAGATGAAGAACTGAAGCTTTGAATAACAACCACATTAGCTTTCCTGCTAAAATCTCCTTCTTATCTAACTTACAAACATGATCACGTCTCGTCCTGCACTTTAGGTAATGTCAGTTTGCAGTGCACTTTTCTTCGGTGAATGTTTAGATAGCCAATTATCTGCTCAGCTGCAGCACATTAATAAACAGCATGTAACTTACCTGCAAATGTCACTTTGGTCCTTTCAGACGCTGATGTGGTTCTTACTCTTCCCTATCACTGCTAAAAAACACTTTCTGCCCACGACTTGTAAGCTACAGCACAACTTTCTTTAGTTTGTCTCTCTCGTCCCTGCTGGTGTTCAGTACCGGAGCTCAGCCAGCCAGCTGGTGTCAATCAAACACAGACACCCACTTACCCCTCCAGCTCACTGAGACAAAAAGCAGCGTTTCCCCCATATGTCTATGGCATAGACCTTTTTGTCTTAAAAATAAAAGCTATTAAAGATACATTCACATTCATTATTTCTGACTGCCAAAAGGAATGAGTGATTGTGATTTCAGTGGGACTCTAAGTTACTTTTTAAAGCATAATTTCTCTGATATATGTTCTTACTTATCTCTAATGGTATCTAGCCTTGCAGACAGTTTTGGTTTCAGTTTCCTACTGAAGAAATAGTCCTTATGTTAACTGTTGACAAGATGCTCTGCGGATCAGAGTAATGGGGACATTGTTTTTGGGAAGGGATGTTGTTGTAGAACGTCTTGTCATTTCTCGATGCTGTAAGCACCACACAAAAGAAATATAGTATATATAGTATTTCACTTCCATTGTACTGGTGTGGAGTCAAACATCTTAGACATAGCCAACTCAAAATGTAGGCAAATGAAATCAAACATGGAAAAACACCATTAGAGATAAGTAATTTATTTTATTTATATTTTTTTTTTGCAATTGGCTGAACCAACCCTTTAACCAGGTGTGTGCAATGTAACATAGTGTTGACCCCCCCCCCCCCCCCCCCCCCCCCCGGAAATATTTAACTGCAGCTAATAATAATGAGCAAAATATTGGACCTTGGGTCCACAGTGTAATTGTTTGGCCACAAAAACAGTTGCATCACGTTGGATACAGTGAGGCAGTGTTTCTCAGCTGTGATCCTCAGGGACCAGAGTGCAGCTGGCTTCTGTCCTACCAGCTAGTTAATTAGATGCACCTGGAGTCTCAGGTGTAAATAATTTCCAGATTAGATACAACAGCGAGGATCTAGAAAACCAGCCACTGCTGCGGTAACCTCACCGAAAAGTCTCATAAATATCCCCATCTGATGTGCAGCGTAGCGAAAGGTGACAGAACACAAAGCACAAACAACTGTTGTTAAAGCCTACAGAGCCCAAATCCTTGTAAAGATTTCCAAAAATAAGCACATCATGCTGAATTAAAGGGAAATGTGCGACTTTACCGCTTGATGTATTGTTGCAGCCATAAGAACGCATTTGAATTATAAGCTTTACACACTAGAACTTTATATCTCAACCTTAAAAGAGAACTATTAGAGAAATATTCAGAACATGGGGGCTTTGGTGGTGGTTACTACATTTTATATTTTACGCTATGTTTCATACTGTGTAATATGAATTATTCATCTGCTCAGTGATGCCTTAATTTGACCCATAAGGTAGAATGAACTTAATCTCTGTAGCGTAATCCCTATAGAGCCATTAATACCATGAAATTCAGTCTTTTTTATCTAACTAGCATTGCATTATCAATTAAAAGAATAATAATCAGACTTTTGGGAGAATTTTTCTACTCCATGATTATAGACTGACCCACTTAAGGCGCAGAAATTTTTCAAGGCGGTGTCAGGAATCCCCCACAGACTGCAGCTCCACAAGGGTAAACCCAGTCAGCCAAAATAAAAAAACAAAGTACAGTACCTTGAGGCAAGTATGAAAATTGTTCAAAATCATAGAATTAATGATCTTTAGTTTCAGAATCCTTCAGCTGCGGCTGTAACTAGTACATGACAGCTCAAGCCATTAGTTTCATGATTCAGCACCAGTAAAAGTGTTTTCCATGCAAGCAGAGTTTGCCATAGTTTGATTTTCATCCTCAACAGTCCTGTGACTGAGCTCTGATTAAATGTTTTGAACCACAAAATGACCGCATGGCTTTATTGAAGTAGTCTTTCACATCCACCAAGGCCCAGATAATGAAAACAGGCCGAGCCTATTGGTCTACACTATCAAATAAGCCTGTCTTTTGTTCAACTAATAACATGAGCCTTCCCATTGTATCGGTCTGTTTTGATAATTACCATGGGGATCAAACAAAACAAAGCTGGTTCTAACTGGGTTGAAGGAAGCATAGTGAGCACATAGCTGAATGCACTGTTGCAGCTTCCATGCACCGAGGACATTCATGAACCTTTCGAAGACAAGCTTGATATTCAGGAAGGCCAGGTGCAGTACTACTACCTTTACTTAAGTACTGCATTCTAGTACAATATTGAGGTACTGAAGTTGTACCAGTATTTGTACTTTGAACATTTCTGTTAGGTACTGTAGGTACGTACAGCTGCAGGTACATCATCATCATTGGAAGGCAAAGGTGTTTACAGCTAAACTGTGGTTTTGCTACTTTAACTTAAAACGTCACACATCAATATTTTTGTATTAACAATGGATAGCCTAGTGTGAAAGGGGTCACTCAGTGATGAACCCACAGAGAGTTATCACCAACTTTGCAGTCCCCCTTAGCTCTACAGAGAGTTTAAGCTTCTTCTTTCAGCTCATTGTTTTGGTTTTTATGCTCCCCAACTTTACTGTCTTGGTTTAGTTTTATCCCTCTCATAATTATTGTTTTTGGCTGCATGGCACCCTTTTTTCAGTGAAAAAGCTGACCTGTCCGGCACCAAATTGAAAACAGAGCGACAAGCTGGTAGCTAAAGAGCCAGATATTTCTCTCAGGGGTTGGTGGAGACCAAAACTGAGCTAAAAGGAGAGTGAATATTGGATTTACAAACACTAGGTCACCAGAAACATGACTCCAAATGAATGCTAATGTTACTACTGCATGTGTAAATAAGCAACTGTTTGCTAATATGTTCACCATGATGACTTTACAAGGTGATAATATGTCAGTGTTGTGCTTTTAGCTCCCCAAAAAAGAACAATTAACCTATCATTAATACGATTTTAATACTTCTTCCACCTCTGTTACTAAGCAGATAATGACACAATAGATCTACTGTAGGCGCCAATATCCTCTGACACCTTAATGCTTAATGCATGAATCCACATGTCTCGCACAGACTCTCCAGGCTCCAGGAAGGCTTGGAAGTTATTGCTTGGTAGTCAACCTGTGCATGTGTGGGTCTCCATCTATGTGTGTGTCCTTTCTGCAGGGGGTGGTCATGTAGACTTTGATGATTTCTGTGAGCTAATGGGGCCGAGGATGCTGGCCGAGACGGCTCACATGGTCGGACTGAAGGAGCTCCGCTGTGCCTTCAAACAGGTACGAGGTCCCCGGCTGGAGACTCTAAAGAAGTCTGACTTCAAGCAAGCGAAAGGGGTAACTATGACAGGTTTTTTGAAGTGTGCAACAGGACCTTTCCTTAGAGAGTGCCAAGAGTGCATGGTTGTAAACAAGTCCGCAGGAAGAGGGGAAGCTGGCTATGAATGCAGAAGAAAGAGGTTTAAGGGGAAGGGGAAATATTCACATTGAGTTTTTATGAAGCCTGGTCCCTGCCATCCAAAGAGCCACCATTTATATTCTATATTTGTCTCACCTTTGTGCTTATTAGACATGCCTATTTTATTTGAAATTCTCTGGTGCCTCATTGGTCTGGAGGAAATATCTATTGAGTTGCTGTCTTTGACATCAATACAGAGGCAGGAACACGAGTGCTGAATTGATTGTCCCCCAAAAGCCAAGCCCTGGTGTGACGTAGTCTCTGACCAAGCAAAACAAATGAGGTGATCATGTTATTTATAATCTCAGCTTCACACACCTGAGTTCATCCATTTAACACATTACAGCATGATAGGATTTTAATGGTTACTGCAGACAACACTGATTATGTGTTTTTAATAGTTATAACTGGAAAGTGTACAATATGCTACTGGGATTCATTTATCTATATTATAAATTGAGCCTCATGCATTTACGAATTTGGCTCGTATGAAAAGCAAGGGGGAATTGGACATTGGCTGCACAGCAAAGTAATTTATGTCACTGTGATGGCAAATTGATATTTAAATTCTGTACCAGTTATGGTATGTAGAATGTGCTTTCTACATGGAAATATCTAGTTGTTCACTTCAAAAAGTCACACTGTCAGGAGCTATAAAGCAAATTGTGTCAATTAAATAACCCACCCTGGACTGATCTTGAACTGCAGTGGTATTACAGTGATCTTTGTAACAACATTTATATCTCTATCTTCTTCCTGAACCAGCTGGGCTACTTGATAGATCAATAAAAGAGAATGCTGCTCTGTTCATGGATCACACATATTAAGCTTTTTAACTGTATTATCTATTTTGAGAAAGCAAGGTCACATGGTCATCTGCCATTGTATCTGGAGCTTATTCATCCCACGTGCGTCATCGACAAGGTCCTGCGTAGTGCCGTCAAAGGCCAGAAATTCACATGTTCTGATGTTTGAATCCGTTTGCGGAGAGTAATGAACTGGCTCTCAACTCCACTACTTCTGAACAGAAACTTCTGCAACTTCATAGCATAGTCTACTTTCTGAACGATTTTTCAACTCATCCCAACTCCTCATAGTCACTTCAAAAGTCTTTCGCACTCATGAGTCAGCATTGCCCTGTCTGCAGACACAAGCTGTTTTCAGACTTCCAGTCTCCTCGTGCAGTCATGTTGTAACTACTGTAAATGGCAAACTCAATACTTTTTTTGTAATGCATGATCTGTGAACCTCTGTTTATGGCTCTTGATTAATTCTTCTCCCTCTGTCTTTATTGCTCCTCCTCTACTCATTACATCATACTGTATTCAATCTCTCCACCCTCCTCACTAGTCCAGAAGCATAATGCTGTTGGTTCCTTCTCTGTTCCTTGTGTCACCTCTAATCCTCTTCACCTATGATCTATTTATTAGTCTCTCCTCACTCACTACATGTTCATGTCTCCACTTCCTTGTTCTCCACTAACCGTACATGCTGCAGTTTGACTGTGATGGTGATGGAAAGATCACGATGGATGAGCTGAAGGAGGGCATGAAGACCCTCCTGGGGGAGAAGCTGAAGAAAGGCGAGCTGGAGGAGATCCTCTCCGACATTGACCTCAACAAAGACGGCAACATTGACTTTGATGGTGAGCAGTTGGGGACTTGGGGGGATAAATGTGTGGTCGGGGAGTGGATAGACTCCAGGCAAGGTGTGAGAGGACATTATTACAATTAATAAAATGCAATGATAAAACATTGAGACAGGAGGGCGGCTACTTCTGCATTGTCAGAGGGTCCATGACAAGACTAACTAATTCCCATCTAAATGCAACTTACACAACAACAAAAAATTGTTATTTGATAATGAAATACATACACACATATTTGTGTTAAGGAGGAAAATAAACCACTATAAGGACTACAATGGTTGTGATGCTGATCTTTAGTAAATTTAAAATAACCAGCAAGTGGCCCATCCTGAGTCAGTTGCAGTTGAGAAAAATATACCGTTGAGCTTTCTGCTAATCCAGTAGTAATAGCCTTAGCATCTGGTACAGTTTAGTATCATTCATGAGAACACATTTGGAACATGATGGATGTGGTGTCGATGAAGGGCAGACTCAAAAGGCTGGGAACCGCTGGTATACAGTAAGGAAGAGCGAACAAGAGAGGACCATGGAGAGGACAAAGCAGAGGAGTCAGTGAATCTATCTGGAATGGGTTGAGGATGAAGGAGACAGTAGGAGAAAATGAGTAAGAAATGAGGCGGGAAGAGGGCGAGATGGGAAAGGCAGGATGGTTAAGTCAAGGTGGGTTGGCAATCCAATCTAATCAGTAGTGCATTAAGCCAATCAATACACATGCCTGGACACCTGTCACATGTTACACGAAGAGCACACACTGTTGGACAGCTCAAGGACTTTGCAGATATGTCATTACCACGTGTTACCTCACAAGCAAAATAAACAATACAATGGGACACAATCACACACATAAACACATACACGTCGATGCGCACGCGTGCAGGCGCCATCAACATACATGCATGTTAGTGCGATTGCAGGCTGCAGCATAGAAGGGGCGTGGGTGTGATCCTGTTTGTCTTGTCTCAGCAATCCAATCAATTACAATTATTGGGAACATATGAAGAGGCGTGTCAGTCTTAGAAGGGATCAATAAGCAGGTGCTCCTCGTTATCATCAATTAGCCCCTGGGGCAGCGTTTGAGTGTACCCGTCCCTTTTAGCCACATGGGCAGAAAACACGGCAGCTGTGAAAGGATCACTCTGAATATCCAGGTGTCAGGTCAAACTCAAGTGTAAGGACGACTAGGACCAAGCTGTTCCGCTCGGTTTACTTCTTTGTGTAGAGAATGGTTAGAGGAGCACCTCAAGAGATAATGTTAGTGGGTTAATCTGGAATTAAGCTTTAGTACTCAGTCAATCAATAGATTCTCACCTACAATCAGACGTCTTTCAGAGCAAAGCGCTCCAGGAAGTCAATGGGAAATGGAAGACATGATTGATTGGATGGATTTAGTGACACCTGCCTTAAGCTATCTGCAGCTAGAGTTTCATAGACAGGACAAATCAATAGCTGTCTTGATTGACAAGTGAATCTACAATAATGTGTACAGCGAACTGAAACAAGTGGTAATCAAACTGATTACTGATTACAAGAAGAGATGAACAGAGCCCGGACACTGGCAGTCGGCATAATGGAGTTGTTAACCTTTTAAATCTAGGACTGGGTTTAATACCTTTATCTTGCTTCAACAACAGGAAAAACAACGAAACTGCCATTGTCCTCTCTCCTGTTTTTTTTTTTCTTTGACATATCACCCCATCGCCACTTCAATTTTTCATTAACTTGGTGATAATGGAAACATTTTGTCATTACATCACACCATGAGCTGTGTTAGTTTCTTGTGCAATTTCATTGTGGCTGATAATGATGTGGCTCATGCTGTCCTGTTATGATATTAGAGCGTCGTTAGTCCTTATCGGTGGATCTGCTGCCGTCTCTGTCTCCCTCTGCAGAGTTTGTTATGATGCTTTCTGCACGATGACCTCTGATGGAAGAAGATGGAGCACACAACGCTGGATTCATGAGCCGTCTACCAACTCGTGAACACTTGTCTTCTTCCGGCTGTTGTAATTCTCTTTCTGTGACTTGTGTTTGAAATGATTGTAAATACATAACAGAGTCAAAGAGATCTGTTAATATTTTCCTAATAAAAGTTGAAGTTGAGTAAGTGCAGAGGGTAAAGGGTGAGTTATGAAACACTATATGTTACAATAATGCTCTGCTGTCGCCCCCTTGTGGTTCAGAAGTATACAGACTCTTCAGTTCTCCAAAATGAAGCTTGATTACTTACTGATTTCCTCCCCATTTTAATTAAGGTTTGTGAGGGACTGTAGTATATCTAAAGCTATCATTCACATAAATGGCTTAAAGGCTCTGAAAACGGATTTTCTCCACTCGATCTTACTCTAAGTGATGGAGTCCTACATGAACACACTATTCTCTGCCAGATTGGACAGTTTTGCTTGTTTCACATTAGAGGTGTGTTTGTTTTTTTCTCTGTACTCTTCTGACTGATTTAAAGTGGGCGGGGCTTTGGGGGGAAAAGGTGATGTCACATACTACCATGCACCAATCAAGATTTGGTAACATTTTTATTAAAATATGACAGTGGTTTATTTGGCGGTCAATCAAATCTGATAAAATCACACCTACCCTGTCTTAAGTTGAGTTCTTGAGTGTTAAAACTCTGAATTAATAATACCTGACAAGGGTTTTTATTTTCTTTTTTACTTTGACCTTGCTCATTTCGTCATGAATATTCAGTGTTATCGAGAGAGAGGGGGGGGGGGGGGCTTTAAAGTGAGGTCCTGCTGTGAGATAAAAGCTCCAGTATGCAGCTACAGATTACTCAATCTCCTCTATTAAATTGGTCAAATAGTGGACACTGACGGCAAAGTTGAAAAAATAAGTGCATTTATTATTCAAATTGATAACGTAAAACATCTGTCCAGAAAGCCTTATTACAGATGATTTACATAGAGCCTTGACATGAATTGTTTTTAAAGATTTTTTATACACATTGTGAGCAAATGGTGCCTCAAACTAATTGAGAGAAAAAAAAGCAATTTTAACAAAAAGGAATGGTAGCCAAGCCAATGCATCGTGTTATTCAACCACAATGCAAAATGGTGTAAGGCAAATGCAGTCTGGACTGAAGCACTGCAGGTACCGTCCTCTCTCCTCCAAGCAGACAGAGAGCAGCTTTGACTGAAGAATAATGCTAACCCCTCGGCTGTACACGTGCTGTTTGTGTCTTGTTTTGATTTGTCATAATATTGTAAGACCCCTTTGAATTTCTCATACAAACACAAGGTCAGAATGTACAAATACTTTTTACTTATAAATTAATTCAGTTTAAGTTAATTCAATGGGCAGCTGAATCTTTTGGTTTAGAGCAGAGACAAGTAACACAAGAACAGAACCAATGAATCTCAAACACTTTGCAAAAATCCTCACACTCCAGCAGGATCTCCAAAGATCCGCGACCAACAGTTTGGAAGATTGAAGACTGTGAGAGGAAGAAAATGGCCGATCTCTGCATGACAACTTGGAAGAAAGTCAAAGTGGGAAACGATGGAAAGAAACACAGATTGTCTCATTCTTTCAATGGGAGGGTCCTTTGCCACTATTTAGAGGCAGCGATGAACGTTATGGTAAGCATGAGGGGGAAGAAGTGAAGAAGAAGAAAAGCAGATGCTCGGAAGAGACAGATTAATACTTTCATCAGTGTTTTGTACACATACACCAGCCATTAGTCGCACAAACGGTCTTCTCAGTGGTTCCTCTAAACCACATATTGCTATCACTTTTTGGACTTTCAGCATTTAGGATTTTGTTCCACTGAATCACCTCACAACTCTTCCATATCAACATAAATCTTACAGGCAGCAGACAAAACACACAAACCTCCTTTTCAGCTGGTCTCACCAGAGATGATACAACACAAACTATAATACCTCAGCTCCATAAACACTATCCTTAAACAAGGGACACTCAAAGGTGATTGTTAGATATTATCTTAATCTGTCGTCTTCAACAGCATCAACAATATATCAACCTAGTGGAATAGTAACTGCTCTTCTCATTTTAACAAGATCATTCAGGGAAGTTCAATGTCATTTTTGACAGTCACAAACAAATAATGTGTGTCATTGGAAGTATCCCTGAGGTGGTTTGTCCGCATCTCTGGTCTCAGTGATCCACAGTTCAAGGATGTTTCAACTTTGCTTTGTAAAACAAGGGGCTGTAGCTTGTAGCTGTAAAAATAAAAGTTGAGGGAATCAGGTGGCAAAAGTTGGCGAGATGTTGCTTGAATGTTATTTCAAAGTCCAAAAGATGTTTGTGGTGATGAGAAGAGGAAGCTCTAGTTGTTGGGGATGCTCTGCAGATATGTGAGGATGTGCTGGATCTTCACCAGGCGTTCTTTGAGGCTGGTCATGGAGAGGACAGAGAGTTGGTACCGTGGGTCGATGGGCAGAACAGCCAGGAGCCACCAGCAGCAAGCCGGACCATTAGGAGTTGCCTAGAAGAAAAGAGGAATAGTATAAGACTTTTGCTTTTCACACCTTTTCTCAGGACCCATAATATCGTTTCTGTGGAAAAAGTGTGTGTAGCAAGTAACACACAGCAAAGGCTGGGTGTCAATGTATTGAGTGAAACAAAACAATCCCAAGTACACCAGCAATCAATGCCTACATACTGTAGCTTGTTAAAGCTGCCATTCTGCCGCTACAATCTTGTTCATGCAACTCATTTAACATACAGAAGCCTCACTGCTCTTCTATCTGCCCCCTTCTGGCATGATTTGACAGAGCTGTGATGAAATCCAGTCACCCGTTGCATTGTTTCAAACTAGTATTAGATATACACTCTACAACCCTGGAAGGAGTTAAAACATTAATGACCTTCTACGGTAATCTAAAATGTGATTAACATGAAGTAAATGATGTTTACTCTGTTAACCATAGAATGTTCCCTGAAACAAACATGATCAGAAATTACATAACACCACCAAACATCACGGTCAATGCTTTGCTGTTTTAGCGCATGTGCACGTGGTAGAGTTGGGGATTCTCTTCATGACACTCTTCTGACGCAACGGGGCTGGTGGGATTTAGGTATGATGCACCCATAAAGCTCTTTAGCCTATATTGTCAATGGACTCCGCCCCGTGGTTGTCCTAAGAGTGGAGCTGTAATCCCTTTCAGCGCTGCAGGCTGCGAGCCGGAGCCAGAGCTGAGCACACACAATAACTGTGTTCCAGTATTAAGACCTCTGAGGAAGGTGAAGCCATGGTAATGTGGGTTTCCCCAAAAGGCAAGTGTGTCATGAGATGATCCAATTTTAGACTGAGAATTTGCAGTGTCTTTCAGTGTCAGATGAAGTAATAAATGCTCAACAAACCATGCAGTATTTTAAAGAAAACGTCTGCTTTCGTAGAGCTCAGCTGATGCCGGTTCTCATAATAATAACAATAATAACAAAAGATCAACTGGTGTTCCTTTGCTTATCTGTATATCTGGTTATTTTAAAAGTTGTGAGGACAGCATGTAGTGGAGACGGGCAGTTAAACAAATGACTCCTTGTTCTTAACAGACTCTTCTCCACCGTCTGCTTAGCTGTGATACACTGCAAAGTATTTTCACAAATTCATGTGATTGACAAACTATATAAAAATGACACTACCTCTAAATATCTAACACCACAAATACTGTTTTTCATATTCCTGTTCTGGAGAGCCAACACCCCAAGAGAAGATTAAGGGATCATTTTAAAGTTCCTAATTCTAAATAACCTCAAGCTCTGCATTGCATTCTTGCACACTGTATCGAATCGTGTCATATTCAGCATTACTAATAAGGCCAATGCCAGCAATTCATTTTAGACTTCCGATATCAGCGAAGTGCATTTTTTGGGGGGAAGGGAACCACTGCAGATGTTAGGACAAAGTCCTCGCTACAGGCAAACAAAAATATATTTCTATTGTTTAAACTCTAAGATGACGTGTGATTAAAGATTATACTCCTGTTTAAAATAAAGTCCTTACAGAAGCTAATCTGGGGAGACGGAAGTAGAGGGACACTGCGTTGGATGTTTACCTGGATGTCAGCTTCTCGTTCTGGCATTGGTCCAAAGTGCTGCAGGATCTGGTTGTGGAAGCGGATCTTGAGGTTCTGGAACCAGACACGGGCCTGCTCATACACTGCATCATGCAGCTCTTGTAGTGTCTCTAGCTCATCACTGTCCTCCACCTAATAGAAAGTCATCAATTATCAGTCACTTTTGGATTGTTTAAACTTATACAATATACATTAATATACTAATATACATTACTTTGAAACAAACTGCCGATGAATGATAACTCAGTGTCAAAAACAAATCTACCTAATCCCCTGTAGACTGGAAAGGTGGTTTCATATCTTAAACATAGATTTTGGGTGGAGTATGATTATAAAAGCACAACACACTCATTGTGGTTCTTACCCTGGTATCCTCCAAGTGCTCTATGTCAGCAGTACTGTAGCCATCCTTCATTCCTCGGGACAGGACCCGGAAGCGTTTTCCCCCGATAGTGTCCACTACTGATCGTCCATCAGGGAGGAAATGGACACTCCTGATGGTCAGCATGCAGCCATGATCCACAAATCTGCAGGGAAGGACACAAAGGTTTATTTAGGCATGTTTTGGCACTTTGTTGTTGCTGCCATGAATAGACAACCCACAGCAGATTGTAAGCAGCTGATTGCCTGCTTTACATATTTAACAGTTCATATCAGAGTGGATTTTATAACTACTGACTGATGTCCTAAAAGGAACTTATTTTGTAAATATGTAGAAATGTCGGGTTTTAAGATCCTCTAATTTTGTAATTCATACAAATCCATGTGCTGGCATGCTTACCCTTTCTGGGGATCATTAATACACATCCCAAACTGCCGTGTTCCCGTTTCCATGCAGCGGCGAATCATGAGGCGGTAACGTGGCTCGAAGACATGCAGGGGGCAAGGCACGGTGGGGTAAGCCATGGTACACACAAAGATAGGCACATTCTTCGTCAGACTGCACAGAGGGAGAGAAACATGTTAGACCCTCTGAGCCTCTTTGCACCTTTTACACACAGAAACATCAGATTATGAACATTCAAATCAACCAGGCCAGAAATATAAATGCTTACTCAGAAAGCTCTCTGGTCTCCTCGAGATGAGTTTTAGTCCTCTCTGCATACTCCTGACTCAAGTACTGTTTGATCAGCATGTCCAAGACAGTGGTCACCATGTACTTCCTACATGCTAGATACTGGAGAGAACAGGATACGAGTTAATGATTAAAACAGCGGGAAGCAACACATATTTTGAGTAGCACGATGCTAGCCAATCAAGCAGATTAATATCCAGAATCAAAACATGCCAAGACTAGACTGGTCGCTCACCTCTTTCAGGCTCTCTTTACAGAGGGGACACTGGGGTGTATGGTCCAAGCAGCGTTCCAGACAGTTTTTACAGAAGGTGTGGCCACATGGTGTAGTCACAGGCTCATAGAACAACCTGCATTGATCACAGATTACATTATCACTCTGAATGCTCAGGCATTTTCAAGTGTACAATGTGAGCTGGCATGTAAACTTCCTGGTAAATGAGTGCATGTAGCCCACTAGAGTGTGACCTTACCTCATGCAAAGGGAGCACTCCAAGTCATTGGGGTCCAGCAGGTCCAGAGGAACACTTCTGCAGGTTTTAGCTTTGGCAGCCTGTTGTTTGGAGCCTTTCTTCACACCTGAAGAAGAAAGCATTTCACAATTATTTTCCTAAACATAAACTGACATAAATGTGATGCAAAGTAGGTCATTATATATGTTGTTGGGATATGAAATGTGCTTCTTAATAATTTGGATTAATTAGAGTAGGGTAAACATAACAGAATGTGTGAGTGTTTACTCAACCCATTATACATTATTCCTGCAAAAAGTGTCCAATTAAGCTTAATTTTACGCGCCATTACTACTATTATAAGCTGAGTTCTTATACATGATATTGATGATACAGCAAAATAGATTAGATTTGGAAATCAAAATATAATACATTAGGAAGAACGGAAAGCAATACAATGGTGGGATTGTCCACTGACCTTGTTTTTTATGCTTGCTACTTCCGCTGTCCACAACACAGGGTTCTGCATCTGACACTGACAACTTCCTCTTCAGCAGGCTGCCCTTGTCCTGGTCCCCCAGCTGAGGAGCTGAGCAAACTCTCTTCAGCCCCTCCTCACCACAACTCGAGCCATGCATCCGTAGCGAATGAGCTCGGCTCAGACCGGGCCGCTCCACTCTTTCCCAGCGTTTCTGAATAATGACAGAAGACCAAGGGTAAGAAGATGATGGTGGTTCCTTCTAAACATGTGGCAACAAAAGCATTGAATCAATTTGTTGATAAACTATGTGATATCTGTATTCAGTGTGCTACTACCTCCAGGTGGTCCAGATGGTGGTGTGCCGAGGCAGCGCGGACCTGATGTTGTCTTTGGACTGGGCTCTGTGGTTGAGCTTGGGCATCAGCCACAAGGGTTTTACTGCGCAAGTGAGGTGACGTGTTCTGTGTTGTTTCCCTCAGGCCGACCTTGACGTTCTCGTCAGCCGGGGAGAGCAGGTCACACAGGATCTGTAAAAAAAACATTCAGTTTGTCATCCAAAGTCAGTGTCACCAAAGATAATTAACATAACTGTGACTAAGAACCCAGATCTCCGCAGGGGTAAGATGAATATGAGGGTAGTCAACTGACATGAATGAGTATGCTGGTGTTATATATTTGTCATATTTTACTTACATAATCACGAACAGTTTTGTCTTGTTGCTGATGTCACATAATATTCAATCTAACCACCAGATGTTGGCGTCAATCTAAATATTGCTCTCACTGATTCATGCAGATGAGTTTTTCATTAATTTAACTGCACTTTCCCCTCTGAAGGTGCGTCTTGTAGGATTTAGCAGCCATGGCTACTGTTGTTAGCATTACTGCTAGTTGATATCAGCCTGTACGTAGGATTCTATAAGTCTTCACATTTAAGAGGCTAAAATTTAGTTTGAAAAGGGTTTGGGAATGAAACTTTTTTTCTCTCTCGCTATTTTCAATTTGCCAGGTTTTGCAAAAAAAAGAAGCGCTCAAACATTGGGTTTAAAACAACATGTTTCAGTTTTTCCTGAGGCTCAAGTGTGTGGTGAGGAAATACAGACTTTTTGTCCTCTCTGCACAAAAGGGTCAATACTGCATACTGTAAATCCTATTCCATAACTGAGACCAAGAACAAACTTGGTTGTGATAATGTACGTGGCGATGCGAGGTGAAAACAGAGAGCAAACTTTGTTCAGAGAGTAGCCTTTGTGCTGTGTTCAGAATAGATGTCAACATGACCTCAGTTTGAACTCAGCCAGTTTGAAGTTCGACCATCAACCTTTCTTCCCAGTCTAGTTCAACCTTGAGGGCCTGAACTGTGATCTCTGAAATACAGATCATTTTAAACATATATATAGTGCATCACCAGACACGCTCACTCTTCACACATCTCTTTCCTTTTCATCTATATTTGCATTGTTTCCCAGCAATCCTGTGTAAGAGTGATTTTAGTGTCATTTTTGTAGAGTTTTTAATTTGTACATTTTTACTCTTATGTAACCTTATGTTCAGCATAGTTTGGAAGCCTTGTCATCTCTCAGTGAGGGCAGCAAGGATGGAGGCTGTCATTTTCAATTTCATTAATTTGCTGTTTTCATTAAATGGGTATTGGGAAGGCCTTTGAGACTGTAACTGTGATTACAGGTTACATAAACTTGATTTGACATTCTATTGATGCACGCTGTCTGGTTCCCACACTGTTTCAGATTGATGTCTAGCCTGAGCTGTGTCTCTGTCAGGATCAGAGAGATAAGGAATTCAGACACGATGTCAATACAACCCGCAACCCTTAACACCAGGTCCAATCAATTTCACACACTTTACACCAAGTGAAAACTGGAGATGACTAATGTGATTATGTACGCTTCCTTATACAATGATGATTCAGCGATGATTACACAAAACAGTTTCAACTGTCCTGTTATTCTGAAAATGTATGTAGCACTGCATACGAATAACTGCATGTCATTTATGTAACTACAACACTGCATTCTGTCTGTTAAGTGGTACTAATGTCATTACAGACAGAGTCACAAGACCTGACCGACTAACAACATTTTGTTCCATTTACTTCGCACTTTTCATATATAAACACAATATATGGTTGCAGTGCTGCATGTAACATTTGTTTTCATTACAGATTAATATAGCAATTATTTTTTTCAATTTGTCTATGACCTGTAAAAATATGACAAATGATGATCAGAAACAATGTGTTTCGCTGACAAATTTGAATCCATGGTCTGTGAAACAATCTGCAAAGACTGGATTTTATTTTCAATTTATATAGACTGACTTGAATGAGCAGAATAATATGACCATAGTAATTTCTTTCAGCACATTCCACACACATTTTCTATACATAGAGGCCGATGTAAAATGTAAATCCTATTAAAAACACAGCAATAGAAGAGGTACTGCTATCAGGATACCTATAAAACACAGCATTGTTTCCAGTTAAACTGTTAATTTAGTCATAAAGCTTAGGGGGGGACTTTAAGATCCATGAAAAGATACAGCTTCCATTAAGCCAATGTAGTATAATAGCAGATGCTTGCTATAAAAACAGAACAAATAGCTTTGTGCAATAAAGATCACAATGGGAGAGCTTTACGTTCACGGCTATCCAGTCAAAGACACTCGTGTGCCTAGATTCCTTAAAGCAATGGTTTTACTTAAATCTTTGCCTTAGTGTATTGAGGCTAGCTCCGCCAGCCTACTTACATAAACATTGCGTGACCTAAACTCAACGGACTGCCAGACTTTAGGATGACAACAGGATGAGTAACTTGAGACTTTAGGATGAGTCACACTGCCAGCACACAAATCATAACTCCTTTCTCTTAAATTCTCTCACCTTTTCCACTTGTCTTTTAGCACAGGGGAAGTCCTCGTCCATGGCCAGGCAGTGGAGGAAGACTTGGAGAGACTCGTCCACTTGGCCCATCTCATGCAGCACCATAGCTTTCCTAAACACAGCCTGAAAGGGCAGAAAGGAAGGACAGAAAGAGAGAAATCACACTTATTTACCAACATTTAAGCATGTATGCATCTTAAAAAAAACACTGGACACGAAATCATGCTGGACTGTTTTAAAACAGCCAGACAGAACACATATTACACTTCTTAAACACAAGGGAGAGATGCAGCTTTTTGCAATATGCAATGCAACATTTCTACGCCATTCAATAAATCAGTATGAAATGACCAATTACGGAAGTGCTTCTGCATGATATACTCAAAAAATACCCTAGGCTTCAACCCAGACATTTGGTCTCCTGAAGTAATAGTTACGAATGGCTTTGACCTTAATCACTGTATTCTCAAATGCGGCAGTCATGATTCTCTTTTGTAACTTATTTACCATCAGAGAAGGCCTTCTATATAACATTAAAAATAGCATGCGGTTGTTACAAATATTCCTTATACTCAAACAAACAGGATCCGCACAAAGAAACTATTCTATACTAATGACTAGTAAATTCAGCTGCCAAAACATGCATCCAAAATTATCTTTTTAAATTATTTTATAACATAACGAATGAAGAAATATGATTACATTCAGCATATCTGCCATCTTGTAACTATAATCCAATGACACGACAAATGAGGTGCTCGCTGCCGAGGCTTTCCGGACAGCAGTCTTAAAATACACCTTTTCTTAGTAATGGCCAGCTGACTAATTGAACACATGCCAAACTCTAGTAAGTGAAGGCAGGTGTGTGATGCGTACACAACCAGGCAATGCCTTACTACACCAACAAAATTTCTGTAGGAGGGGATAATAAATTACTGCAGTATCAGTGAGTGACCTACTTCAGCAGAACAGCTGGACCCGGGACAGAATTCTGTGTCCTCCAAAGCCAGACGGTACTGTTTGAGAGCCATGTACGCCTCCGCTCGAGACAGACGTGCCACCGCTGTTGTCTCTGGATCTGCAGGAGACATAAGGAAATGGAGAGGGGGGAGAAAAATCTTTATCGCTATAAGAAAATGTTTTACTTTGAACATTTTTCTTTCATATTAGAAAGCACAGAATTTTAGTTTTAACATATACCAGTAACACAGTAATAATCATACTAACTACATCTATTTGTAGTGTTTGCCTCAACAGAAAGTTTTAAAATCTGTCATTTCCTGCAAGTCATACGTTACATAAACACAAACACAAATTATATATTAACTGTGTCACTGAATTCTCTGCAAACAATGCAAAAGAAAAATAAGTTGCATAAACCTGAAAGAGCAGCTAGAGATCAATGGATTTTTAAAAATTATTTCTGTCCCTAAGGGGACCCAAGAGCTACAAATACTGGTATATACTCAAAAACAATAGCAAACAAAATCAAGAAGCCTAAGACAACTCTTAACACTTTCAGGAATGGCTAAATTATTCTGGATAATAATTAAGTATAAACATGAACATGGCCATTTTATTCCTGTGGATATGGATAACATTAAATTCAGGTCTATGGCATTCATTTAATAACCCAACTATGTCAATTTGTTATGAGCAAGTCTGGACCTTTGGACACAGTCAGTCCTGCAGACATGACTGACTAATGAATTCTGCAGTTTACCTGAATTCCATCAAAAGTTCAGAAAGTTTAATTTTCCTCACTGACTGAGTTGCAATTTTTCAGCATATGGCACGCTATCAATCCAAGTAATTTATCACCTCTCACTGAGACACATGGGATTTAATTCATTTTTCTGATGTATGGCAGATGCTAATGTGAAAGAAACCACCGGTCATTTGTCTCGACATCATAACATCCACAAAGCACCCCTGAATATCTGGAAGTTTCTGTCCTGCCTCTCAGGTTGTCTGCAGCACTGAGGGCCAACACTGTCAAAAGCAGGTGGTGCGACTGCATCATAGTGACATCAGTCTACATCCCCGACCCAATGTCAAGTGACAGTCTTATCAGAAGGTGCCACGCCAGTTATGCTCATTTAGCTTTTAAATTACATGGATGACTGCTTCTTCTTTTTTTACATTATGTTTGGCAATCCACCTTTATTGGACAGAGAGAGAGAGGGGTATGACATGCAGCCAAACCATAGACGGTGTGTTTATGGTGTGGTTATGTAGCCTACGCTGTCACCATTCCATAACTGGTTTACTGGCTTTGTGAGTCCACCAGTTACATGATGCAGGACCACAGCAGTTTGTGCGTCCACATTTTGCAAATGGATGTTATGTTTTTACAGCATTTTACATTCAATTTGTAAGTAGTAATTATTGTAAGTGGCAAAAGCAATAAATCATAACATGTAAATATAAAAGTAATTCTGCAGTAGTTTAGGTTGTCCTGCAGGCAATGTTTGACTAACATGAGGTCAACAGGGATAAGCCAAGGTTACATGTGCGTTATATCATTTGACCCAAATACCATGGATGTATCCATAAGCTCCCTTAAACCAGGTGAAGGTCCGGAACAATTCCAGCCATACTGTCAGACCACCAGACCATATTTTCAGGGTGTGGGAGATCAGATGTGAATCTAAACTACTGCACATAGGGACTAGCAATCACCACATTATGACAACAATAAATGAAAATGGCATTTAAACTCATTGACTACAATAGCTTAAAATAACTGAACAAAAGGAAGTCAACATGGTTATTTCCTGCATGAGGTAATTTGGGATTCAGTGGTTCTGAAGTAATAAAAGAAACCACACTAACCACAACACTTTACCCCACTTTTATCCATGAACTGTTCAATAAACATGGAAGGCAGTTTCCAACTTAAGGTCATCTCCATGAGAACAGCTGTGCATTTTACTCAAAGACCCATTAGACCATTAATGTTACTTGAGAAAGGAGCATATCTCATTCACTTCACTGACTTTTACAGCCATTACTGGTATTTGCACCAGCAGCCACAAACCTCCATCATGACTTAGTTGTTGTTAACTATAAATCATGTGCCATAAAAAGAGCCTAGTTTCTCTCATTGCATAATATTGGGGTGTGTTACAAAAGCTAATTCACTGCCTAACTAAGGGTCTATCTGGACCACCAGCCTTCCCTTGCACCGCAAATAGCGCATTCATTCCCTTTTGATACATTTATGAAAGCGTTGGCTCGCATCAGCCATAACAATTGCAAAATACAAATGCCCAACCCCTTTTATAAGTTACAAAACCTGCCCCAATATGTGTCATGACCTGCCTTATGCAACTGGCGCCGAGCGCGCATGCCCAGCTATGCGCAATTTCGTAAGCAGGACGTACCAGGTTCCACGACAGCCAATGGGAGGAGATTGGCACCCGTACAACACATGGGTGTAATAGAAACGGTTTTCAAAATGTTGGTCAGTAGAACTCACTCTACTTAGCCCCTTGGGATACACTGACAACAAACAAACACTATTAATAGTATCATTTGTAGGTATCTAATTGTCACACAGGGTTAATTAAGTTACGTCTCAATAACGCATCATATTCCTATCGTCCCAACTGAGCGTGCGCAGCAGACACAGTACCAGGAAACACCTCCTTCCTCTTAGAACATGGATGTAAGGTTATGTTAACAACACTTACCACACTGAATAATATCTGTTGCTAGCGACACAGCCTCTTGATAGCGTTTTCTTCTACACAGCTCGTCCACTTCACATAGTGCTTTCGACGTTTTCAGCTCTTCGGGGAACCATTTATCTAAAAGTCCGCACAGAATTACATTCACTTTCTCCTCACTCATCACTGTCTCGCTGCACAGCTTGCATTTGGAGAGCAGCCGTCGTTGTAAACATCTTTTACAATACGAATGTCCACAGGCTAGGGTCACAGGTTCACCTAAAAAATTATGACAGTTGGGACAGGCAAACGCGTCGTCCCCAGAGCTGTCCCCTGCGTCCCGACTCAGGCCCGAAAGTGCGTCTGGCCCAGCCGCTTTTCTCTTAAAGTTGCGGAGGATACATTCCACAAAAGTGCTTAACTGTTCAGGTCGCACGGGGCCATACCGCATAGCCGCCGAAAACCAGTCAATGGCTTCTTTGAGGCAGTTTTCCGATGCTAAAGCGTTAGCTTTCTGTAGTATAAGTTGATGGTGGTCCTCATCTTCCGAGACGTTGTCCGAGTCAGCGCCGATGAAGAAGGCGCTTCTCTCCTCCGTTGAGTCCTCCACTTGCTGTTGGAGCGACATTGTAGTGTCCAAAAAAATGAAATAAAATGTTATTTGTGGCTGGGTTTTCGTCTGGTAACGTGTCTATACATTTTTGTAGCTGCCGCGGTCCTTCACAGTACTAGTGAACCGACTTTCTCGCAGACAGCCGTTTGTTACATAAAAAACAGCGTCACGTGAACAGCAAGCAAGAGCCGTGATTGGTCAGAATGTCTCGGTTACAAAACCTGCGTTCGAAAGTTTCATAACTGCGGAAGAGACGTAGCGAAGTTGACTGACTGTGCCGGATCACACCGCTCCTGTGAAAGTGCCCCCAGGCTGCAACTGTGATGTAAACAACACAATATAACAAAAACATGTAATATAACTCCTTGTTGATATATTGATCAATAAGTTGGGCGTTTTTGAAAGCAGTCAGGAAACACACCTAGCAAACCCCTTCATAACTGGTTGTGTAATAAGATTTTGTAACGCCCTCGATAGGTTTTCTTAAAAAACTTCCAACGACGTGTTTCACAACAACCTTCATATTTGTCTCTGTTGCCATGACAACTAACTGTGCGTCTCCTGTAAATATTTCGCATAAATTATCCCAATACTTGCTAAATAATTCAATCCAAAGAGAATTAAATACTAAATCATTTTAAATATTTTGATTTACTTCTAAACCCTGCATTACAACAAGACATTGAGGTCGATCTCCAAAGCCCCAGGCCATGGGCACTGAAATCCGTTTTCACCTTTTATCTTTGGATCTTTCATGTGGGCTGTTTGGGATGTATCTAGACAACCCAGTTGGGCCCCATAAAGATAAATCATTAGCACCAAATAGACCCAATGTGTCCATGTGAATAAAATCTGAAACATGCACTGATATAAAAAGACCTATTCCGAGTTTTACAACGGAAAGTCATCAAGGTGATTCCTGCACTCTTAATTCTTGATCACTTTTTTTTGTCTGGGGTCTTTTTTGTCTCAGTGGTATCTTGTTGCCATTTCTCCTACATGCAACTTGTTCTATATGTGCTAATATTATATTATATATATGCTTTTATGTTTTGGTGAGCCAAAGACAATTTTCCACTCTGGTGGAAAATAACGTATTTTATTCTATGCACAACTAAGTCTCTTCAATGATATGTGTAAATATACATATTGTAAAGGTCAAAAAATGACTGATTGGTCCTTGGACCCCATCCAACTTTTAAAACCCAGTTATAGCTCAGACACAAGAGGCCTACAGATCTGCTGTCACGACATGTAGCGCTGTCTGTCGCCTTCCATCATCACCTGTCATCTTGTGCAGCTCGGGCCACCGCTGGCCTGTAACCACTGTGTTGTTGCTTTTTACAACACAGAAGCTAAAGTTAGCAACATATCAAATAAAAAATGAAAATTGCAAAAGCAAATGACCTCACAACAACAAAAAATATGATTTATTTGAGCTAAATTTGACTTGAAGTAAACAGTCCTTCAATAGACAAGCAACATGTGAACAGCACTAATCTCAACAGAACTATTAGATGGCAATGATATTAACATAGCCATCAAACAAGGTAGCCTCCTGTCCTCTTGTCACTAATTTTTAATTCAAACAGCTCCAGTCTCAAGGAAACACATGATGTGCTGTGCGTCACCTTTTTTAAGAATTCTGTGATAATTACTAATGGATAAAAAAAAAAAGCATGAAAAGTGTTATATAACTTGCAACAAAACCAAAACAGTTATGACTTCATAGTGAGCCAAACATCGGCCTGCAGAAAAACAACTCATCGTCAGAATAACCAAAACAACATGTTGTCCAGCATCAAAACGTCTTCTGCATACTGTATAATATATTCTTGTCTTGTGAAGTCACACTGATTAAAATGATCAGCGTCTCTGCCAATGTTGATGCTCATTCATCTATCTATAAATATATGTAGTGCTATACTGATAAATCTGGTTTGAAGGAAAGACGTTGCAGAATGTGATTGGGGTTATTTGAGGCCAAACAAGGTGTGAGCCTGATGCAGCTTTGTATACTGTGGTGGGACACTGCCCTCTAGTGGTGAAAGTGCTCCATTACTCCAATAAGAGACGGGCAGAGAAGTGCCAATGGAAAGTATGCAAACAATTTAGAAAATGCTTCTTGAAGAAGCCTGCCCTACTGACTGCATTCCCACTTTTATGCTTTTATGAGCCTGATTGCTGCTTGGCATCCTCTGGCAGGGCCCTACTGATCCAAAATCTCGACTTGTCACTAAAGGTGGCCAGTCCTTTGCTGTCCAGGCCCCTCAGCTGTCGAACAGCAAACTCAGCGTCCTCTTTTAAATCTCTTCTTAAAACTCACCTTTATCTTATGGCTTGGTAATTGTTTAAATTATTTCATCTTGTTTTATGTCTGGATCTTACTGACTTTTAGTATTGTTTATATTGTATAGCACTTTGTAACTTTGTTTTTGAAAGGTGCTTTGTAAATAAAGTTATTACTATTATTATCTTGTTCACCTTGATATTTTTACTAAAATATATTTAAAAGCTTAGGTTTAAGAGGAATTAATTTAAGAATTAATATACTTTAATCATATAAAAATACTTACCTCCAGTGATTTTGTGTCACCTGTAAAATGCAAATTTAAAAATCAAACAGAAGTAATTCAATATATATTTTGCAAGACAGATGTTTTTGGTGCCTTCATACATTATTTTAATGTTATGTTTTTAAGGGAGTGTGGCTCCGGTGAACAAAGGGGCTCAAGAGTGCAGAGAAGTCTACGTGGTTGGTGAGCATGCTAATCTTATTCCAAACAGCCACTAGAAGGCAGTGTTGAACTGTAAAACAGACATCAGTTGGGTGAGACAGTTCAGTGACCCCTTGTGTTTGGCCTGAGACATTTCAACAAGGCTTCAGCTGGATGTGTTCCAGGCTTTAATCTCGTGTGTGCCACACAAGTTAAGAAAATATCTGAAGGATGGCAGATAAACATCTTGAACCTCAGGCAGAGAAAGATGTACGTGTCGGTACACTCAACACTCTTCCTGTTTTTGTATGATTTTTACTTTTTGTTACCTGTTTCAGTAAAAAATATTCATGCTACCACATCAAGACTGTGACAAACATGTGTGGGATTTGGATTTGACTCTGCCACATCTGGGACACCAATCATTAGGTCACTAAAACGACTAGACTGTGAGTGTGAGAGAGTGTGTGTAGGTGTATTTTTGCAGGCACAGTCACCAACATATTTCTTTGTTGAAGACAGACTCATAGATCTGTTTCTTCAGTGCTTAAAAGCTTTACTTCCAGTCTTTGGAATCTCTGGAGTGTCGAGATCTGATGAGGAATGATATGAGGTCAACTGTAGAAACATGGTGTGACAAAATTCTTTGTCATTTTTTTTTTGTTGCCATGTTGCCTCTTAAAACACAGTGTTATCATGATGACATACCATTTCTGTTGCCACAACAACACCACAAGTGATCCATCAGAGCATTCCAGTCCACATGGAGATATGTGTCCCTGTCAGATATTTGGCAAGCCTGATTTCTTGTGACCTAACTACGACTACTCACTGCTCGTGTTGGTGTTTTAATGCATATGCCAGGCTTCTCAAACATGCAATGAAGACCGATAAACATGTGCAAGTAGATGCAGAAAAATCACCTCTTTCAGTCTGACTGCCCCTTTTCCATCATTTATTTCAAAACCCACTGCTGATGGAGGAAGATAGAATGGGGTATGCCCAGTTATACAAATATAAAACCTTCACACTGCTCTGATGCAAACTGAAAACAGCATTTTTGATAAATGCCTGACAAACTGGACGAAGAAATGTGCACACACACGCAGGCATGCGCTCACACGTTTGTATTCATTTATCAATGTGGGAAACCTTCTGCGCCTGATTCTCAAACAACGGTGCAGGAATGCAGCCCTGGTGCTGACTCTCGGTCGGCCTTATCTGTCCCTGCATAATCTCCCAGAGGTGTTTGGGTTCCCAGCAAAACATACGTACACATGCACATGCAAAAACATACCAACATTTGGAATGAGCACGCACACACATACACACTCAGAATAGAAACAGAGAGAGAGAGAGAGAGACAGAATTTGCCTGACCAGGATTATATTATTCAAACAAAAAGAGAAGTGAAGACAAATCTGTTGAACATTACAAAGTCAAAGGCAAGAACATGCATACATCTGTGGTTACGTGTCCTTTGAGACTCTGGTTAATCTCTACTTCCTGTGTTGCATGAAGCGTTCATGGTCCAACAGAAAAAAAGTGAGCGTGCCAGCACGAAATGTAAATGCATTGTCTTGGCTGTGGGCTTTCACAGTCATGTTAACACTTGTTTCTGCTTTCACACTGCACATGTGTGGAAAGTACCCGTCCTGAAGCAATGTAAATACACACAGTCCAAGTACATAGATCCTAACACTGTTATTCCAACGTTTGGATAAGAACAAAACAAATACAGCATGTGACAGCTTCGTACAGTATGTGCTCTGGAAAGATGTTCCTCCTTCAGACCTCTCGTTGTGTCAAGCGATCACAAACATAAAGGGGTACATTAGCCCCCACTCTGACCCTTCGACCCCCCCTCCTTCTTTGCCGCATGACTGCCCCCCTCCCTGTTGAGTCTGCCGGGTCTAGACCAGGACAGCTGTGGTAATAACGGACCCCATTGTCTTCTGCTGTATGAAACTATTATGTAAGACACATGACGAGTGAGATCACCATCTACCGAGCCAGTTGATACCCCAGTGCCCGCAGCTCACGCCTCTCTGGCCTCAACGGTGGATTTATTGGTGTGGAATGAAGGCAAGACAGAGAGAGGTGGATGTGGCCGTGAGGAGGGAAATCCAGATCTGAGAAGGTGTCCAGACTGTGGTGTAAACAAATGACTATGGAGATTATGAGGGATTTAAAAAGCTGCATTCTTTTGGTCTAAAAGGTTGATGTGGTGTGATCTCACATTATTACATAACTCTCAAGACACACATTTCTTTATTTTAATACATTTAATAGTGCACTTTGATTAACCTGTACAGAAATAATATTAATAAAAAAGATAAAACATTTGTTCGTTTCTGTAACACAAAGCTTAACATTTACAATAAAATAAAATAAAATAAAATGATATGATACAAAACAAACATATATCTGAGGTATAAATATATTTGTTTTAAATTAACTGTCATTGTCATGCGTTATTATTTGGCAAGAGACGCAGTTAAAAAGGTACAAACATTTATGATATGAACAATGGCTTAGTGAATTAATCCTACAACTCAACACACAAACGCGGGCCCTCAGATCGAAGCGTGAGTGTTACGAATGAAGGTCAGCTTTGTTATGACGACCTGAAACTTCTTTTAAAACACTGACACGACAGCACGGAGAAAGAAGCTTACACAAGAGATAGTTTTCCTTCCTTTGAAATCACACAAACATTCAATCTGCCCTCTTCTTTACAGTAAAACCTGTAAAATCTCCACCTTTATAAAAGGACCTTTTTTTTTTCTCAGTTTACTTCTCATCTTTTATGGGACTAGCCAGAGGTTTCCGTTGCAAGTTAGAACAGTGCATTGCTTTTTTTCCTGTTCTCATCAATTGTGAAATCAATATTTTTCTTTCTTTTTTTTTTTAAATGTATACAAGTGACGTCCGGCCTACAACAACAAAAAAAAAAAAGAAAAGTGAATTGACTGTGCTCTTAACAACACTACCTCTAACATTTTTAATAGTGAGGAAATCTCAATATGGAAAAGCTACCATCCTTTTCCAAAATTTGGTCCATTATTGTACATCTGTTGGTCTTAGATTTCAGTTTTGTTGGTGTGATCCTGTAAAATATGCAGCGTTCACTGTCTCCAACACTGATCCTCAGTCACAAACAGTTCCTTATTCAAACTCATGGCACGTCGAGGCTAGCTGAATGTTAGTTCTTCTTGAGGGAATGAGGAGACTGATCTGTTTGTATGTTAGTAAATGAGGCCCTCTCTTTGATCGTTCCTTCTGTTTTTTTGGTGAGCCAGCCACCGATTCTCCTCTGTCTCTGCCTTCCTCTACTGAAACACTAAAATCCTCTATGCTATCAGCCACCTGTCATCTCACTATATCCTGCCTATTGTCTCCACTCAGTCTGCATATTACCAGCACGTTCACATCTTTCTTCACCCATGGATTCATCAATCAACTGACCATAATATTATCTATTATCCATCCTGTGCTTTGCTGTAACAGAAATAAAGGGGACAGAGGTGACACAAGACCGACACAAACCATTACCGTGAACAGAATACTGTATGTACACATTATGCTGCCACTGGAAACCAGTGCGAGGAATATGTATTTATTAACCGTTTCTTGCTTTCAACACTCATGCACACACACAAACACTCGTTGAATCCCCCCTCGCTTCTCAGAAGCAATAGCACCCTTTGGATAAAGTTTAAACCCCACATCCTGTATCAGCAACATCATTTCCTTTGGCCCGTCTTGGCGGCACACTCAGAGCCCCAACAGAACAGTTTTAAACGATAACATCAGTCTGTTGTGACAAAATCAGAGCAAAAAAAAAGAAAAAGTCCTTCAATCCAGGATCCAGGATTTGTCCTTTAAATGTGAGTATAACAAGGCTTGGACCCCATCTACAGCTCTGTTGGAATGGGTGAAATGAGTCATTTTCGAGTCCTCTAAAGGATCCAAATTATGGTCCAACAGTCCGCGGTCCAGTTGAGCTGTTGAGTCTGTTGTTGCCCAAACTGCACACTGCTTTCTCATTTGTCCATGGGCACAGTGAATGAGTCACGTATCCGCGCCACCTCAGCAGCGCACAAGTGTCCACACAGTTTATTGTACCACTCTGGGAAACGACCCCTGGAAAAAAACAAAAACGAAAGAGACATGATGTTAGCGCATTGTGCCGTCAGCTAAAAGGGTTTTAATGACCCTACAACTAAAGCCAATTTGTGTTTGCTCTGGTCAGCCGTTTACTCACCTGCAGTCGATCCTGGAAATATGTGTGAGTCTGGATTTGTTGGCTCCGTAGGGCTCAATGTAGTAGCGTGAGGTGAGGACGTTGGCCCGAACGCCTACAACAGGTGCGCCTTCATGGTCCACAGATGTACACACCAGTGCACACGCTCCCTTTGGCAGCTCTGTCACCCATGTTCTAGTAGAGAGAGTAAAACGTTTGAGTTAAAAAACAACATTAAATCAGAGCAGAACGTCGAAAAAGACAAAGAGAGATGTGAGATAGACCGGAGGGAAGAGAAGGAAAATGGGCATGTTTACCTGAGCACCAGGTGGTCTCTGGTGGGATGTGGAGCCATGCTGTCCCTGACGTACTGATAGACCTCGGTCCTCTCATCCAGGGTCTCCACCACACGGCTCTCGAGCAGGTCCTCGTCCCAGTGGCCCTGCTCCCGCAGCACTCGCGTCAGAACCTCCTCGGGACTCGCGGGCACCTCCACGGTCACCTTCCACAGCCGCAGTGGAAAGCCATCATGCACCTGGGGAAACAGACGGAAAGAAAATTACTTTACATACAGTCCTTTTTTTTAAATTATTAGTATTTTAGCACATTTCATGTCTTTATTTGAAAGCTGAAAGCAGAGAGATGACAGGAAATGAAGAAGAGAGAGAAATTGGGAATGACATGAAACAAAGGGGACCAGAACAAAATGTTAGTTATGAGTCCTGAAGGTAGGCCTGGGTGATGATTAAGGGTTATTGTTTCTCTCTATATATGTGTGTTGTAAAAAACTAAACGTTTTTCAAAATCTGTCATAGTGTGAGATGTTTAATACTTGAGGACACATATTGTTTTTTCCATATTTGACATCATGCATTTTCTAAAGTGGGCAGTAGGGGTTCATGTGGTGAATATGAACGATGACTGCAAGTGATCGGAAGCTTCCATTAGGATATCTAATCTCATCAGTCATATTCACAGAAATTAGACGCGGTAATTCAGCCATAATTTAACTCAACAACAGTCAGGTTGTGTTTGAAAACCTCCCAATGCTCTTTGGCCAAGTCAGCTGCTTCCTTCTGATGATGATAAAGAACACACACACACACACACACACACACACACACACACACACACACACACACACACACACACTGCGCCTTGTGACTCTCAAACTGCAGAAAAGATAACCTCATACAGCAGCGCCCTCGCACACTAGACACAGGAAATGTAGGCCTGGGATAATGGTGAGGTTGTGTATGTTTGCGTGTGTGTGTGTGTGTGTGTGTGTCTATGTCAAGCTTATGTCATTCTGGGATAGAGTCCAGTACTGGGATGGGAATGAGAAGCCGAGCGCCAGGCCAGTTTCACACGGATGTGTTTCTATACAGGAAACCCTAACTGCTGGTTTTCCACTACATATTTAGAGAAGCAGGAGAGAGTGAAAGGCAGACATGAAGGGGAAGACAGGAAACAGTTGAAAAGGCTTCATGAATGGTGGCTTGTTTACACTCTAAAGACAGATTGACTGATTATCTGTTTTTTCTCTCATTCATTAATCCTGAATCCTGAATTGAACTTTTACTCTGCAGATCTCTACAGATTCATCCCTGTATTCACCCTCTGCCACAAACAAGCACACTGAAAGCCGCCATATGGACTGAACAGACGACGTGTCTTTCTAAAATGAACTGTAGTGAGTTGATGAATAAACACGTGGGCTTACCTTCCTGCAGGCCAGCTCGGCGTGCTCGGGTGTGGAGCAGCTGTCATAACCTTTAAACTTGTCCTTGGCCTCTTTGAGGAGGGCGTCCAGGCTGTCCTGTAGGTAGGCCCTGTAACCTCCCTGCCCGGCCTCTTCACCTGCGAGGTCCTCCAAGCGTCGCGGCAGCAGCGCCTGCTCCACATACGAGTTCCTGCAGCGATTCATCTCCTCTGGGATCTGTGAGGGGAACGATGAGGGTCAGTCCTTAGTCCTTAACTTTCCATTGTGTTGCTGGAGGCCATGAGCAGCTAAGGTGTGTGATGGTTAAATGTGTTTGATTTGGTTTTGCTTTCTTCTTTGTGAGAAATATCAATAAATGTCTACAACAACACAGAGACATAAAAGCAACGTCTATATTTGCATATTCATGTATTCTGGATTGTTAAATGTGGGAGAAGGAGTAGATGTAATTTTAACAATCAGTAAGGGATCTCTGACTTATAAATGTCCTCTGATAAGAGTGATCAGTGTTTTTTGTGTTTGTCAGGCATCTCCTCCCTGATTACATTAGACCCTTTAATTAATGGGAAACTGTATTAAACACAACTTGTGAAAGGATGCATAACAAACATGGAAACACACCACATCCTATTTTCATCTCTTTGTTTGCCTAGCTCATTCTCTCTGTCTGCAATATTTCAGGTTTAATTGAAGACTAACAATATTACTGTCTAAGAAAAGGATTTTCATTAGATAATAAAGGGCTTGTTGAAATTACATTTCATAGGCCATATCCCTGTTATAAACCTCCACAAAGAAATTGAGATCTAATTAAAAGAAAATAATTCAGGAGGTAATTGAGTTTACTTGTTGCGTGATGTGTCCGCGAAAGGAAGCTCTTCCATAATCTAATAAAACTTTGAACAGTAATGACCCACAGTATGCCGCCTTTTAGCATTTACTGTCAGAGGAGACTGCATTGGGTTGAATGGGATTGAAATTGGATTAGTAATAGTGTAGTTTGCTGATTATTTCCTGTTTATCCAGTCAAGTGCTCTCCGTGTTGACACACAGAACCACACCGGATGAGGTGGCTTCATTGGGTTTGCGGCTTTTGTGGGACTATGCTGTGTTTTGAACTTCCTTCACAAATGCTTGAGTTTGATTTAAATGGACAGAGACGTGAAATAAAGTCCAGTTCTGCACAAAGGGGGCATTTCAAACTGAAGGTCGGTCTGCACATTTAGTTTATGTAATCATAACATTGCTTGAACAAATGACAGCATGAATCGGATCAACGAGTTATGTAACTGAGACTGTGTTTGTCTACAGGACAAACACGGGGAGACAAGGTGTTTGGCGATGACATGATACAGCGAACCAGGTGAGGTTCGTTCTGTCAGCAAACACACCTTCATTGACTTTAATGGCAGATCTGATTTATCTTTGCATGTGACCTCTTCAGCTTTTAATTTTCATGCCAACCTTGACTTTCAAAGTGATGAGTCTGCTAAGTGAAGAGTACACATTCAGCTCCAGTGTTGTTAGCTACTGACCCGGAAGAGTTTTCTGCACTCCTGGATCATGTGTGCCAGGCCGTGAGTGGCAGCCAGGTTCTCATTCAGGTCTCTCTGGTCTGGCTTTCCCAGTGTCTGCTTCCTGTTCATCACCCTTTGACCAAGGAAGAGGGGACAAAAGGAAGACAAGTGGTACACAATTAGCATCCATCATCCTGACAGTGGGTGTGAGAGAGGGCAGAAGTACACCTGATGAACCCTTTTCTGCCAAATGTGGCGCAACATATGTGTTTCTTAATTAGGTAAAGATGTTTATGTAACCTTTCTATTTCCTCTGTCTCTCTCCCTTCCGCCTCTCTCAAGCTACAGTACATCCACATCCACATCTACAGTATCCTGCTCTTTTGTTTCTTTAGAGGGACCCTTTCCTGTTTTGAGAATGTACAGCATATTATATGTTATGTAAGCTGCTAATACAATAACTGTGTCAGTGACGGCAATCAAAATAAAGACAATATCATTCAAATGTACTGATTGCAGTAGTGTAGAGGCACACACACAGACACACACACAGACACACACACACACACACACCTTGGCGAGGAGCTCTCCTTGCGGCGCAGGGTGTTGAGGTGGAAGAGGGACGGGGCCAGACACACAGCAAGGTTGGTGGGAGTCATCTGGTTCTCAGACACGCTGGCCGTCACGTCGCTCAGCAGACACAGCAGCGTCCGCAGAGCCTCGCGGCTCTCGTCAGGCAGCAGCAGCACAGCGGCTCGCACCGCCTGCAGACGGAGCTCTTTAGGCATGTCTGGAGAGGAAGAGGGAGGATGTCAGGGCTCGCTTTTTATATTATATGCAGAAAAAGACTAATAACCACTGTCATGCTACATCCTGTCATCTTTTTTTGTGTCCGCTGGTTAACTTGCCATGATGGGATCTATGTTGACCTATGTAATATCTGAAGTGTGTTATATAAGCCTACGTGTGTGTGTGTGTGTGTGTGTGTGTGTGTGTACAGTATATGCTTCATGCTTCATACTTCATGCACAGCAACTGGTTTTGTGTCAGCTTATATCAACAGTTCCTAATGGAGCTATTACAATCATAAAGGAGCAGAACTTGAGACCATGTGAGTCACAGAAGGATGGACCAATACTGTACCACATAGATCACCTCATTCCGCAGGTATTTCCTGCGCTCACCTTGTTTGTTTTCTTTTTAAAGTTTCACAATTTCTTGCTCAATGGCAGGCAAGCGTCTGCAGCTCTAAAACAATACGCTTCATGCAAATCCTCTTACAGATGTGTGGCTGTGTGTGTGTGAGGTAAAGGCATGTGTGACCGCATGTGGATGCCTCTACAAGACTTTGTTTATACTTTGAATGTACGTGTGTGTTCTTACACTGATATATCTGGAGGAAGGTCTCAGACAGTTTGCTAGTGAGCAGGGGTTCTGGCAAATCTCTGAAGTACTGCTTCAGCATGTCTGCAACGTCATATGCGGATTGGCCCTCGTAGTTGACTCCTCCCCCATCTGCGCCGCTCGCCTCGTTCATTTGACGAAGAGCTTGGATACGAGATTTAACTCCTGATTTCCTAAAAAGACCCACCTGGACAAAGAGTGAAGGACAAAGAGAGAAAGAGTTACGTCATACATACATGCACAGAAACCTTGTAAGTCAGCTTTGAACTATAATTCCCTTATTAGCCTCAGCGTTAACATGAGTACAGTGTTTGATCCTTATAATTAAGGCGTATCAAAAACGATTAATGTGCTCAAAGCAAAGAAGCGTCTTTTAAAGCTGCAGGCTGTTATCGTTGAAAATAATATTCTTGACTTATCCCCAAATCCAGAGCTTACAGTCAATATGGTTACATCACAACGGATCCTGTTATTTACACGAAGCTCCGTGACTCCCAGTGGGCATTCTTATACTGAATGTTGTGTAGGACCTCATCAGTGGCCTTTTAAGGCCGCATGAAATGGCAATGTTGGGGAGGAAAAGAGAAAAAGGCTGTTGGCTTGTCCAGCCTGAATATTTTCCATGAGCTTTCACCACTTCCAAACAGAGGCGCCTTGTCCTGCTTTGAAAAGAACACCATCACTCTGTTTTCTGTTTTTCCCTCCATTAATAGCTATTTTCTCCAAACTCCCTCTTTCTTTCCTTTATGAATGTACACACACACTCTGAGATAAATCTTCCACAATGTCTCTAGATTAAACAGAAAGATACAGGTGAGTTAACAGCTGCACACTTTGACTCTCTCCAGGCCTCCCCGCTTCATCGAATGTGTGACAGAGAGAAGAGAAAAAGGGGAACAGGCAGAAACTGTATACACACACTGACTAAGTGGATATCAGGCTTTTTCCGATCCACTGCTCCATCTTCTGTAACATCCAGTGAAATATGAATATTTGACTGATGGCAGATGTCCTAAAATTAAGATATTATATAACTCCAGCACCTTTAAGAAAAGTTTTTTTCTCTTAGTTGTGGAAACTGAAAACGATACTTAAAGCTAAATGACAGGCTGGCAGGAATTGTGAAGTTATATGTACCCTGAAGTTACAGCGTATGCACAGGTTAATGTATACATCTGTCTGTACATATTGCTTATGTACATGTTTATTTGTGTATTTTATGTTACCTGGTCGAGGCACTGGTTGCGTAAATAACGCATGGCCTGCTGAATTCCCTGAGGGAGGGGCTGGCCTGTCCGCTGGACGATGACTTGTAGTGGCACACCGAACACATTCCTGTCTTTGTAGTCGCGCACCTTGATCCGCTTCATAAACTTTGGCACAGCCCTGCAACATACACACAGGAGAAAAGAAAATCATCAATATCTGCTAGATATTGACATGGATTTTTATATGAATTTAGCAATTAATTTTTAAAAGGATTTCTTTAACAGGTCGTATTCATTCTTACTTGGTCTTATTTGAAGAACCTACCTTGTCATCAACAACTACACATCAAAACACTAACAAAATCTCAGACATGGTTGTTCATTTAGTCTCTGCGAGACTAAATCAAATTTTTACAGAGTCACCCTAGCTACCAAAATGTGTGTGTGTGTCTTATGTGTGTACAAGGAGGAAACCAAGCAGGCTGCGGAAGCCTGTCTCCAGGTTCATGACGGGGGGGGTATACAAGGTGAGGGTAGAATGGGGGGGCGGTGTACGTCGGTGTATCAAAAGGGGAGGATCCCACTGCTTTATACATCCACACAAACTGCCTGTCTCACTATTTCTTACTCTGTGTGTGTGCGTGTGCACTTGGACACAAGTGAACACCAAGTCTACAACCACAAACCCCAGCGTTGAAACATGCAACTCTGACCGATTCACAAGAATGCCGCCACAGATTTATGGCTGTGTATCTCTCTGCATGGGTGTGAGTGTGTTTAGCAGAGAGACGCTATGCGTGACTCAGGACAGGCTCGTCTTTGTAAGAGCAGGCGTTCACAAGACTCCGAGCGCTTCTCAGAACCACAGTTTGGGAAAACTGGAAAAGGAGCATGTTATGATCCCGGCCCGGAATTCTGAATATGTGTGGGCCTCCAGCAGCCAACAAGTGGCCTCTGTCTTTCAGTGAGCCCCAGCCTGTCATAAGACTGTCATAACGCCTTCTATTCCTGTCCAAGGAGGGCCTTGGGTAGAAGAAAGAGGGGAAGTGGAAAAACACAACAAAATGATGCGATTTTTCACTTTTAGTTCATTTTCCTCATTGGAAAGCAGTTCTTTCTTTCTTCAAATGTTAAAACAGGTAATGCTGGGCAACTGCTAATGTTTTTGCACGATAACGTTTTTCTGTATTCTATATTTTGACTGTGAAGAATATCCAGTGATGCAGTAGATGATGAAGCGAAGTCTAGTTTATATCAATGCTTTCAGTTCAGCTTATCTAATAGAAATTCTCCCAGTATTTGACTTCAGAAAAAGAGAGAAACACGCAGGAATATAGATGAAAAGAAAAGGAAGAAGTTAGGTCTAAAGCAGATACAGTAACAAGGAGGATATTAAGTGCCATTATCGTGAGCAGCATATAATGTGACGTCAGACCAATAGTCTAGAAGTGGTAAAGAACGTAGTGGTGGAGGGATAATTGTTGAGGACAGATCTTTCTAGCCTCCAGCTCTTGTAACACCATGTGTGTGAACTGCCATGATTGTCCCGTTGAGAAAAAGACAATGTACACCCCTTCCCGGCAATTACAGGCCTGGGAAAAGAATGTGAAACCCAACCTCTGCGGACAGCCGTCACCACACTATACAACAACCTGCAGATGGAGGGGATTGGGAGACGGGTGGGACAGAGGGGTAGTAGTTGGATGGATGGCTGAATGGGTAAATTCAAGGGCATCACTTACGAGGAACAATTAGCCAGACGCAGAAGGCATTTCACATGACAAACTTTGAAAAAGCTTTTAAAAAAACCCAGTGTGTTTGTCGAACAATCCCCATAGGAGATCGCCTTCTCTTCAATACATATTCTCTGTGCCTTACACAAGCATCCCATTTTCCTCCAATCCACTCACCAGCTGAAGCCATGTTTGTTTGTAGGGGTGTGTTTCTCCAGCAGAGCAGTGAGCTGCAGCAGGGACAGCTTCTGGAGCAGATTCATCTGTAGCACAGACTGGCAGCTAATCTGGAGTTGGGCCGAGGCCAAGCTGGGCCGATGGGAGTTCTGGAAGCTCGGCCAGCGGAGTTTCTGCGGCCTGGAGTACAGGAAAAGAGGAGGTGAGAGCACAAATTGAGATGTGAGAAGAAGAACGTTGATTATAAAGGAGCAGTTTAAGTCTTGGGATCTACGTCATGCTTTTGTGTACACATAAACTCAGAAAATAACACAGCCTTACACAGTATTTGTAGTTTTAGGTGATCAGTTTAGGGGTTACAGGGATTTACGTACACATCAAGGGACTGTCTAAAAGACAAAAAAAAAGGAATAGCAGCAGTCCCCATGGAGACCAAGCAGCATTCCAGTGCATTCAGCACTATTACGTAAGCAGAGATGTCTCAGCGTGTCCCCTTGTTTATCCTTTGCTGTCACTTTCTATGGAAAACTCTTTTTTGTTGCTACCTCAGTGTCTTTCTATTGTTTTGTTGTCGTCGAGCTTTTCGTGCACTAAGGTAAGGGGTTTTTCAGAAGAAATCTAAAAGTATGAGCCTGTTCTCTGTTAAAGGATCAGTTCACCAAAACAACAAAAAGCAATATAAGAGTAGTATAAAAATGTTATATAAAAGTAGGGCGAGGTAGGTTGTCATTGGAACTACTTTCAACAGAAGAAATAGCCCCTATGAAATTGAGAGAGTGAGGTCTGTGGATTACCCAGAGTAACAGGGACCTTGTTTCTGATTTTTTTAATGTTGTGAGCACCACAGTGTTCAGATTTTCTTTACTGACCTGCTGGTTCTGGTTAGAGATGCCCCGACACCAGAATCTCTCCTCTCTCTCATCCCTTCCTCTCCCTCGCCCAGTGGGTTTCCCGTGCTGTCTTGGTCACTTCCGTTCTCCGTCTCCTCCAGCCGGTTCTGCAGAGGAGAGGATGGGCACGGGGATGCCGAGTCCAGTGCTGAATCTGAGTCTTCTTCTTCATCCTCCTCCTCTTCCTCCTCCTCACCGGCCACAGCCTCTGACCAGGCGTTAACAAACCGCTGCAGGCCGCTGACATGTTGTAGCACCTCCTCCAGTTTGCGTTCATCCCCCTCTTCCTCCTCCGCTCTCTCAGTGTGGGGGACGTTGTCATAAAAACTGAGCCGGCTGTCGACGGAGCCTGAAGAGCCGCGGCGCTGGCGTCTACTTTGCCGCCCCCTGAGGATCACCGAGTTCCCGTTATCATTCCCATTGTTGTTGCGTGAACTCCCGTCCTGCAGGGCTTTGGGAAATGTTCCAGGCTTGTGACCTTCTGGTAAGTAGAAGAAGATCATGCCCTCCTCTTCCTCCTCTTCTTCTTCTTCCGCTTGCCTGCTATTGTCTCGAACACTGCAGTTGTTTCTGTGGTTCTGCTCATCAACCGTCATCCCATTGCTAGCTTGGCAGGGGATGGGCGGGGCAGATTTGGGTGGGGGTGTTGGCTGTCGATCTGCAGCTTGTTGGGGAATGCTGAAAGGATCAAAACCCTCCAAATACATTCCTCCTCTCTTACTAGAGCCTGCCGCTGTGCTGTGGCTGCGAGCGCGAGTCACTGGGCTTGGTGTGCTCACTGCACTTCCACTGCTTGCTTCGGACTGGCTACTCCCAGTACTCCCAGTGCTGCCGTTGCTGGTCTGAGTGGAGTAGGATACAGAGCGATTCCGGTTAAGTGTCATAGTCTGAGTGGGAATGCGTTGGTGATTGAGGTTCTGGTTGAGGTTGATACTGGAGATGTCCACACAGTTGAGCCTCTGCAACTTGTCATCATCTAGACCCTCTTTGATGACAGGACCACTGATTTCTATCTTCCCTCCGCTGGTGCTCCCCTTCTTCTTTCTCTTTGAGGTGGTGCCGCTGCGCAGCCGTAGACTCTCCATCCTCTTGAGGAAGCTTTTAGCTCTTGAGCGTGTGCTTTTGCCACTGCCACCTCCTCTGTCCAGACTTCCTCCCATTCCTGTCTTCACATCAAAGGTGAACTGTCCGAGTGTCTCCAGGGGCGATGGAGGCATACCATCAGACAGGGAGTCCTCATTAGCGCATCCTGACCCGCCTGTGCCAGAGGACGAACACATGCTAGCTACAGAGCTGGCACGAGTGGCACCAGCAGGTACAGTTTCATTTGTCAGGGTGGCACCATGGCACTTCTCTTCTCCTCTTCCTCCACTCCCGCTGCTGTGGATGGAGCCCACTTCAGGCTGTTCACTGAGGTCAGTCAGCACACTCTCTGAACTATTGCCTTCACGCAGGGCGAGCTTGCCCTTCTGGGATACTTGGTCCTTAGGGAACGGGGGCGGGGCAGCATCTGTGGACAGTGTGGAAAAAACCTCCAGCTCCTCCATGCGGGACCAGCGCTTGCTGTCCCTCTGGAAGGTCCAGCGGCCACTGATGGCACAAGGCTCGTCCTCATCAGAGTCCTCACTCTGGGTAGGGGAGAAGGAGGGGATAAGGGAGAGGGAGGAAGAAATAGCAAGAAGAGATGGAAAAAAGAGAGGAAGGGAGAGGAACAGTTAGAAGACATTATGCAGTGCTACGTTTTGCATTTCTTTTCCAAAATTCCTCACCTTGGTCCAGGAAAACTTTCTTATGGAGTTATGGAATTCATTTTGTAATTGTTTCACTTGCACATTTCCTTCTGTGCATTCATGTTCAGTTTATCATGTCTCATCTGCTTGTCATTAGTGTATCATATCATATTATGGGCTTGTTATTATTTAGTATTTTGTTTGGTTTGCACTGGTCTGTCTGTATAGAATAAGCTACAACTAATGAGGAATTCTTCTTGGAAGATAAAGAACATGCCAATGACATAATGAGAGAACAGATTTACATAACATTATCTCAAAAAGAGGTCGTGTGGTTGAGCATATAACTTAATGAAGCCATGGACAGCCAATAAACACAATTCAATCACTTCCTGACTGCATGGACAATACATACACAAAAAGTGGCCATTACTGAGTCACACATAGTGCACATGCACCTTCACAAAATGCACACACCTCCCCCAGTTTGGTTAATCTATCTCAGGCCCTGGAGGGACTTCAGGAAATTCCATTATGACCCCCATAGTTCACAATGCAGCCAGCCAGACTGGGGTCATACCCCCCTACAGTCTTTATCCCCTCTGTCTGTACATATGCACACACACACACACACTGAGTGTGAGACAGTGTCACTGATACACTGCTACTGTCAATCCTTATTCCTCATCCATGACAGAGGTATCCACCCTCTTTCAAACACTAACACACACACAAGCTAAGATGGGAGATTTCAAAAGGAGACTTCCTCGCAGTTCCCAATCACAGTGGAGGACCAAAGCTCATAAAACCAAACCACAGGCCACAAAGAAACCACCTCCTCCTCTTCACCTTTTATAAAGCTGTATCTATAATCTGAATTCACAAAAACTTTCTTGTATCTGTCAAAATAAAAAGTTTAGAAAGCAATTGACTTGAAAGGTTTTTAAACAATAATCATAACCGCTTTTACATAGGTGCCAGGAAATTAGCAATTTGAGTAAAAAATTCCAGTAGAGAAATGATCAAATCCACAAAATCCATGTTCCACTTGTTGAGTGCCAGTGTTCCTGTTTCCCTGCTCGCATGGGCTCCACATACAGGCATCATTAATTATATGTTTTGCAGTGGAAACATGATGTAATTTCAAAATAAAAATGAACAAAGAGTACAATCTATCCTTGCCATGCACAGGGCTTTTATTGAAGTAAATGATTTAAAGACGACAACAGAGATTTTCGTGACATTTTCAGATTCCATTGTGGCTTTTTTTCTCAAGTTATGTTTGTTGGAATGTGAGATAACGGTAGTATGCTATTCATTGTGCAAGGAGAGCGGCAACTGGCCAATAGAGCGTCAACCATTTATCAACAATCTGGTGATATCTTATCCTCAAACCATCAAAACCCACAAAGCATTCACTGCAACGGTGGGCACATTTAACGGCACAAGGAGTCTGCAGAATGAAAACTATTCATTATTACAATTAGACAGATGGAAAGAACAAACCAGAAAGAAGGACCAGAAACAGGGAGATTTAAGAGAGAGGGAATGTTAAGACATGAGGAGATCAATGCATTCCTAAGCTGTCTAAGGGGGGGTTGTTGTCCCACAAAGATGGCAAATAACCTCTTTGACTCTTCTACTCTTCTCTGTTGACTCCTGAAATGAAAGGTGCCACAGAAAGGGTCATCCTAATGAATACCAGCACACACAGAACAAGGATGTTACTACGTAGCACTTAAGGCCATTTGGGAATTAAGGTTGATTTGTATAAAAAGGAGCAATTCTTGACATAAAGTGACAGTGCAAGTCAGTCTAGACTTTCTACTTTACTTGAATCTTGCATTGGTCTAAAACTGGGGTATTCACAGAATCATCCTCCTGTCTTTGAAGAGGAAAAACATTTTCCAAGAGGCCTGTTTTCTTAAAAGTGAAATCTAAGAGTGTGGTGTTGTTAAATTTCTCTTAATAGTAACTTTTAAAACAAACCATATTGCAAGAGTGCCACAAAAGCAACATACTAATTCCTTTTATGGTGAGCGAGAAGTATGAGGAAGTATTTGGGGAAGAAGGGGAGCACGCCTTGAGTAGGGGGAGGTTCTGGTGAATGCAACCCCTTCATTTAGACATTAAAGCTATCCTCCTTCCCCCTAGGGTCCTCACAGCCCACTTGATATAGAAATAAACCCAACAGGTGCCTTCTCATTAAACAAGATGAGAGAAAACACAGCTTTGCCCTGTGGCCAAGAGTGAACTGATGGTTGAGGTGAGGAAATGCAGTTGTGGTTGAGGAGATGTGGAAAGGGACTTTTCAGAAAGGAATGGAGCTTGTGCGTGTGCACTTACTCTTTTTCTTTGCGGTGATATCTCCAGTCTCATTAGAGCACACTTGTTAAGAGTATTCAGTCTCCTGCAAACACAAAAACACACACACACGCGAAATTGGTTACATTTAAATGGGATTATAAATATTCTCGCCCCCTGAATTTTTTCCTAAAACACAAACCTCTCATCACCAAGAGGATGTACGATGGAAGAAAGGATGAAACAGGACGAAAAACAGAAGAGGGGAAGAGAAAGACAGAGGGGGGGCTTGGGTGCACCCAGGCTGGCTAATGAGCTGCTGAAGGATAATCCCCATATGAGCTGGAAGAGAAAGAGAGGGAGACAGAAGGAGAAGCGAGGAGAATGAAATCTGCTGGAGTGGCGACGACAACTTTGGGAGGGGGGCAGAAAGCTTATCCCCCCAGCCACCTGGAGAAGGGGAGCGAGGGTGGTGGTGGGGTCCACCCTCTAGAGAGCTCTTAGAGCAGATCATGTAACAATGGAGAGATGAAGGGATGGGAACTGAGGGATAGTTGTGTGTGTGTGTGTGTGTGTGTGTGTGTGTGTGTGTGTGTTTGGGGTGGGGGGATGCCAAGAGAGAGACATTGAGATGATAGCTTCCAGATGTATGGAGGGACACCTGCTGTGGTTTATTACGGAGAGTCAGAATTTGATGAAGGAGTCGACTCCATTAAAGAGCCATTAACCTCCTCCTCATATGTTAATGAATATGGCAGGGGCACCAACTACAATGCAAACCCAGTCCTCTCGAATGATACTTGCTGCCATTATGCCCTTTTTCATATACACAAACTAAGATGTCTGAAACAAACAAAGCTTTGAAAACTTCAGTTGTGAGTACCAATGAGTGCCCTGTGTCTGCTACAACATGAAAAGAAAGACTGAATGTAAAGAGCATTGCGTGACATCCAGCAGGGAAAGGTAGGAGTGAGATATGTGCTTGCCATGACGATACAAAAGACTATAATGACTGAGGTAAACACTATCAGCCCCAGAGAAAGAAGAAAATAACGTGAGGAGAAAGTATGGGCATAGAAAACTAATCAGAGAGGAAAAGGTACAGTACATGCCTCCAAAGTGCTTATCGCGTCACTCTTTCATCTCATCTGCAACTTTCTAAAGCATGCCTCCTTTTGAAGTCATGCCCTCATGGTTTCATTTGGGGGAAAACAAGAGATAGTATAAAACAGAAGAAGAGGAACAATAAGAGGAACGGCACAAAACATCAAAAGAAAGAGAAAAGAAGTACGGAAGGTTTAGTGTGACTTGTAATCTCACCTGCAGAGTGCCTCAATAGCATCACGATCGAGGAAGTCATGGTCTCGGGTGACTGAAGAGATGTCAATGGGAAACAGGGCGTCTAAACAGAGAGAAAGACCGATTAGTGTGGGCATCTCCCTGCCGCTGATTGGATCAGTGTGTTCAGATAAAAGTTAAGATACAACCCTTCGCCTCAAAAACACCCACCCACTCAAAACACCCACCAGGGCCTTTCCGTCCCACCTTCTCCCCCCATACTGCCTTGATGAAAAGCTAAAAGAGGAAGTAGCGTCTTAGCCAACCAAACAAACACAGCTGCAGCTTTCAGACCCGGCAGGCAGGGGGGATGTGGAGCACAGAGGGAGAAAACAGGGGATTGATTGAAGAATGACAATAGGTACTCCACTGCTGCTCAGAGGTCCCACTTCCTTTTCTCCTTCTCCTTCTCTCTCCCTCGTCTATCTCATTAATGGGATCACTTACTCACTGAGTCACAGCATTAGTAAATCATAAAGAATATTAAAGCACTGTGGTCTGATGTATCAATGGATGGACAGATTTGAAGATATTTTCCGGAATGCGTTGACCCAACCCATAATGGGAATCTTGCATCTAAACCCCCGGGGGTGAGAATGATAAGAAAATGCTATTCATGGGAGGCCAGCACCTTCAGCCTACTGTACCGAAACAGGCTTATCAGTCCGCTTATCTTTAGTGGGGCAATAGTCTTGACAGCACAGACAATAGAGATTGTCCCACGGATACAAGGGAAGGAAAAATGTGTCATGCATCGGCACAAATTCCTACTCGCGTGGAGACGGCTGCAACTGACAAACCAGCGAGGGTGTAGAATCTGCACAGTGATTGATTGGGGTTTGCACTTTTGTGTTGCTGTTCATGTATGTATAAAAACAAGCTCATCACCTGTGCAGAAACACAATGAGCTTTCCGTTCGAATAGGAAACCTTTCACGGTTAAGTGGCGACAAGCAATAACCTGTTGACAATGGAAGCTTGGTCCTGCTGTCATCATCCTGTAGTTACATAAGGGCAACTGGTATGCCCATGGTATGCCACAGTATGGTTGGAGTAGCTATATGGAGTGTAAAGAATGTTTGACGTATTTTGGTGAGTGTGTATTTAAAACTCAAGGGTCGGGCAAAGCATTCTTTCTCAACCATTTGTCAGTGTATGAGTAACTTCAGAGGGTGTAGAAAACATGTTTTGTATTTATATTAACAATGTAAGAAAGACCTTTGGTCCTCAAGGAGTTACTGTATAGGTTGCGTTATAGTTAATGTTTGGAATATAGTAGAGTATGAAAAGGTACGTGTGGCTTTACCTGCACAAGCACAGCAAAGTACTGGTGCTAAGAAAAAGCACACCCTTTACTCCTCAGGAATGTTATGCTGTGTGTGGTGTATATGCATGCACAGGCGCAAGTGTGCATGTTTGTATTTTGCGTGCTTGACATAGGACATTGTGGTCTTCTATATGAGCTAAACATCATCAGTTGTAAAATACTAGTTGTGTGTATTCACAATTTGGTAGAATGACTATTTTAATCTCATTTACGTGAAAAAATGTGATCTCAATTTAATCGAAATTCAAAAAAATGTGTTTTATTAGCTACTTAGCGTTAGTATATCTGATTTCAGTTAAGGGGGGTCTCATAGGTGTCCTTACCTTCATAAAGCTGGGCGTACTGTGGGAACCCTGCTGCTCGGAGCCAGGTACAGGCCTCTTTGGCTTCAATCTCTGCAGAGGAGAAAAAGTGAAAGAATCCAAAGGCATGTTAGATATTGTGGCAGACACTTCAACCCACCTGAACAGAAAATATAATCAAAGTACACATACAGTAACACACCAAATATCCTGTAATAACATGGGTTATTTACAAAAAACATCCTTGAGTGCACAGCAAATAATGAAATGAAACATAATTTGAAAAACGTTATCCTGTCAAAATATCAAAGTAAGACAAGTAATGGAACTGAACACTGCGACATGCTAGCAGCTTATCAAATGTGAGCCCCTTGACCTTATTAGCCATCTCACACGCGGTCACTCTCCTCTCACATGCTTCTAAAGCTCAAAGCATCACTAGTGCAAATTGCGTTAACCCTCTCACACCCAAAGTGTGTACCACAGTGTGTGTCCTTATCCAGGTAAGGCAGTGGTTTTCCTTGGTCATACATTGATCTCCAACAGAAAACGTCCTTGTGGAGCATATACACATACACCTACCCATAGATATGAATAGAATATGCCATTTTTATGCTATTTTAATGTTTTAAAAATGATTTGTTTGTTTTCTGGGTGCTGTCCTCTAGCTGATGCCAATACAAAACATTTAAGGAACCTCTGTGGGTTAAGATGCATATAGGAAACGGTGTTTTACATACATATCAGATGTATGTTTCTCAAGTGTCCAACGTGTTCACAAAGCTTCTCCAACAACTCCAGACAAACTCCGCCATAACCCCCTTTAAACACAAGGTGTGACATTTAGGCTTGCTATGCTAAGTACTGACTGAAAGTTGAGGTCCACTGTGTTAGAGGAGCCATTGCAATATCTCCCAATTATCTGTGAAAGCCCTTTAGTTGACATATGCCAAATGGCTGCCCACCCCCCCAGGCTCTTCAATTGCTCCATCACCCCCAGAAGATAGAGGGAAACATGTCTCCAGGCCTTAAAGGAGCTGATTTTACAATGTCTCCTTCAGTGGAATGACAGCAAGTACAAATGTAGCACAACCTTGAGAAAAACTTGTAAACCAAACCAGTGGAACAAAGGCAGGAAAAGACACTGGTAAACCATGGGTGAAAGTGACAACATATAGAATGGCTTCTAAACATGAAAGAAAAATACTTGCTAATCCCACTACCAATGTGCGGGAACTGTGCATGAAGTCTGAAATTCAGGCAGGACAGTTAATGGTTTCCATTTCAAATTCTATAGTCCTTGCATTTAGACATTATAGTAATGTCCTATACACTTTTAGTAGGGGTGCTATGTTTGGCTGAGCGTGACTGAGCTAATAGTAACCACCGGGAAAGAGATGCAGAGTAGTTTATTTTATCTTCGAAACACCAGTCTGGCAGTTCCACCCCATTTCGAGGCTAAATTACACCAAGGAATTGTTCTTTTTTTTGGCCAAGCTCAAGAACAGCAGCATAAAGGGAGAACAGACTGTGTCTAGAAAGAGACAAAAGACTTTTCAGTATTTTGGTGGAGAACTACGCAGACAAAACAAAGGTAAATGTGTAATAAATACTGTCAAACGAGTGAGACATTAACTACTGGGAATTGACTTGACATGGACAAAAGAAAGGTGACCATAAAGTACTGTCAGACAGACAGAGAGGTCAGAAGAAGACTACTGCTGCAAAGTCTGGGCTCAACCATATCAGCATTTACATACCAACAACAAGCCTAGACGGCAGACAAACCCACTAACAACAAGGTGTGACACGACCAAGACAGGGTCTCCCCTCTGCCACTGCAGGGGCCAGCACTCCTGAAGCAACCGCTGTGACACTAGCATGCACCCAAGTGTCAAATAACACATTAACAACTATGTTTTAACGCTATTTTATTTGACAAATGGGCCCTATTTTTGCTTGTGGATGTGAAATGGCATGTCTCAGAAGCTTTGTGTTTGGTGGGTGTGTTGAGCCTAGTATTTTTGGAGCGTAGTGAACCCAGAGGAACGTAGAAACCAAAGGGTAATTATACCAACATTCTTGAAAGCAAGCACTGCGTAGGGCTAGAGATTCTTGTGTTTGCTTGTGTATCCGTGTGTGCACATGCAAGTTTGTGTGTGTTTGCAAAGACCAACCTCATGTTTAAAGACAAACCACTCAAAAGACAGTAAAGCTATTGAAATGCAAATTAGACATACAAACACATGGTTAGAGTTCCACCCCCAAACCCCAAAAAGAGGACTATGGGATCCATTAAGTGCCTTTGGAGGGAAGCTATCCAGTGACACACCCCATTGGGCTAGAATGTGTGTCAAATCTACTTTACAGTGACATAATGTGGACCGTGCCTCGGAAACAAAATAATTCACCACGCAGATGGATAAAACTGAATAATATTTGTCACTGCACCTCATTGTGTCTCCATTCATTCACAGAGTGAAGCAAGGATATTTTTCTATCTTTTGTTTGGCTGCAGGAAGTGGACAGGGGCATGGGGGCATCTGGCACAAACAACCTAACAATAGAGTCGCGCACACATACAATTGTATGCATCTGGAATTAAAAAAAAGTTGGATCAACAAAGCCATAAAAGAGGTTTACAAGAATATCTCAAGCACTCCAGTCATAAAAATGTCATCCCACCCAAACCTTTAAATTTTTGTTTGCTTCGAACTGAGATTGAGATTCACGGGTCTATTTTATTTTTTGTCTTCCCTCACTGTCAAGGTTCAAGGTTTCTTTATTAGTACCATGTCCACCTCAATTCCTTAGCCCTCGCCAGGGAACTACCTCACTTCCTCTTCCTGCTTCCCTCACAGGAAGAGAGCCGAGCGGCGCTGCAGTGGCCGCCGACCACCCGGCTGTAAGGCCCTGCCTTCGTTTGTTCCTGGCCAGATAATAGGCGGGGAGGCAGCCAAGACAAACACTGGCTCCGGTGATTGTGTGTGCTTACCAAACGTCCTCATGGTTAAAGGCAGCTACAAAGCCACACTGGACAAATGTATGTCTTACAGTAAGCACTTAAATATGACAGCAAGAAATGTCAACCTCTGACTTATCCTCAAATAGAAAACTGAAGTTAGGAACTACCTTGATAATGATAGTGATATTTGTTCTACATGTGCCAATTTGGCTGAAGTACAACAGATTACAAATGGGAAAGGAGTCAGGCCAGCACCAGAGTTTCAAAGCTAACTACAGTACTGAAAATAATACTAAATATGCTACAGTTGAGCCCACATTTCCTTTTGTGCAGTAATTTCTGGATATTTAGATACATTTTTTTCATAGTAACAACTGTTAGGAATGAAAGCAAATGCAGATAAATGTAGTTATGCTAAAATACACTCCAGTCCACAAGAACTTTGTCAGCCTTTTGTCATCTTGACCCTGAAGACTGCTACAAGCAACATAAGGTATCATCAGCATGTAATTCCCTGACTGCAAAAGGTAACCTCTGCCCCCTTAACCAAACCTTTCTCCTGTTTGGTCTTCTTATCACCATCACTGGTTGCAGAGACAAACAAACAACTGGATAGGTTAATAAATGAGTACAGCCTAGACCACAACTTCTGGTCCTGCTGCCACACAGGATGTCTGAAACATGTCCGTCAGGTTGGACAGAGAGACAGATGGATATGTGACTAAAACTGAACTAGCCTCATAAGGAGAAGTTACCTGGAATAAATGTTAAATGTTGTTCTGTGAGAATTTAGACCAATTTTAAACTGAACGTATTACTTTGTGGACAGAAATGCAGTCAAATCCTCTCAGCTGGAACGAAAAAAGTAAAAGCCACACATTAGTTCTGGCTGATGTGAATGAGCAAAAACAACACAGTGAGATACACTCCTTCTCAGTGGGAGAAAAAAGATGAGAGCGATTATCAGCAGATAACATGACTAATAAGAGCAAAGCCGAAGCTAATAGAGATTTCATATGGATCACAAGTGGCTTTTCTCCTGGAATGTGGCCAAAGCTGAACTGGTGAGCGGCCGGTCAGGGTTAAGCTTCACCCACTGCCCAGTGGTATTGACTTCTAAAATTATCCATCATAGTCTTTTCTTTGCTTTCCTTTTCCCTGCTCTCACCCTTACCTCCTCTGCACTCTCTGCTTATTTCAACTCCGTTCAGCCCTTCTCTTCTCTCCTTTCCTGTGGCAGGAAATTCTCACAATTGCCGGCCAAAGTTACCCTCCATCGCAGGAGACAGCAGGGTCTGGCTTGGCCGAGTCTGAATGCTCAGCTCCAGTGGGAGTTTGTCCGCAGCTAGCAAACAAAGGATGCTGCTCCCCACCTCAAAGGCTCTGCTACATACACGGCAAACTGGAGGTCAAGAGTCTGAATACAGTTATCACCGGGGCTGGGTCTTTGAAGTTGGCAGATAGATAAGAATGCTTGACTAACTGAATTGAGGTGGCTTATCTAGAATTACCCGATCATCGCTGGGTCTCAAAGTGCCGACTGTAAAACAACCCAAAAGGCAGGCAGAGGGTTTTTATCAACTCTTGAGTGGGTCACTCTTAAGGAGCTGCAAAGTGGGTCTAGACAGGTGATGTGATAAACCAGGCCAGACTCTGTGGCTCAGCAGTAATCTACAACAAGCAAAGCCAGGAACCTGGATGCTGCCAGTGTTTGTCCTTCACCTCAACGGTGACAAGGACAAACTCCTCGTGTGCTCATGAACTTGAAGAGCATGGTTCTGATTGATTCATGATCTGACACTTTGTTAAGCTATTTCATGAATGATTGCAATGTCCTCAACAGCTTGAATCGGTATAGTAGCATCAGGACAACTGGAGACAACAGTTAACGTGACCAATGTAAAATCCATCCAGTGCCTCTACTGGAATGCAAAGATGGCCGATAACAGATTTTCTTCCTGATGGGTATTAGGTTTTGTGATCCCACGGTTGAGACAGCTGGCGTTCCCTGAGAAGGTCTGGCTGTTAGCAAAGTGAGACGATGCCAGGAATATCACCATCTGGCTGGCCTCAAGCTATGCCCCGTTGACACACACGAAAGAATAATGAGGTTACTGCCATGGTCCGTTCCAGTTATCTACCACCAGCCGGGGCAGGCACGAATGCACGGACACATACGCATGCAAACACACAGCTGGCCCAGATGGATCATCGCAGAGCTAACCCCAAAGGCCCCTGTGCTCCCTGGCGAAAGATTTACGCTCACACAGGGGGCCCTATCAGGTGACCAGGCACATTCAAAGCCTCTGATAAGCTTTCCACCAGCCAGATGACTGCCTACCTGCCGGGTTACCCCCCCTTGATAACTATCAATTCATTAACAGATCCCAGGACTGCCCCAGTACCTTCAGCAGAAGGAAGGTAAGAGCAAAAATGAACATATGTGTCTCCTCACAGGACATGAAGAAACAGAGTGCCAGCTGGATGTAAATCTTTCAGATAAGGCCCCAGCTCACTTCCTGTTTCACAAAGAGTGCCGATGAAGTGTGTTTCCTTTATTTGCTCTTCTCCCACCACAACCACCAACTAAACTGCTAAACCATCTGGTCAAATCAATACATATATTAAGAAATTACAAAATAAAGAGACATGCAGTAGGAGAAAGAGTGAGTACAAAAAACAGTGGCTCCTAGTATTTGTGTGACTGGACTTCTTCTCCGTTACGAAGAACCACCAATCAAAGGTGTGTGTCATATAGAGTACTTACTGTAGGTAATGTTCATTCAGCTTGCATCATGATGTCTCTGTGTGTGTGTCTTTGAGCAGTGTCTTAATGGTTACATGGCTCAACTGAACCTCCTGTGCTCATATCTGTTCCAGGCATAAGGTAGCTGATAAGGAGCCATGTGTTGGAACAAACAGTTGAAACAGTTGAGAGGAAGGGCCGAAGCCCACAAATCAAGTTAAGCCTGCCAGCACAGGACAGAAAACGGCATTTTGTACAGCCACAAGACATCAACCCTCAAACCCCCCCCCCCCCCCCCCCCCCCCCTTAGCAAAAGGTCGGTAGTCCGGCAAATGGCAAAGGCACTTAAACAAACTGGAGGTACTGAGATGGCAGAAATGTCGCGGGCTGGTACGATAACTTCTGATAATCTTTAAAGACACTAAATACGATTTAGGCTGAACATTCCAGTTCACGACTTTGTTTCCACAACACAGATCAAAGTTTGGTCCTATTCAAACCGTGGAGTGTGTGCCAGCCTCCCTTTGACTGTGCGCGTAAAAGGGGGGATTTTAAAGAAGGATGTGCATTAAGTCAGAAATGCGTACTCCCTAAGGTCGTGCGTAATTTGCGAAAACCTACAGGTATACGAAACCTGGGGGGTTTCAGTGAGTTGAGAACAGGAGTGAGGACATTGGAGACGCGGAGTTATGCGCAAAGCGAGGAGATTTCTTATCTGACAGCCCGCAGCGTTGAGACTGTGAGACGACTTAAAGTTCTACTTCCAAGCAAACCTTCAGAGTCTTAAACAGTAAAAGTATGCCTAACTAAAAATAAGAACATTATAGACAAATTACGCCTACAGGCAAGCCATGTTGCTCCCATGGATAAACAGGAAACCGCTTGAATGTATGGACACATTTTACTTTAAATAGAAAACCATCAAACATAATTTCCAAACACTTAACGTAATCATTGTGGGATCGACTTACGTGTTAATATCATGTTTTAATGTCTCGGTCTCGACCAGCCTCAGCATAAAACCAAACTCCCGGCTGCGCCCCGGCAGGCTGCGACTGTCCGGTCAGGTCTACTCCGCCGTTAAGGCGAAGCCCGCATGATAAATCCAATGCAAAGAAAACTCAAACTACACAGCCGGTCGCAAATGTCCTCTGATCGTTGCGCGAGACAGTAAATCCATGGTTATGATTTTGTTTTGGCTGCGATAAACAGAATCCCGCAATCTTCAAATCCTTCCAACACTGCGAGTCCCTGGCTGAAGCGGACCCCAGCAGGAATGTGAATGGAGAGTTGTGTGATTCAAGCTTTAGGAATGGGCAACTCTGCCGTGGCTCCACCCCCCCCCCACCCGCTCCGCTGCTCCCCACCTGATAAGGAGCTGGAGACACACAGATCCACGCAGAGCAACCTCAACAGGTCATGATGTGTAGGGAAGAAGTTTATAACGACTCTCTGTAATAACAGTGTGTCAAAACGCACTAATCATGACAACAAAACGGCTTTTTTTTTATTTCTAGTCTGCACTTCATCTACTAACCTCTGCTTATCTTGTTCTTCTTTTTGTTGTGTTTTCATCATCTGAGTTTACCTGTTCTTAAAACTGTGCTTTACAAATGTCACCCACATAAAATCGAAAGGGATTAACTGGGCTCACCAGGGTTCCCGTCTATTCATTTCAGCTCCTGCCTCGTCTGAGCCTCAGCCGCCTCTCTTAATAGGCAGCAATTGACTCGGAGGTTGGTACCCAGTTTGCATATCATTAGAAAATACTGGAGACAACTGAGAGACACTCCTTTGTGAGGCGAGATTAGTCAGAAAAGCGCAAGTGGTGCAGTGAAAAGGGAACAGTTGCAGGTATGGTAATGCCTTTGGTCCTTCCCCTGTGCGTCCATGGCGCACAGGACGCACGCACACCACCTCAGGCTGACTCGACAATAACAAGACATTTAGTCCTGAGTGCAGGGCAGATTTTGGGAAGTCTTTATGATGTTAACACTTTGATAGCATCTAAAAAGAATAATTATTATAATTACTAATTAGTGTAACAATGGGATCAATCTAAAATTTGATTTCTTGACACCCTGAGGGTATACTAGTTTATATTAAAATGGAATTTATGTCTTTTTTTTTTCATCCAGAATAAAAGTAGTGCCTTTTGTCAACTGTATAATTTACATTCCATGTCTCAGCGTTGATATTTTTCAGATTAAAATGGATTTGTGTGCCTGTGTGGGGAAGGTTCACACATACTAATTTGTGATTAGTCTATTTCAAAACAGGTGGTAGAGTTGTCCATTTTTTCCCTCTTCTCTTCTATCCTCAGGGACTTTTCATCCACAGTTTTCCAAGAACTCCTCAGCGACGTCAGCGCTTGGCATCGGCCAGCTCTGTGTTATTGCTATGGTAACACACAGGCGCTGAGATGGTGCAAAAAAGGGAAGGCCAGATGTGTCACCATGTGGCAGGGAAATACATGTAAATCCAAAGCTTGGACTGCGAGGGGGGAAAGGATGATGCAGAAAATCCTGGCTAACTGTGCAGTCTGTTGGCTGCCATACTAGTCCCAGCTGACTGAGGAGTCACAAGTGATTCACCCGAAAGAGATCCTGCCAGCTATTAAAGTGAGCAAAATCATGAGTCTATACAGCATAGGCATTCATAAGAGGGTGTGACAATCATTTCAACTCTGTAAAACCTGATTAAATACAATTGATTTTCACTTGCTTTATATCTGTAATTGGCGTTGACAGTACTTTTTACGCAGCACTACAAAATAAGTATATTTGGATATCGGTTATTGGAGTTTAATAACTGCTTTGTCAAAAAGGTTGAACAGAGACATAGACCTCTTTGGTTTGTGTAATTGACTCCAAACATAAGTAACTTAATTCATACTCAACATACTGTACATTTCTTTGTCTGTGGGTGACTGGCAATATGTTTACTGGGATATATATATATATATATATATATGTGTATATATCGTCATGCATAGCCCATATAACATATAAAACAAGAAATATTTCCTTATGTGGTGCAATAACAATGACAATTTATGGTAATTTCCTTATTGTTGTCAGCTCTGTATTTGAAGTGAAAAAAATCGTTGATTTTGCAGTTATTATTATTTCAACACATACAGCATTGGGGTCTGTGGGAACCCAAACAGAAGTAAAGCCAATGTCAACAAAACACAAGGGTTAACACAAGCAGCTTTACAAAAACTTCGAAAAATCTAGAAAAGTTTCCTGATTTTGATCAAGAAATATTCCAATAAAGATTAAGTCAACAATAAAATAAATATGACAAGTGTTCAATATCAACTTTCATTACTTGACAGTTTCAGTATTAAAAAAGTGTTGAGTTTCTTGAGTTTCACTACCCATAAACATATCCAGTTAAAGCATAAGCATTATGTCATCAGATCAGCACTAATATCAGTGCATAAATATCAAATAATATGTCAACGGAAAACGTGATCTTATGAGTTTATAAAACTGAGGAAAACCTCTTGTGATTTTTATCCTAAATCTGTAACCTGACGGGAGGGTGAAAGATAATTATGGTCTGTTAGTGTGTGTGTGTGAGTAAGAGAGAGAGAGAGAGAGAGAGAGAGAGAGAGAGAGAGAGAGAGAGGGAGGAAGGAGAGATGAAGAGAGATTACCAAACAAGGCCAAATCCCCGCGCCACAAACCCCGACCACCCAGAGGCTGCGCCCAAAACCCCAACCCAAAGCTACCCTCGACTGAGGTGGGTCAACAACCCTGCACAGAGTTGATGGGGTTTTCGCTCTCAAGTTGTTTTGTGGTGAAAAATACACAATATCGCCCGCGATTGTTGATGACTGTGTGTGGTAAAGTGTGAGAGACCAGACAAGCAGACTGCCGCTGCTGCCAGTTGCTCTGGGGCAAATGAGTGTCTCTTTTTAGAACGTCTACAATTTTCATTCATCAAAGCTCGCCAGCGTCAGGCGCTTGTTTGGCTTATGATTCAGATACAGATCAAATGCACACGAGTATAATGAGGGCTTTGGACAATAGAGAGGAAATGAGAAGATGTATCAGTGTTACGGCAGGCAGACACATGGGATTAAGCCTGCATTAAATGTAACTTTTCCCTAGAAAGGGAATAAAAATAAACACTTTTACCATAAAGGCATATCATAAGGGAAGTTTCAGTGGATTATCTCGTGATTCATAGTACATTTTACTCATGTCTCAAGCTGTTCTTAATTATCACTTCTATTTTGAAACAAAAAAAAAGTCCAGGTGTAAAAACCAAATAAACCACAGACATTTGATTAAAATTGGCCTTGTGCGCCCCGTCAGCTTGTTGCTGCTGGGTTGTTGGGTGAAGCTACTGTTGTAGGTTGTAAACTTTACAGTGTCACCTCTGACCCTGAGACGCAGAGGGAGGGGCTGGATGAGGAAAATGGAGAAAGTGAGCATGAAAAATAATAAAAGATGTTACTGAGACAGAGATAGACATAAATAAAGAGACAATGGGAAGATAAAAAAGACAAAAGGACAAACACAAAAACAGAAAAGTGAGAGAAAGATGAAAGACTTTCCCCCGCCATGGAGAGCCCTCCTCTGGGCTCGCCTTGGGGTTTATGCTCCCCTCTTCTACCATTCCTAACCCCAAACAGCAGGGCCAGGTGAGGGTCAGCGGACGGACGTGTCAGTCCAACACACACAAACACCCAAGGCCGTGTCAACAAAGACTCACAAAAGAGATAACCAAATTCTGGGATGCAAAGGTCATAGTGGCCATACTGAAATAGAGATGAACATGTTAGGTGTGTGTGTGTGTGTGTAAGTGTCTGAAGGGCTGTAATCTCATAACAAGGCCGTAAAGATGCTTGTCACAGTCAATGGGTAGGTCATAAAGTAATCAAAAACAGAGAAGAATGGGGTGTTTATGTATTTACTACAATGCTACTTGTGTGTGATTTTGTTTTATTCAGAGGCAAGGTACTGCTACTGTCCTTGAATCTTGAATATAAATGCCTCCAATGACAAGCGTGTGTCCTCTGTCTTTCGCTGTTTGAGATAATGAGTTTAGCTGCCGTGTGTGTGAGAGAGAGAGAGAGCGCGACAGAGAGGGTGAGCGAGACAGAGGAGGGAGGGAAATAATCTTTTCATAACAGGAATCTCCAGAAATAGCTCATCCATGGACTTGGGGATCAGCCCAATAAGACACTGATTAGAGAGAGAGAGAGAGAGAGACAGAGAGAGAGAGAGCATGTGCTTCCATACATACAATGGCGAAGAGGAAGTGTAGGGAGACAGAGGCTTGGGCCAGCACACACACAAACACACACACAAACAAAGGAAGTGTGAAGCAGACAGCGGACCAAATGCCTCGCCGACACCCTCTCCGGGCTTTGATGGACTGACCGCGATCACAATAGAGGCAGGAGGCTGACACACACACACTGACACAAACAATGGATCGGTGTTGTACTACCATGTATTTTTCAACCAGGTGGTGGGGTTCAAAAAAACAAAAGCTTTGTGTTGGACCGTCCATTTATCAGTGAGGTTTTACTTATCCAGCCACAGCAGTTAAGGGTCTATTTAGATTATGGCACAAGTACAAAAAGTCTCTACCGAAAGACTGCTTCAAGTTTCACAATCAGTGAAGCTAAGCTAGGTTTAAGTTAGCCTGGATAATGGCCTCCTCTTCAAAACAAGATTGATTATAATACAGACATTTTCCTTTAGAAAACACCAAAGAACATCATTAATTGTATCAGCCAGACAAATTCAATTGCAGATGCTGAATATCAGTACAGATGCTATTGTGCTATTTGAGCAACGCATGTTAAGTGATCTCACTGTACACCAAACTCTCATGAATACACACATATTCACACACAGTCAACACATACACATAGTATGAGTGCTCACTGGCTCATTAGCCTTTTACTACATGATCAGGGAGCCGGAAAGTGGGCTGCAAAAAAACAGTCCTGCGTGTGAAGTCTGCAACACATGTTCCAGTCTTCTTGCTAAAGGCTTCTACCTGGAAGTTTATTGTTTCATCTTTATTTGGATCCATATTAGGTGTTACCAAGGCAACGAGTAGTCTTCCTTGAGCCCTTTTAGAGCACATAGAAGAAGATACAGCAAAACACATGGAGACTGGGTTTTAGATACTAGGTAGTAGTATGTAAAACCCAACCCAGGATCTGAGCCAGACTGGGCCCAACTGCATTGCCGTAGGTCTTAGGCCTGTGTGTCAATATGTCTAGTACAGAGTTGATCTGCGTGGGACTCGCTATCAACCCTGATCATGTGGTGCGTCATAATCATTAAAGGAGGAAATACGTTTTTGTGACGGGAACTATAAGTGGCCAGAATCAGCTGAAAAGGTCATTGTTTTTTGGACTCAGTTGACGGTAAATCTTTGAGCACGACTGACATCTTAAAGGAGTTAAATCACTGTTTCCCTGTAAAGCACTACCATATGTGGCTTCTGCTCAACCTTACCTTCCAGACAATGGCAGAGAGAATTATTGGCCAATAGTAATGTGTAAATGCTAAAGCAAACAGTGTGTAAGTTAACATACACACACACACACACACACACACACACTTAAACACACACAGAGTTAAATACACACATGTGCAAGGAAAGGCACTTTTAGATACTCAGTTGTCTTTTAGTCCACACATGTCCTAATCAAGATAAAAAAAAAGCCAGAAAAAGAACACACACACAGCTCCAGATTATTGCTCATATTTTTCATATTAGTCATGCATGGGGAAAGCAGATTAGCGATGGTTTGCTTTCGGGTGTGAGAGGGATGGCAGAGGAAGAGGCAGAACCAGAGGGAAATTGTTTTGGAAAAAGACAGAGAGGTATTAAGAAAAGAATGAGCTGACATTAAAAGTTACATTCAGAGGATGAACAAAGAAAAAAACAGAGTAAAACAGGTTGGGAGTAAGGGTCATACATGTCCAATAAAGTTGGTGAGATGAGATTGTAAAAAAAAAATAGCAGAAAGCAAATATTGAAAGGAGACACAACGAACAATAGAAGCTGATGTCGGGTGTTACAGGTAACATGTCAAGTAAGTGGATTCCGACTTAAAAGTGCTGTAAAAACTGCCATGGTTTTTCTGCATAACGCTGGTTAATTATTGCCATTAATCTCACTGCTAAGACTCAAAAACAACATTTTATGGTAAAGTGCAGATGTTACTGGCCTAAAGTGAATGAACCAAGCTGGTTTGATTTATTTCTACAGGCTCTAACACTGGAGAAATGGCATTTCAACACATAAGGAGTTACTGTGTGTGACCACATTTTCTAAGAATTACAAGAGGTGGAGGTCTGCTTGGGAAACCCACTGAATACTTGGGGAGTGGTTAATGATGCCAACCATATGGCTGTGAAACGAACACACAGCAACATTTTGAGCTGTGCCGCAACGCCTGGAAACTTCCAGAATTCCTATTCCAAACCAAGTGAGGTATAATAATGACTGTTTGGAATAATTTTGTGCTCCACAGTGCGCAGTTTTCCAACCTGAACATGTAGGTTCATCAACCACGTCAAAATAATTCAAACAAGAGCATGTCTTATTCATCCCATATGACTTTAGCACCAAAGTACTGTTCCTCGTAAAAGATGTTTTTATTTTTTCTGCCCGCCAAACTTTCCCGCCCTAAGCCTTTGCTTTCCATATTAGTGCTCCCTCTATTGCCTGGGAGATTCAAAATGAAACATTTAGCAAATTCTCAAATAGCAATTGGTCAGTTCAAATTTCTTGACCCCATCTATACATTTGAACATCTACAAATCTATGTGCTGATGAAGATCATGTGATATGATCAAAAGCAGCTATTAAATGGACCTCAAGGTACAGTAAGACTGTTTTTTCCACAACATCTTCCCTCGTTTGATGACGACCACATGCATCCCAATGGGCTGGAGACTGGATTTTGCCTCATTAAAGCATTGGCAAGTTTAAAATAATTATTCTTGGACATAAATATAATGACTGCGTTCCCTAAGAATGTAATGTCTGTTGATATCGTCTGACATCATGATGAATTGTTCTGGATAGAGGCAGACTTGGCATACGACTGGAGGAGTTGGCATTTGTGTAATGGGTGCCAACTACCTCTCAGCAGCAATGAATCATGGGGTCTTGGGTGCAAGATTTAAATTGCTTGAGCCCTGCAGCGATATTGTGGAGGGTTAAGTGTGTATGAATGGGGAACAGGGTGGGAGTGGATGGATGTTGGATGTGCCAAGGAGATGGGAGAAAAAATTGGTGCACGTGTGTGTGTTTGTGGATGCATGCCTGGTTTTTCTGTTTGTGTGAGTGGTATGTTATTATCTTTTAAATATATGCCTGGGCGTCCTGCAAATGCACGCCCATACGGAGGTGTCCAATAACACCTTTGACAATAGAAAGTGCAGAACTCTCTTCCCTTTTCTATTTTCTTTCCTGTTTGACTTTTGTCATGGAGTCCTGAACAAGTGGAGCGAAGACCAAATTCCAAAGTACCATATGTCCATTCCGCTCTGTGCAGAATCAGCCAGTGAGTAACGCAGGAAGTTGACGCTTTAGTCTTCACTGCCCCGACCCGTGACCTCCTTTGAACCCTGACCTCTAGCGAGCCACGTGACAAGCCATGCAGACATCTCGGCTGTCATGACAAACACAAACCAGGTTCAGCCGGGAGATTATCACTGATCCAGAGAATCTTTTGCCAAAGTGCACCGAGTAGGTTTGAATTTCAGTGATTTTTTCCAGTTCCCAGCTCCTGTGTCTTGTGTCATTTATGAGAAGATAAGATGAGAGAGAGTGCTACCTCACATCAAAGAGAGATGGGATAAAGGACAGACACACCATGACAAACCCTATACCAAAACCAAAAAAATGACATTGCCAAGGTGAAAAATCTTGTCACTTAAAATCTACTTGTGAAGACGTAAAACATATATTTCTATCTCGATCTGTTTCATTAGTTTTATGTCTGATTCATTGCTGACCTCTGGTATATCTTACTGAACATTTCTGGACACAGAAATTATGACTGAACAGGATCCATTTGGTAGTTTTGTCTCTTGGGTCCATAGCAATCTCACACACAGCATTTGTACACACCTATGCAGTGTGTGTAGGCCTGAGACACACTTTACTATGTTATATGCCTCAGGAAATTTGCATATTGACAAAAATACCCAGTGCTGGTGTACATCCAATGAATGCTGGTCTTCTCTTCCTCCAAGTAAAACACTTGAGATTCAACTGCTTTTTTCATCTCTCATTTTGCTTTGAGTGAAGGTACTTTTCTGCCCTTCAGCTCTGGACTGACAAATTACAGCAGGAAGGCAGACATCAGCCGGTGGATATTAACTCATTCCTCATGTGACAACCTTGACCTGCTAAACTAGACATGGACATGAGACTCACAAGAAAAATGCCTTGCACATGCAGGACTCAAGGAGATTAGGGCAGAAATAGCTTTTTGAGTGTGCCTGAGCAAACCTACGTATGTACATGAGTTTATTTGCATGCTTGACATATTTTTAAGGTAGCCTTGTGTAAGCATTGACCAACAACGAAGGTTTTTGACATGATTATGAAGGACCTTACTTCAGTTGGAAAAACTAAATGTTTGTCTTTATGCATAGTTGACCCAAATCCACTGCACTAGAATCTAAGGAATCTGGTGTATTAAGCCAAATACAAATAAACAGAAGGAAGCTAGTGTATGTGTTTAGCTGTGGAGAAGGCAGCACCCCTGTAGGTATGCAGTGGACAGAAACTTGTTATGAATGGACAGTGATAACTAGGACTCAGGCTTGAGCACTTTAATGGCCAAATAAAATGACTGATTAGGTATTTGAAATATTTATTAGTTTTGTGGATCAATTCTGTTTTTGATAGAATGTCCTCAGTTTTATTCTCTGAGTTTCCTTCTTAAGCATCAATAATAGTAGTATATATCCTTAAATGCTTAATGTCTGAGTCTCTCTTTTCTCTGGTCACTTAAATACACTTTAACACTTTATGTGATTAACCCTTGTGCACTGAACCCCCATCTACCCACTCTTTCACTCTCTGTCCTACACATAGACACAGTTGGTTTATTTACTTTAGAGCTAATGGACAGCACTGATGTGTTTGAGGGTGGGGACTTTGCGTGATGAACAGGAGCCTCAGTCAGACCTGTGATACCCCCCCTCATCCCTCTGCTTCTCATCGGTCCCTGGGGGATGATAGCTCAACTCCTGAGTAACGAGGGGGACTAATACTGTCCAGCTGGAGGTTGGCAGCAATGACAGAACCTCCATATGCCCAACAGATTGGGCTCTGGCTCTCATGCTGACCCTTCTCTATTTACTCGGTCCCCCCATCTTTCCAAGAGCGAAGGAATAGGAGTGGGCAGGAAACTTGAAACAGGGATACTGGAGAGACACGAGCAGAAATGCAGGAAAATACTATGGGTAACATTGTCATCAAAGGTGTAATGGTTCAAATCAACATGGGAGATTCATGAGAATAACATATTATGTTAGTAGTAGGTGTGATGAAAAGCAATGGACCAGACCACCATAACGTTGAATTGCCTTGGTAGTAGCTGTGATGAAGACTAAGATATTCTACTTATTAGTACTTAACACAAAGTACAGCTGAGGCTGAGTTAAATATAAGTTAAAATAATGGAGAAACTAAAATTTTGACGTGATGGTGGCGTTGGATGAAAAGCTAAGAAAGCACCAAAGTAATTTCAACTCATCCTGTCCCAAGGCTCTGTACTTTTCATGACACATTTCATGACATGCAATAGCCAAGTCATATCATGTTGAGACATTTCACTCAAAACCACAAATGTAAAGCTCATGGTGGCGTTGGAAAAAGTCATTAGGATTCATCCTTTGGGCAGCATGAACACCTGTATCAAATTTCATTCAAGTATTTTACAAAAAAACTAAAATGTAAACATCATGGTAGTAATAATAAAATTCAGGGGTTCACAACTGCAAAAAAAATTACAAAAAGGAAAAAGCTGTGATTCCTTCATTTAAATTGCAAAACCGTGTGCATAAAATCACATGATGCTATTGCAAGTCACAAGCAACTGTAATTTTTGCAAACAATGATCTCTGTTTTCTCAGAGGACAGCAGAGTGTTTCTAATACTTTTATTGAGATGGTATGTGCACAGAGAGATGAAACCACATCATTGTCTGAAGAAAAAAATGTTTCAGGCATTGAAACCATAAAAAACAAGACAAAATCCCCCTTTGCTTCCTCGCTTTTAGTGCTAATGGCTTTAAGGCAATGAGGCAAGCAAAGGACAAGCAAATAAAGAAAAGGGGACGCTGGGTTACTGTGTTCTGGCTTTATTCACCCGCAGGTTTTGAACTCGATCCTCAAAACTGTCATGCTCATGATGCTTCAGACAGCCAGGCTTTTCTAGCTCACGTTTCAGTGCATACGTATTAGTAAGAGCCACTCAAGTGATTCACATGACAGCTATATTGACCCTGCAGAAAGACAGGCAAAGAGAAAAAAAACCCCAATGTGTTTACCATTCATTATGTTTCAAATGAATGCTATCTGAAAAAGGACAGACGCACACACAGGAACCTCTGTTAGAAAAAAAAGGTCCAACGTCACCTCAGGCAAAATCAAACAAACATTAATTTTCACAACATTCCCAGAATTCCTAGTTTAGAACATTACGGACCTGCTGCTTTGTTTCAGAATAAAATAATGAAAAATATTGTGTTCAAGAGAACAGATGGCAACTTTGTGACCTGTTAGGGCATTTAGTCCAAGAAATGCTGGACGCACATTATGTTCACTGACCCTGACCTCAACCACACACACACAAAAGACATTAAGTTGTCAAAGTGTTACTTACCCAACATGCTAATGCTAAGCGCTCCACTGCTCGTATTATTAACAGCTGTAAGGAGTTAAAGTGGAGGTCAGCCTGGACACAGAAGGTGACAACACTCAGCCAGTGGCCTTGTGTTCACCCATTCATGGTGGCAAAGGGTTATGATCCCTGAGGTCACTTGCAACACCTCTCGATCAGAGTGAGAAACGGACATTGAGCGTTCAGTCTAAAGAGATTATGTTGAAGATCCTTGGAGGTCTCCATTGGGATGAGCAGGGAACAAGACACACAGTGAAGTTTGGCCACTGAATGTCAGCACTACACCAGCAACTCATCTCATGACTCTTTAAAATAGGAAACAAACAACAAGTTGCTACAGAAACAGACTGTATATCTGTGCCTTTACAGTACTGGATCAATTTGATGGCATTTGATGGTAGTCCAGAACACAACTTGTGATGGCTCACAATGTTGCTTTTCCTTTGAGATTCTTAGAAAAGGCTTTTAAAAAGGACCAGCAGGGGCCCGAAGGCATCCACAACGTCTTCCTCAGAAGCTTGCCAGAACAGTTGAAACATTTTTCTTGGTCTGTTCACAGCTCCAGACCTCTAACTAAATTCTTACTGATGATCAGACAATTCTTGGAATGACGCACATTTCGGTAACTACCTCACCTAATAGCAACGGCCACAACTGAATTTTAAGACAACTGGAAGCCATAACCATAACATTTACAACATTCTCTATCAGATCTAACAAATGCCTGGAGGACAGTGTAGGTTCAGAGGGTCACTTTGGAAATGGTCCTCTTAGCCGTGCTGCTTTTGTCTGTAATATAGTCTCGACTGTCAGGGATCTTCAAGTCCTTCCTAACACAATGACAAATGCAGAATGGAAAGTATGAGGAGATGGAAAAAGTAAAATGTCTTTGCCTGAGGACACAGAGCGCCTGTCAACCTCCTCGTAAATAAAAATGCCAGTCACTTTCTAGTATGGAGAAAATAAGGAGTCAAGAACCAGGTCATACATGAGATGGAGGTGGTATGTTAGACGAATGCCATTCTGAGAATCCATCTGTAATCAATTCCATTCCCAATTTTTTCGCACATCCACTCACTCTTCATATCTCGCTTACCCTCAATCCCATTTCCATTTGGATACAGCCAATGTTTATCATCCCATGTTTATCCAGGCTTGTGGCATGGCTCTAAGGATAGCAAAGTCAGTCTGTTGGTCGGTCTGTCAGTTGGTTGGTCAGTCCATCACTTGGTCAGTCTATCACTTGACACTTTGAGTCCAGATTGAAATATCTCTACAACTATTGGATGGATTGCCATGAACTTTGGTACGCACAGTCACGGTCCCCAGAGGATGAATCTTAATGACTTTGAGAACCCCCTACCTTTTCCCCAAACACCACCATCAGTTTCAAAATTCAAATGTGTTTAATACTTTGGTTAATGACCAAATACCTGCAGAACAATTGACATTCCCATCAGCCTCAGCTTCATTTTTTGTTTAGCGCTATATGTTAGGATATTAATACACTAAACTAAAATGATGAACATGGTAAACATGATACCTACATAGCATCAGCATTTTAGCATTGTCATTGTGAGCACATTTGCATGCTGACATTAACATTTACCTCAAAGCACGTCTGTGCATGACCTATTGGTCTTATTATAGGGCACTACGCTGAAATTCAAACTAAAGAACTGGTACAGTGCTGGGAACAATATGTGAGGAGAGGTCAAGGCATGCAGCTATGTCCTTGACTGAAATACATAGAAGCATTTCACTGATGTAGCAACTTGTGTATTTGCAGTCTAAGGATGAGTGGTTGAAGACATATTGTCAGAATTTCCATCAATACTGTTTGGTGTAGCACAATCGCGGACGACAAAATCTCTCTTCCTATTCCTCTCCTTTGTCCAAAGTCTCTTCAGTCATTAACATTTTTGTTAAGAGTTTTAAGATATTGTACTGCAAAAACTTTAACTTTTTAACTTCTCTTTATTAGAAAACACGATCCTTTGATTAATACTCTATCCAAGTCCAAATGTCTATCTTAGTTTTATTTTCGAACAGCATATGTGACTTGTGTAGTCTTGTGACCTACATCGAAAAGAAAGACATCTATTCTGAGGGAAAGACAGAAATCTCCATAAATAGTTGAAATCAGCTGTACAGATGGATGACCATCTTAGTCAGTAAAGTATGCTGTCTGGCATTTTACTTTTCTGTGCTTGGGGAAAACTTGCACATGCTCCCACTAAATAAAACCATCTTGCTTAAATTTATCTGGCAGGTCAGTGGGATGATGATAATCACAGAGTGCCTTGTGCTGGTGACTGGAGTGACACGTGAGAAAAGGGGTCAGTGTGTTTGTGTTTCTGAAAACAATGGGACATCCTGACCTCTGATCATTTCTACGTATATTTAATTCATTTTGATGACTTTGAGTCACACACTGCTCTGTCCCTTGACTAATAGACACACAGTGAGGGACATCTGCTAGTGTTTATGAATCACATGGCACCATTTGAAATTGTCAGGTATCCAAGCTAACATTTATATTATTTGCTATTATCAGATCTGTTATCAGAAGACTTACACTCATGTCTGCAACGTACATTAAAATCGTTTCTTATGGGGCAAAAGTTAAATTCCATTTTGAGATCAGTATCATTCCCATTAACTCTTGGTCTCAATAAAGAGCCAAAATCAATTGTGACTCATTGCTCCAAAACTGTAAGGGAATGCCCCCAATCAATGGCATTTGAAGGGTCAAAAATACCAACAGCATTAGCTCAAAATCCCCTGTGGATTGACTGAGTAAATTAAGATGGCTAACCCACTGAGACCCGGTAGAGCTGCAAAAAGCAGACACACAGGAAATGAAGGCCCACTGGAGAGTAAACAAACAACATACCATGAGATCAGGCACCCCAAGAGGCAGTTAAGTCACCAAAGATGAGACCATTTTAATGGGGCACTAAAACTTGTTGTAAGTACCCATCTGGAATAGATTCTTCTGGAATGTGACTGTTTTACAACTAATGACCAGTGACGAGTTGCCACGCCATCATCTTCCTCTTGTCTCGCATCACAAGTCTTGTTAGACACAGCATCACTAGCACAACAGGTACTAAAACTCTGAGCTTTAAGACACAGACTGCCTTGCAAACCATCTATTATACTCTGATAGCTAGGAAATTATAAATATGTAGAAATATCTTCCTATACAACTGCTATGCAGTCCATGTGGACATTTACGTCCATTCACTGTTACTCAGATGTCATATTCTGACCTCAACCTCCCATCTCCCCTCATACCTCACAGGTGAGGATGGATGGATGTGCATGGAGGAGGTGCCAACGGATGCACAGACGTTCACACACTCATAGAGTTTTACGTTGTAGTGAATTTGTCATCCTGAAATTCCAGGCTTACATTCATCATCCTGGTTTTTGTTCTCAGCATTTTCACCTCAGGTCCTGATACACATGAATGCAAAACAATTATGGGCCTTTTGTAATTGCCATGTGCTTTTTTTCAGGAGTATACTATAGGGAGGAACCTATAGTATAGCAACTATAGTTAATTCAGTCTTAAGCAATCATCAAACCACAAAATGTTACACATCATCAACCTGTCATCTGTCTACACTGACACCACTGACAACGTGCTAATGATGAAATTCCTGTCTTTTATGGGCCAAAGACAATTGTGCTTTACATCCTTTTATTGTGCAAAAGCCCTCATTGTTTGCAGAGGTTTCTAAATCATGTAGGGTCAATTGAACCTCTTGACACATTTTCTCTCTAATTCTCTCTCCACTCCGCTCTATCATCTGCTTTCTCCCTCCTTGGTTCTCTCATTGACAGTACATGACTATATTCTAAACCAGCACCACTAATCGACCCAGTAGTATTGATTAAAGCTGGGAAGGCACACCGCACACAGTGACTCAAGGTAATAAAGACAGCTCTGTCTTTGCCAACAAAGCAGCACTGCTCACAACAGCACTCACACCATTTCTGCTGACGGAGGGTGGAAAGGTGTAGGAGTGGACCGGCCTGAAAGTCTGTGGTGTGAAATCAGACATTCTCCAGTGCCGAGGCAGCAGCGAATTCCACAATGTGTGCAAATATTTGTGCACACCACTTTGGGAATCCCAAGCTTTGCCAAATCAGGAGTTCTGAGAGTGTCGGCTCTGCAAGGATCTCCTCCTCATCTCTGTACAAAGTCAATGGACACTTGAAATAGCAAGCTCGTTGTTCCAGCTCAGTTATATCTGGATGTTTGAGTCTGCGAGGGAGATGAGTGTTTGCCCAAGCTCTGTGCTGAACAATCACATCACCCTCCAGCTGCTGGAGTAAAGCATGGGCAGTGAATGTGACAATGAGAAGTCAAGAGCGTGCATCAAGTGGGCTACTTGTGGTCTCGCTGAAAAGTGCTAGACGTCCCACTTGAGGGATGATTAGGGCGAAGAGAAACAGAAATCAAAGAATAGGCTGATTAGGATTCTGCTCACGAATCAGCAGACTGAGGCTGCAACTACATGTCGAGGGATCAAATCGGGCTTAGGACCTATGCTGTGTCTTTCTTTTTCTCTGTCTTTTATGGGTCTTAACAATGTTCTCTCTATACACAGTAAAGTAAAAACAAAATAAAAATAATAATAAAAAAGAAAAAGAAATGATTGTTATTTGCTGTAATGCTAGAATCTCATGCTAAAAGATGGTCGACGTGGCTTTTATGTTGCAAGCTACAGAGCTGCTCAAACATCTCTTCAAGGTTCAGAGTTTTACCAAAGACAGAACAAATCAGAGATTGCTAGATCAATAAAACAGAGAAGGGTATTATAATGAGAGAGTCAAAAGACATATTGAGTGAGTTCATGTATTCAAAAGGGAAAGTGAGAAAAGACTGAAGGAGAGGGAGCATGGTAGAACAAGCAAAGTAAACAAGTTTGGCGTGAGCTTGCTGGAGTCACTGGGTTTAGCAAAACATTCCAGAGTCTTCGAAACAAGCGGCCTTGTGAGTCCACAGGGGCAGAAACAAGGAGGCTTTAAATCACTGAACAGGAACAGCGTCGAAGGACTCTAATTCAATCATAAATATCTCAAAAGTGTCTCACACACCGACAGTGTGCACAGAGTGACAACTAGTCACCTATATAACTGCAGGACAATCAGTCAGAATAACCTCGCCAAACCTAATAAACTGGAAGAGGACAATATGGTTCACTAACACGAGCCCAATGGAACAGAAATGATATACACTCTATATCCTTACTGTGGTTTCTACATTAAAACATACAGACACACTAATGATGTATAATTTATTGCACTGAAGAAATCTGAAGACCTTGGTAACCTTACAAACAGTGAGATGTATTGTACATATGCTTGTCATTTATCATTTATATAGCCTTATTTATTATGTTGGTATAGGCTATGGTTTATATAGAATCATATTTAATTACATTTCTGCTAAAGATGAAACAGAATAAAGCCATAAGTACATTATCTCACATCACTCACACACTGGCCAAACTGCAGTCTTACAAACTGTGAATTAAAGTTGTGGTAGGCAGGTATATTTTGTCATCATTGGGCAAAAAATACATAATAAGCTTTCAGTATATTGTAATTTAAGTGGCCTGAGAGGAAACTTCTGCACCTCCTTATGGCTCTGTTTTCAGGCTTCAGAAAATCTAGCCATGGACGGACGGGAGATCTTGGCCAATCACAGGTCGTTTCAGAGAGAGGGCGTTCCTATTGGCTGTTAACCCTACCTCTACGAATGGAGATGCACGTGCACAGCCACTCAGAAGGAGATAGTCTGATACAATGGCAGAAAATACAGCAGGAAAAGTTGGCATGGGAATTGAAGGTAACTTTATAGCTATGTAAAAAGCAACCGGTTGACCCGACAAACTCCTGAAGATAGTTACTCGTTATATTCCAATATATAGTGCTTATTTATGATTATAATGCATATTAGCATTTGATATGTGAGGGAGTTTGATGGATTAGTAGATCTATTGAACAGAGCTCACATTTTTTGTGTTGAACTAGTTTCGACCTTCTTCCTTGTTCCAGAGCTGGATGCTCATTGGTTGTTATGTAGCTGATTGCCAGGTGCAATGCCAGTTACCTTAGAGTGTATCGCCTGTGTGTTTGTTATTTCAGAAGCATCTACACTGCATGATTGTGACATGGATTTATCTTCTTCTTCTTAAATAAAGTGACTTCTTATCGTCGAGTACGACCCTCCTCTGTCAATATTACCATAATAACGAACCAATTCTTCTGAGGTAGCAAGTATCAAGTAAAAACTGAGAAATTTAAATGATACATATTGGATAAATGGTGTACTACATTTTGACTACAATGTACAACAGATACAAGCTCAGGAAAAAGCTAGTAAGTGGACCTTGAGTTGGGAACGACTATTCCCAATGTCAAGAATTAATTTCCACTTTAAGCCAACAAATATGAAATGGAAGAAATCAAATCAGCTACTGAGCTTCCATGTCAACAGATCCATCTCCATTTTATATATAAATAATGTATTTATAAAGTCTATAAAATCTTCCTTCCTGAGGGAACCACAAGACAAACTTAGTTTTGACTGACATGTTTTTAAAGTCAAATGCTGGATTAAAAAAAAGCAAAACAAATACAGAGGTAGGAAAAGAGGGATGGTGAAGCAGAGAGAGAAAATACAGTATGTCCCTGGCACGTGTCCCATAGTCATGTCTCGTCGAGCTTGGCTGTAATCTTATAGTGCACACATACACATGCTAACACAGTAAAATAGTCTGTGCATGCTTTCAGGTATGCTCTGACACTCACACTCACTTACACACCCACATACACAAACACTGTATTTATGAGTCTATCAGTGGTTCAAGTGTGGCACGCTTTACTCATGAGACACACATGGACTTGAATAAAATCTAAGGCACAAACAGAGATGACAAGGAACAATGTTCTTGGCCTACTTTTTTGTATCCTCATGACTAGGATGGGATGCAGGCACACAAGTAGACAGTGGATCAGTTCATCTGCCTTGATAAAATAATAAGGAGGTGCTATTTATAGCCGCACAAATTGAGCAGCTTGACCTAAATGTGAAGGCATACTGAAACGTGATGTGCCAACAAGAGAATTGGTGCCCAGAAGGAACATCACAAGCTGTTCTACAGAATGAGTGACTTGAGGTGCTCAAATGAAGCTGCTGGAATGACCACATGATAAAACATCACAAGCAGCATCTATTGTGGGAAAATAAACCACACCAAGAAAAGATTCAACTCATTACTGGAGTGTTATGGTCTCACTTGATCACTTTGACATCAAGATGTAGATGGAAAATGTCTCTTTAAGTGACAGAAATATGCTGGGAGAGATCTACCCAGGCTTGAAACACATGGTGGGAGCAAAACCACAAACACTTTAATTGTTACTAAGACCAGGATGATGAGTTAAAGCTCAACAGCAAAGCAAGGCCTGTGTGGGTGTTTAAAGTGCTTGTTATTTTGATAAATATGCAGAAGACGTAGACATCTCATATGTGTTTATATGCAGTTAATGCTCATGTTTTCAAGCTAAATTCCTGATTAAACTATAATAGCTCTGTACATTCTGAAAGTATCTTGTTGAAGCTAATTTGTTACATGGCTGCCTGCTGTGTTTTCATTCAAAGAGACTTCTGCTGATGTCACAGTGGTGCGCCCTTTCTGACTTCCTCTTTGGGCGTCCTTGAGGCGCGAAATGGCCCTGCTGGGTCCCTGTAGAGTCCTGTAGGGTCACAATAGGCCCAGGACATCTGTGTGGTTTAACAGTAGGCAGGGCTTGAGTCGACCGGAACATGTCTATGGACCTCCCACTGGCCTACCCTTAAGCCCCATACAAAAGCCTGGTTGCAACTTAACAATAAACACATTCAGGCACAAGTAGGGGCACACATACACACTCAAACTCTGGCACTTTGGTATTACAAATATATTTTCATGAACCCATAAGACCTTTTATATTATTCATTGTACTTTTAGGCGGACTTTATGACCTTCATGTCTCTTCCAGTTGCAGTACACTTTGGATAGTGATGCCTTAGGCACAGTTTGAAAAACCTCAGTTTTACTTTACTGGAGGTACACAAGGCTCTATGGATGGCAATGTGAGGTGGTCGGTGGGTCATTTGTGTCCAAACCACTTTGGTCCAGTTGGTTACATGCTGACAGATTTGACAATTTCATGTGGTACAAGGCAGCTTTTTGTCTGCCTGTGCTTGTGTAGTCATTTTGTGGTTTGAGAGGGACCCACCTGTGCTTGCCAAGATGAATGGAGTGGCGTAGCTGGGGATGTGGTGATGCAGATTTGGTAGGGCAGTGCAATTTTGGCATTCATTTTGGCATCGAATTGTGGCTCCACTAAGACTTAGCACAAACGCAGGCAGTCTGTGCACTTTTTTTGGCTTTAGCAGGCGAAGGCACACACACAGGCCTCTATATAGTTACACAACCCTTTAATGAAAGTTGACTTTGACTTCTTTCACTTTCTTACAAATTGCTCACCCAGTATGCCTTTTTGTTTCACATTTTGCATCAAATATCTGGCTAGATTTGAAATGAAGAGGTTGCAATTACATGGCATGCATGTTAGACCACTGGGCCACTAGGAAGTTCCTATGCACATTAAATACCAACGCACACCAACAATAAAACAGGGATGTTGCCATCCTGAGGAGGCAACTGCAAACTTTGAAATCACCAACTAGGACTGTCTGCTAGGTGCATTCTGAGAATGAAGGAAAACTAGTGCAGTTGAAATGCTAACCAGAAACTAATGTTACTGAATTTCACAAACAAGCAAGGCAGTCAATGCATATTTGCAACTCAAAGTCTCCGCCTTTCACACAACAACATCAGTTTCCTCTTAAGAGAAGCCAACTGAACTTACAAGCCACTACAGAACAGAGAGTGAACTGCTTTCAAAGGGTATGAAAGAAACTGCTTGAGGTTTGTGCTTATGCCCAGGTTCACAAAAATATAGCCCAAAGTCTTGTTTTTCTAACTATTAGAAGATGAAAGTCTGGACAAACACGTGACTGCATTACCAGCTGATATTAAGAGAAAATCCACTTGTTATGGTTGCTGTGTTAATGCTAAAGGAGAATGTGAATATTGGTGTAATCTTACATAAATGCAGCAGCTGTATGCATGTTCGCACTCATTTGACATTCCTCAAACTTGAGTTAGAGCAAAACAGCATGACAGAGTAAAGCGCAAACCCCTAAACAAAAGAACATTTCTTTATCTTCTGTAACTTCTGCTTAACAACTAGTTTAGCCTGATTCTCAACAGAGCATTTAGTCTACGACATGGCAACAAAACTTCAAGAGATGTTTTTTTTTTTGTATTTTTGTCATTGAATAAAACAGTAGAAAGAAGATAATACATGCATTTGTATCTCCATTAGGCAAAAGCTTACACAGTGTTTCGCAGATATCTAGATATCTCCTGAAATATTCTAAGCCAAGATGAAATTAACCAACCTAATAGGCCTATTACCTCCTGTCACATGACTTCAGAAAATGGACTGATTGACAAATCTCTGGTTGTTATACAATAGCATTAGCCCGGTAGCATTATGATAGGCAAAATAAACTAATTAGGCCTCTCAGGTAACCAGCCAAGACCGGTATAAAGCAATAACCTTCACTTTGATGCAATCCATGATTACATCACGCCGTAATCCTACAGAAGTGGCACTACATTGTAAATGAGACTCGACACAAAATGTTGATATTCTGTAAACGTGGCATTTAGAAAGACTGTTACACAATATCCAGGTCATGTAAAGCATTTTAGTGCAAGGGCACACGTGCAAGTGTCAGCTGGGAAAAAAGAGAACATGTCAACATAAGTGACATGGAAGAGGAAAATAATTCATGTGCTGAGTGGTGTTGACATAATTCAGTGAGCAGTTACTGTGCACTCTGAGTGCTGCATCTCCGATCAAAACTGCTCCTCCTTCTCTGTTAGTTTATTATTGTTCAGACCGCTGCATTCATTAAAAACCTATTCATCTTATATCATGGAAATGAGTAATTACCTGAAGAGTTCCATTCACTTTTGGGTTTTCGGGCTGAGTGATTGTTGTGAAACAAAAAATTCCAAATTGTTCCACATTTGTGATGCTATCTTCTGTACAGCTAAAACCAACAGCTCAGCTCAAACGCACTGATCTCAAATCTTTTTGACAGAAAACTTTACGATTTGACTCGAGTCCTTAATGAACGGACTAAGGGGAATATTTTGCAGGCAGGTATGATGACAGATTATGTCGCTGCCCTCTTTCTTTCTTGCTATCTGTCCTGATTCCAGATGCCCTTTGACCTGTCTGAACTTTAGCAAAATGATTTAAAACAGAGCAGAAGGCATGCCACTCATTCCAGACTCTGCTCTCTTCTGCTGAGTCAAAATGTCCACATTTAAACCTGACAAACTCAATACTTCACTTTCCCAAGGCCGTGAAGCAGTGAATTTAGCAGCATAAGATGAATCATAGGACAAGTCTAAAGGCTTTTCAGCAAGAGACAAACTTTTTTCTATGGTAAACTGAAATCCTCAGAACTATTAATCATGAGCTGATGAAAAGTATCTGTTACTGTCTTGTTGGAATTTCATACCTTTGGCCTAAAGGGAGGGATCAGAAAAAGATGTCAGCTCGAAGCTTTGGCCCCTTAAAAGCTCCATTCATACACCTTCACTGCCTAAAGAAGCTCTGTCTTGAAAGGGGGTTGATTTAAGGGGCTCCTGGGTGACAATAGCCTGACAAAGCAGCGCTCTATTTGATGACGTCTCCAGTAGACAGTGCGCACAAAGACTGTGAGTGACGGCTGGGTTTTGTCAGTGTTTTGCATGTTTTCCCCTTCAGCTGTAAACATGCTTAAATATGTGATGTGATCACAGGGATGACAAGGGTGGGAAATGTCAACAAGGCTATTGGGTTTCAGGACCGGGATGCTGCACAGAACTGACATGCAGTCCTTGAGAGCATGCTAAGTGTTATTAGCTAATGCACATACGTCATCAAGGATCACATACCACAATAATGTCATCTTTATGTGCGTTATAGTGAATAAATATCAAGTCCTAGTTGATTTTTCCAAGGCAGTTCAAGACCATTTTGCCGCCAAAAAAGTCAGTAAGGTCTGGAATATTTTTCACAGGGAACCAAACTGAGTCATATTCAATTGGTAGCATAAAAATAAATGTAAAAAGTTAGAATCACATATAAAATACAGTTTAAAAGGTTATGGAATCAGGACATTTTGATTATGATTCATAATTTAAGGCAACTTCCACACTGAAAGCTTTTTATGATTATGTTTAGAGGTTAATGGTACAAACATGCTGACTAAGACTCCGACAGCTCTCTTGGTACAGTCCAATGTGTTCCCGCACTTTATGGCCAGAAACACACACACACACACACACACAAATGCCTGAATTCACACACAGCCATCCTGATCTAATTACGCATGCATTTCCTGTCAAAGCCACAACATTCTGCCGACATCTTGAAGAAAGAGAGCAAATGGAAAGAGGAGAAATTAGTGACATGTCAGGAGAGCTGTAATTAGATCCTGTCATAATTCTTTGACCCACTTTTAACTCTTCCCTCTTTCATGTGGGACAGTGAGCTATGTTTCAACAGCCTGACCTGGACAGTGTTTGTTGGCGGATATTTATCACCTAGTGCTCGCTACTTCAATAGAGAGGTTAGGCCACAGGGCACTGACCTCAGTATTCAGAGGGAAAAATGATGTTACCTCCTTTGAAAAGAAGCACACCAGCACCTGTACTGACTTGGAAGGAGTCAAGATTTCAAACATGATGCAGCCAAACGTCATGTCAATCTATTATGTGAACCTTAAAGATGATCACACCTCTCTTTAAAAACACTTTGAAGTGGCCCGGACCTGTATCGGCCAACATTCCTCAAGAGCAGCTCTGTTAATCCATTTTCCTTGCTGCTGCTCTTATATGATAGAGCACTATCTGTATTATTTACAAGCAAGCTAGCCAGGGAGTCTATTCTAATGCACTCAGTCCTGTGTGTGTGTACAACCAGCTCATCAGTAATACATGGGCAAAACCCCGTTTTCAAGCAACTGTGGCGCAAAGCAGGTGAGAGGGAAAATGCCAACACTGCTATCTAAGTCCTACACAGAGAAATGTATCCATGTACATGCACACAAATAGACCTGCTGTCACATAAAGCACAAAAAAAAACCTGTACACAATCCAGTAAACGCTATCTATTGATCTGTTTGTCAGAAACACTGTTCGCTTTACAGGAACCTTGCAGCGTGTCATGTCTTTTCTCTGAGACAATGACAACGCAGTTATGCCATCGTGTTGTGTGTTGTATTAAATAATCTGAAACTTCACGTGCTTGGAGTAAATTACAACTGTATGTCCTGGAACAAAACATAAACATGTGTACACAATCACATGCAAAACACAGGCAAACAAACATGTATGACATACATACACCTGCTGTGTCTGTCACTGTTTGTCACTCACCTGCTAGTCGACTCTCTCGAGCGGTCTTGCTGAGCATATCTAGGGCTTTGGAAGTAGAGGACCTGAGGTGGTCACTGAAGGACCTCTGCAGCAGCAGCAGCCTCATAGAGCGAGACATTGTCGATTAGCATCCACGGACACGTATCTACGTCAGGCTCCTACCTTGTCTCCACACCTGTTCCTGCTCTGGTCGATTATTGTGCTTTTGTGTCTCGTCAGTCCCACCTCTTTCCACCGCTCCTATTTTTTAGCTTGCAAGATATCTATGTTCAAGCATTCAATTATAATCTGACTAGTCTCTCCATCTATCTGGTTCTGTTCTATCCTCTGTACTGGTCTGGCCTCTACCTCCTTCTCTTTCCCACTCTGTTCTGTTCAGTATGGACTGTACACTCCCGTCTGCTGCAGTGAGCATTAGTGCAGTAACTGCTGGGACACATCCAGCCAGTGCTGCAATGCTCTCATATTCTATTCTGCCAGTGTGTGTGTGTGTGTGTGTGTGTGTGTGTGTGTGTATAGATGTGTGTACGTGTGAGTAAGTGCTTTCTGACACAAGCTTCAGCGCTCTCTGTGAATATCTTAGCGCTTTAGAGTCACGACAAGCATCTCTCCCTCCCAGTCTTTTTTTTTTATCTCACATCTTTTTTTTTTTGTTGCATCTCTTCTCTGTCACCTTCCTCCTCTCATCCACTCTGTTTACACCTGCCCTACCCTGTCTAGACACAGAGAGCCTCAATGCCAGTTATATAACCCATTGCCCAGGCAGCTGGCTTGTTGTGAAGATCCACCTGCCCACAAGCAGCTAAAGACATCACAGAACTGAAACCAAAAGACAGGACGTGAGATGATGAAGGGGTCCAGGATAATGTTTGAATCATTCAGACAAAGACAATTCAATGGTTGCCAGAAATAGTGACAATATTTTGATTTCCCAAAAGAACATTGAGATGTCAAGAGTGAACAAATGCTGGGGTTTAAAACTGTGCTCTCATTGGTTCCTCCTGCATCACACAAACATCTCAGTTATTCCCCACGTCAATAGTCACATTTCTCTGCCATTCAGCCATGGGAAATGGTCCAACCCATGACATGACTTTACTGTAAATACATTATGGTAGGAAGAGAGGACGTAGTGTACACACACACAAACACAAGAGAATCCCATTAGCTCTTGAGAAATATTCATGTACTGCAAACCTTATGTAACAAAACTTAAGCTACTGAGATGGACACAAACAACACAATGGACTCCATTACTTAGACTGCTGCTGAGTTGATCGGATAACACTGATTTAGCTTCTATTAAGCAAGCACAACTCTCTGGGGTCCGTGCAGAAGCTTAGTCATGAAAAATGTAAAAATATCTAACTCAGAGTAGCTGTAGTAACACTGTAACACTAGTATATATAGCTGATGGGTGTTTTATGCTTTTTAGAAGATAAAAAAGTACTTTTTATAACTTTTGTGGAGGTTTATCAAAATAAAGTACAATAATATATAATATAATATAATATAATAATATAGGACTATAAAATACATAGTCCTGTATAATGTATATTTTCATATGTTCTACATTCTTAAATCTGCGTTAATTAATATCTTTATATCAACAATGGGTGGAGTGACTGAGTGTAATGTGAAAAGGTCGCTCGTAGTGACAAATGCACAGAAAATTATCAGCCATCTCTGCAGCTCCTGTCAGCTCTACAGAGCTTTATTTTTTATCATCTGTCAGCTTATTGTTTTGATTTTACAGCCCGCAACATTACTGTTTTGGTTCACTGCTCTCACTGACACTATTCAGCAAAACACGCTCTGTTAAACCCGCTGTACAAAGTTAGCAACTAGCTGGTGAACATAGTGGAGTATTTAGCAGCTGAAGAGGCAGATATGAGTTGGTGGAAACCAAACCAGAGTTAAAAGGAAAGTGAATATTGGGTAGCCAGAAACACAACTCCAAATGAACGCTACGTACGTTTGCTAACACATTTGCCATGTCACCTTTATAAAGGTGATACTATGTCACTTTGAGTTTACACCTTGTTCTGCTGCCCCCAAGTAGCCAGAACACTCAATTAAATTAGAAATATTGTAAGTATGTGTCTTTCAGACTGATCATGTGTGTATATGGCAAGTTACTCATTACCTGAGTGTATGAAGTCATATGTGCGTATAGCTGTGAGCAGTATGTTCTGTTCAGATTGCCCTCCATTACATTCCACGCTAAGCTCACACTTGAGAAAGTAAGCCAATCGTGCTGATTGCTCCAGCAAGTGAAGGTAATGTACCCAGCACTGGTTTATTGCAGCCTGCTGATAGCATTGTGCTCATCGCGGCCAATTGACTTTATGGTCCTCTGAGGTTTGCTGAGACTGATAAGGCTGGATTCCCACATCTTTGCTTTTTCACAACCCTTTCGTCTGCGCTTCTGCAATTGTGGAATGACCTCTTCAACGATGTTGTAAATGAGGATTAAGGTGGGATACGGCAAAACAAACATCCTATAAAAGTATCACATTTTTTATTATCCTCCCTCACACACCTGCTTTCTTGACTCACATGACATCTGAATCAAATCATGGCTTTCATGCATGCGTGTCAGTGTGTGCGTACTCTGAGACACGCAAATACAAACCATCTGGGTCAGTATTCGTATCACAACAACATATCAGTGTACTTTCCCTCTCTCTGTCTGTGGTATACCTGCGATAAGGGGGCAATACACAGACTGTAACCTGGATATGAGGGAAAATGTCCTGAAGGGCGGAGGAGAGGGGGTGGGCAGGGGAAAACAATGGAGTTCTCATAACTCAGTAAGGAAACTCTTGCCAAATGCCCCCTCTGTCAAACAAGTGTAAAGTATGCCAGGAGTGTGTACCTACATCTAACTCCACAGAACAGAGGCAGGAGAGAGTTACCTGCCAACATACTGACCTAGAAATGGAGACACGGGAGGTGAAAAACGAGGGGCAGGGAGGTGTTTCTGGGAGGACTTCAAACAGTGTATATAAACAGTATGCAAGAGTCTATCATCAAAACGTCTGTTAAAAACAATGCACTATACTCTATTCTCTACAGCACAGCCAAAAATGTGTCGGTATGCTGAAGCATGTATGTGTGGGTGTGCCCGAGTGTGGCTGTAATTGTGTGCGAGTCCCTTTGATTTGACCATCTGCTTGAGGTCTTACTCTGCTATCAAACATACACTCCCTCACCCTTACTGTCTGCCCTACTTCCATATAACTCCATTCTGACTATCTGATACCTTTGCACCTTGTGTGCCACTTAATTCAATAACTGAATATTATGCTAACAGCAAGATATCAGACAACCAGACAGCTCAAGATATCAAAACACAAAATATCCCATATATAGTTTATCCAAACAATCGACTTCTCAGCCTCCTGCATGCTCTAGACGATCTCTCCCCCTGACACCAGGACGAGGAGGGAAATAAACCAGCCAGGAAGTGACAGAGCCTGCTGAGCCAGGACTGATTCATTAGCCTGGGGACAGCATGGGCATCTCACCCCATCAACACTGGGAGATTTACAATCCCCTGGTTACAGATGAAAGTTCCTGCAGGATCATTTCAAATGAAGCATGGGATCAGGTCAGTAATAAAACCCCAGTTAAAACGATAATCACGAGAGTAAAGAGTAACCTGTGCCGAAAAACACTCCTCGTTTGCTTGGTTAGCTCCAACACATTCTTCTGTCATATTTGGAGAGTGTGATCTACTCAGACAAAAGGTAATACAGCAAAATAATACCCTTGTGACATGACTGAACACTTTGAAGAAAGCCTCCATGTATCTATACATCATATGTACATGTTCAGGCCACATTAGTATTTCCCTTGTACAACATTATGTTTGACTACAAAACCCTCCAGCCCAGTAGGAATTATGTCCATATAGGATGATTAGTTGCCATGGACAGATATTGTGTACCAGAGACATGAATCACCCATTCCACGGGCCATTACCTTACTTTCCACCAAATTTCAGTTGAAATCCATATGCTGCTGACAAACAAACAGACACAAGGGACTGAAGGGATCTTGCAGGTGGAAATAAAAATGTCATTCATGTAAGAATCCAGAACTTATTCCTATTCTGGATATACTGTAATTGTCCATGGTTTACTGCTGCCAAAATAATTAAAGACATGCAGTTTCTCTCCATACAGTTACTCATTATTGACCAGGTTCCATGTGCAAACAAAAAGCATGATGGTATGTTTTCTATAAAAAGCAATACCTAATTTCCATGCACAGTGGGTGATGAAAGACATACCAATCTGTTGAAAAATAAAGCTAAAATAATAATAATGACTCAATCCCTCTAAATGTTTCTTAGTTTTGTATCAGGGAGACTTGTCGTTGTAACTCTGGGAGTTCAGCAAGCTGACTTCCTGTTGTAAATTCCCCTTCATGCAGTGGTTTCCTGTTCAGAGTACTTTAGCTAGGGAGATAGATTCCCGAAGAAAGAAATCACAAAGTAGCAAAGAGATTTTTGAGCTTTGACTCAAGTAAACCGGCGATACGATGGAGATGAGAAATTGTTTGTTCGTTTTTTTTCCAAAATTACTCTTTTCCAGTCTTATGAAATGTATTTCTGGAACAAGAGGGACACATTGTCATTCAAGATAATTCAACATGAAGGCTGAACAAACAGAAGCCCACGACAAAACAAAGCGTAACTTTTTCAAACTTGTTCAAATGACAAAATGGTATATCCATGCATAACATCAAGCATAAGAAAGTAGAATGATTTGCCTCCAAGGTGATTCGCAGCTGAGTTGGAAGTGTGAAATATAAATGGGATGAGCTCCAACATGTTACAGTACAGTACCAGTCTCCACACAGGAAGCTGGGGAGAGAGTGTGTTAAATGGGAGGGGAGAGGATGGGCTGTTTTGGGGGGGGCGTTGAGGCTGGCATAGACTGACGGGGGAGGCCAAGAATGTGACCTTGCATAAACACAGCGACTGCTATTTTGCGTACGGAGGGGTGGCAAAACAAGTGGGATAAGGCAGATTCAATCAAAGAGCAGGGACAAGTAAGTCATGTGCTATTATTGACTTGGCTCCAGGCTAAGGGAGCCTCATTACATCTGTCAAAGCACCTTCTCAGATGAAAGCAATGTCCTCAAAGAGCATGTTGCTGCAGGCTGTAAACAGGGAGAAAGTAATGAGGAAAATAAGGAAAGCAAGTCATTCAAATCACTGTGACTGTGAAAATTTGTGTGCAAATTTGCCCATTTTGCAGACTGGAGATGTGGTCTATTGGAGCCAAGAAGCTCAATCACAAGATCTGTGGATGAACAGAGAGTCTAAGACACCATCTGTACTGAAAGGACTTTGTTAGTTGTTTACCCTGACAATCAAGTGCGTCAGATAATAGCAGATATTCCTCACACCAAATCACATCTCTATGTCAGATTTTGTTCAAGGAATAGTTTCTAATTTCGGGAAATACTCTTATTTGCTTTTTTCTGCAAGATTTCGATGAGAAGATTGATTGAGTCTTTTGTCTGTACGCTACATATGAAGCTAGAGCCAGCAGATGATTAGCTTAGCTGAGCATAAAGACTTGAAGCAAGGGGAAAAAGCTTGCCTGGCTAGCACCACAGCAAGTACTTTTTACATTTCTGTTCGTCTATGAATTTGTAAAATTTAGAGGTGCTGGTAGGCGATTTGTTTACTTTGGACTGAGACAGGCTTGCTGTTTCCCCCTGTTTCCAGTCTTTATGTTATGTTAAGCTACTCCATATTTAGCATACAGACATGAGAGTGATATTTATCTTCTCATCTAACTCTCATCAAGAATACATGTTGAACTATTTCTCTCACCGATTTAAGCAGAAAACCTTGAATGTGACTTTAAAAGATACTATTTCCTACACAGATTGGTATTGTTTTTATTTTTTTGGAAGGCACCAATAGAGGGGACTTTTCAAAGTCTGTAAAATGATATGATGATAAATACAGGGATCCGCAGAGGTCAACACTCAGGTCAGGTGTAATTTTGTGTATCAGCACAGGAAAAAGACAGCTGCACTTTAAGTACCAGTAACATGAATTTGTTCCAAGAAGAGAAGAATGGTGACTACAAAGGAACAAAGGATAACAGAGAGAAGGAAACAAAAAGGAGTGCCAGACAGACAGAAATGATGAGACAAGTTATTAACAGGAACCACCAATTCCCTGAAGTCTGAGTGCCCCTCCCACACAGGACTCCACTGAAGGTGCTAAACCACTTCCTCTTTCCTCAGTTTTCCTTTCCTCCACCTACAACTGAGGCAAGTGCTGTAGACTATGAGGCTAAGAGTCCAGGTAAAAGGTCATGATTTAACCCTGCTGTTGGTTGGATGCCCATCATTGTGTTCTGTTTATATATTCCCACTGGTTTATATTTAGATCAGGAAGGCGCAGCATGGTGCCTCTAACTTCAGCTACCATCAAGGAAAAAAAGATCCACTCTTAGAAGCAGGAATCTCTAAAGTGTGGTGTTGACAAGCTCTAACACTGGTGGGAGAGAGAGAACTAGAAAGAGAACAGTTACACTTTCAGTCGTCTACGTTCTTCTGTTGCAGACATTAGTTGAAAAGTCGATATGTTGATGTCAATCACTTCCTGTAGCTCATGCAAAACAGTGTCATGTGCAGTCAAGATTAGTTTAACAATCTGTAATCAGATTTAAAACAAGGATTGTCAGTCACTGAGCTGATGATCGTTCAGACAAAACAAAACTCGCTGTATTTTATCCACCAAAGAGAAGAGCATTTCGATCTAATATGAATGTTACTTTGTCTTGCCTCTTAATCTGTCCTTCTCTGTCCTTCACTCACACAAGGTAAACCTGTCAACTTCCTAGATATGAGGATGTGAGGTCAAAGAGCCAAACAAGCTGCCTCTGAAGATAAGCACAGACTGATTTGGAGTATTTTTTTTGTAGAACACAAATTACCTCCACCAAAATCTGCCTACATACTACAGTACCTGCTGCCAAATAAACACTAAACTGAAGAATTAATGTATCATGTTGTATCAGGTGAGCAAAAGACAGTCACAACACAATTCGAAGGTTCAAACTTTTAGCCTACTCCAGTTTATTTTGATGATACATGTAAATATGCAGAGCTACTGCCTAATCGACTTTTCCATGGTCCATCTCTTTGCTCAACAGCCTGTGATTTCGCCACAATCGACTCAAGGAGGGTGATATTGAGATACCTAGCTAAGAGAATATCTGTTATAAAATATCAACAATCATGCTTACATTGTATGAAAGGCCAATACCATGAAAAAACTCCAGTAAGTCAAATGATGAAAGCTTTCCTCTAGATGTTCCTCTAGAAATTCATTATGTTGCCTAATTGCTTGAAAATACTGGTAATACATGAGCAGACAGCATGAAATAAGTTTATTTATGGCTTTCTTGATGTCCCATTTAGTGCTTCTTGAGTTTGATTTCAATAACATACACATCATATCTCTCATCACATCACACGCATCATCTCCTAGACCATGCCCAACCGATGATAAGGACGGTCATGCACACTTGATGCATGACCGTCCTTATCATCTTCAGATGGCATGTGGTATGAGTTATGCCATTTCTCGTCATTCCATTCCTTCTACAGACGCCGTGAAGCTGAGGCTTGGCTATGCAGCGTCACAGGAGCCCCATAAAGAAAACTTCTAAACAACAGGTTGTCAGTTGTAACTCTGCTGTAGACACATCCTCTTTGTGTACAGGAAAGCCGTGACACTGACCCGTCACTAAGGTACGACCGCCGCTGCGGGGAGGTCATCAACTGTGTCATTACAGAGCGTGGGCTGTGGAAACTTCTTGTTGATCACTGGTGTGCTTCCGTTGTCACAGGGATAGTAAAATTAACCATGAATGAGCTGTCTTTCATGGCAGTGCAGCAGGAGCCTTTAGGGCATGGAGTGTGATGTAACAGTGTCACAAATGTGTCATTCCCAGGGGCTTAAATGGTGGAGATACAGAGGGGTCTTTGAAGTGTCACAATGAACACAGGGCTTTGTGCTTCATCAAGTCCCCCAAAACTCCGCCAGCTCCCATCGTACCCCCACCCCCCCTCCAGAGTCCTGGGTTCCATCACACAGACCCAGAGATGGAGGTTACATAACTTGCTTACAGGAAGTCAGACTGATTTAAACGAAGAAAAATGACCAAGAACATTTGACCCCTTTGAAGTCTTGTAAAAAAAGTTTGGAGTGGGCCTTTGCCAAAAGGTAGTCCTCTTGTATGCACACACACACACACACACACACACACACACACACACACACAACAGAACAAACATACTGACAGCTTCTGCACATTTCCCATGAAAGGTTTTCAGCAAGTGGCGGTAATTAGAGGGAGAGACAGAGCGAGAGTGAGTGAGGAGTCCCAGCGGGTTTTGAGGCAGCGGGGGGCAATATGAAAGCCTCGTCCCCATGTCAAACCACCTCTCTGGTATTGTTTACCAGCGGACTGACGACACAGGGGGGTGTTTAATGAACACTGCTCCCCTGCTGGCTGTCTGAAAGTAGGTCTGTCCATCCATAGTTTCCTGATGACCCTGTGCATTACCGGCAGACTGCTGACAGAGAGGTCGGAGCCAGAATGGAGGGGGCAGTCACTACAGATTGAGTTTCTTCTTAAGATCGATTCATAATAAAGTGTGCAAAGTGGATGACTGCAAGCTTTGCAAACTAGTGACATAGCATGTCAATACTGTGATTGCTATTCATCAAGAAGAAGTCATGAGTACTGATACTTGCAGGCCTTTAATTGAACAAATACTACACAAGTCCAGTCACAAAAATGTATGCGTGCAAGGGTGTGTATTTGGATAGTTTTCCATGTTTTAGGCATTTAGGTGTTTATTCTGGGTTGCTTTCTATACTGGAATCATTTTTTGATCACTGAAAAATGTCATCAAAAAGTAAGAAATGAGGGCAAAAGGAAAATAAATACGGGCAAAAGTTTTGGGCATCCAACACGACAACCAGTCTGGCTCTTATCTAGGAGAGGCGACTGGCTTGATGGTTTTGTAGATGAGTCTAGGATCTTATCTACACTCACATCCAGTGTCTCATAGAACCAGAGCCTGTCCTCCTCCACTCAACCCCTCCCTCCTTCCTCTCTTGCCCCGTGTTGTGAAAACCAGACAAGGCTATCAATCAGAAATTGTCCCACAGAATCAAACACTTTTTCCAAACACACATATGACAAAACAATGAAATCTAGGAAATCTAACAAAACACAACCTAATGCTATTAATCTGAGTGTCAAGATCTGTGAGTGAACATGAGGATGAAAAAAACAGCAGGGACTCACCAGCTTTTTCTTTCTCAGGAATGGTAGAGGTGCTCTGGGAAAGAGAAGAGAAAAAAAGATTATAGTTGAGATAGCTTAGGTTAGATGCATTTTCATGATATAAACTCTAAAATCTGCTTTAACCATTTCTAAAACTATTTTATTACAGTATTTATGTGTTATGATGTTGTGTTGTGAGCTACATATCTAATCCTCTTGCATGCTCTCCCTCCCGTTCAATAGATATTTTCTGAACATCAGAATCTACACAATATTAAAGAATAGAGCAGGAGGCTTGTCTGTGTGTGTTTTGAGTGCTGTGTCCAGTTCAGTTGGTCCATGAGTGTGACTACAATAGTCCTGGCAGATAGTTGCACCCAAAGATCAACAATGATCAACAATATCACAATATCCTGCTCTGTCCTCTAAAGAATATTGTTTTAAATCAAAGGAAATTGAATGTGCAGCCACAGTAATGTGTTGCTACACACACCAATAAGAAAATCCTAGAAACACAGACACACCAAGAACAAACTCCACATGCATAGTTTTCTGATGTGCAAGCGTCGTAACAAATGGTCACAACAGATAAGTAACCCACCAGAGACTTCTGAACAAATATCACATCATTAAAATCCTCTGATTCAGTGTTGATCCAACCCTCACGTAGACATCACAGATAAAATCACCACATAGTTTGTAGCCATTGTAGATTCTCATCGCACGTAATATTTCCTTCTTTGGCTTTGTTGTGGGTTTTTAGAAAAATCTACTGTGTCAACAAAAGGGTTTCTGGTAAAAATAGAGCAGCTGTGTGTCATTTAATTGTTAAAGTGTGTGTGTGTGTGTGTGTGTGTGTGTGTGTGTGTGTGTGTGTGTGTGTGTGCGTGCGTGTGTGGAGAGCAGCAGTTAGTTGGAATGCAGAGGTCTTTCTGGCCTCTGACTTTTGACCTCAGGTTCTTGGCCGACCTCCACACCCTGACCTGTTTTAATCCACACTCCCCTGGAACAGATCAGACAGGAGAAGAAGGACAAGGTGCACTCTCAATAAAATGTATCCACTTTGTCCACATTGCCATCTGTGTGCAAAACTGTTATCTACCTTTCCTCATGATATTCCTGTTAAGATAAATGCCCCCTCCTCCTCTTCAGGCTTAATTCAAGTAATTTAGAGGTGTCCTGCTGTGACTACTTTAAAGCCTGTTTACCCTTTGACACCTACAGATGGCAGATACAGCACAGCCAGAGCCACACTGATTATCATCTTCAGGGAATAGTTACACATTTGGGGGAAATTATTACTTATTTGCTTGCTTTGCCAAGAGTTACATAAGAAGACTGATGCCACTCTCATGTTTGTATGGTAAATATGAAGCTAGAGCTAGCAGCCACTTAGCTTAGCTTCACACAAAGACTGGAAACAGGTTGAAACAGCTAGCCTGGTCTGTCCAAAGCAAACTAAATCGACCTACCAGCACCTCTAAAGCTCACTAATCAACATGTTATATCTCATTTATTTGATCTGACTCATTCACTGGCGACAATTTAGGATAAGAACGTTTAGTATTAGTATTCATTTTAACTCATGCACAGTCAGACTATAGAGCATGTCCCAATATGAGAAAGAAACAGGATGAATCATTAAAAAGCAAAAATGTGACTACAGGCCCTTTGCCTCTCAAATATCAAGGGAGCGCTTATATTTTATGATGAACCAGCACCAGCGTGACACAGTCTGGTGAGAGCGAATACAATGCCTGCTCTCATACGTGAGTTTGTTTTTGCTAACGTGTTGGCTGATTAACGCTGGATAAAGTGTTGTCTTGGTCCCAATCTGTCTCACTCAGATTTTTTAGAAGCCAGTGGGTGAGCTGTCTGCACATACATACTTTATCTGAAATCCACACAAGTCCATCACTAGTGGTGCGTCTGCCAAGGTGTGTGTGTGTGTGTGTGTGTGTGTGTGTGTATAAATGTGTGAACATGTATTTGTGCATTATGTGTGGGCAAAAACAGCATTTAATCACTTCCTTGGTCACGTTTCAGACACAAAGTGGGCTAAATTCCCCCTGTGGACAAATAGCTTTACGATTTATTGCTGATTAATGACCTGAAAAAGACACCAGGGAGAAGCCACAGCCAAAGACCTCAACTCTCTCCTCTGTCACTAAATCACCAGCACAAACAGAACAACAACAGGGGGGCGAAATCAGAGACAGATTTATATTCAGTGCTGTTTCAGCTGTTGGACTCCAGTAATATTAGCGCTGCTTTTTCAGCCACAACAGTGTCCTCGCTACATTCCCATGTGTGCAAACTATTTTGTATTTTTCTTATTGTAAACAAATCTGATGGAAAGGCTGAAAGAAACAAAATAATGAATTGAGCCTACTAAGAAGAATTGCATGTATAGCCAAAGCCTGGTACAGTTGATTTGTTTCACAAACTTATACAAAATATATTATAGCACCAGTGAGCCACTGGGTGTCATGCTCCATAATTACTTTTAACAGAGGCACTGCAGTTTGTTTTGAATCAACCCCACATACAGTCCTGCTGCTGTAAATATTCACTAGCTCACCAAATGTATATTAATCTACAGCTGAAAATAGTCCCAACAAATGTACCATTTGAGTAACATTTGCTAAAAACACTGTCCAGCTGTAAACTGTGCCTTTTCTAAAAGTGAAACATTATTTAGATTTACATTTTAAGTAGGAATGAATGGTCTTGGGGCTGAGTGCCACAGAGAGAGAAGGGAAGTCAGACAGTATCAAGACAGATGGACTAACACGTTGTTGGGTTTAGTCTTTTTGAAGGATTTGTTGACAATAAGAAGAATAGAGAAAAGCACCAGCCTTATGCTTTAATTCTGCTGTGTACGTTGAAATATATCATCATACAGGATGTTACATTTGGACAGCACTGCGTCAATTCATGTGTGGATTTGAGCCGAAGATTTCTTACCTTATATTGTGGCATAGTAAAAAAAGAAGAAAAAATCAATACCTTCCTGTATTTTAAATCAAATCAGCTACAACTCCACAACTCACTGAAAGAATGGCCTTGAATAATGGAATCAATATGGGAGGTCTGTGTAGCTTCTCTGCTTAGCACTAACAAGACATTTCAGTTCATCAGTGTGCGCCCTTCCTATTGTGTAAACACCACACCACGGGTTCCTGTCAATGACCCATGAAGTCACTTACACACAGTGTAAATCTCACCTTCACACAATGCCGTGTTTTCCCTCATAATAGCAATTACAGTTGAATAAATGTGAGTGAGAGACCACAGAGCCTAACAAGAATGTGAATGAATGGGTACCAGTAAGTACCAGTGTTTTCATAGCACCACGGTCGCATATTTTCACGATGTTTGCCTACGTTTTCCCCCTGGCATGCCACAGTGCAGGTTGTCCCAGTGTGGGGTTGTCCAGGCCGTGTCAGGTGTCCGCTGGGGAGCTGTAGGCTGCAGAGCACACAAGCGTCAGCTGCCTCATTTACTGCCACTAATTTACTGGAAGTGGGTTGTGTGGGGGCACAGGGGGTATGGTATGTGTTTGCTTTACACATGTCCGTGTGTGTGTAGTGGCCTACAAGCATGTGTGCCTGCATGATTAACCACTGAAGGGTCATTATTAGTAAAGTAGGTTTTACTTATTACTTCAGAAATCTTAGAAGAAAAGGTTGACCTTTTCTGGTTCTTATATAGTTAAACCTAAACAAAAGCAGCAATACATTTTTTGATACTTACTTTTGAGAAGGTTTGGTGGAAAGGGTTTTTCCACAAAATTTCCACACAATAACATTGCCTAAATGTTCTGGATGTGGGGATTTTGATCAAAATGTTGCCAATTTGGAACATCCAGTTTTCTAATTTTTTCATTTAAGGTTGTTAAAACCGTCTCTGTTTGACAGTATTAAATATATTGTGTATCGTGTTGTTCCAGCTAAAGAAAGTTTGACTGTACAGAATTACTTTATTCTGACTCATTTACAGGCAGAGGAGTTTTAAATCAGGTATTATCTGGTCAAAGAAAAAGAATAGAAGAGTATGGAGCTGACCAAATATTTGGTGTCAGCATTTGGTACTCCATGTTACAGACACATTTCGGTTGGTACCAAAACAAGCACTGAGGTTCAATACCCAGCCTTAGTAACAAATATTTTGTTTTTCAGTAATGGACTCCACATTATGTACAGCTGTGTGCTTTTCTGCGTGAGTTAATCAGAGAAGTTAAGCAAGCCATTGGCATGTGGCTCTTGCACAACAAATCCGAGCAGTCCACCATGCCTCTCAACCCCACCGACACCCTCCCATCCCCAGCCCCCCTCCTGCACTGCAGCTGCAGTATGTGTGTGTGTGTGTGTGTGTGTGTGTGTGTGTGTGTGTGTGACCACCCATGGTCTGTGCTGGCCAAGGATTAGGGGGCTCAGGCTAACCCAAACCTTTTTCTCCACCACTTAACGCAAATGGCTAAATTGGTGCAGATGGCTTATGGTCAGGTAAGCTGGCGGCTCCGGCACTAAATGTATAAGGTAACTGTGTGTGACAGAGGGAAGAGAGACATTGTGTGTGTGTGTGTGTGTGAGTGCATGCACACGCCTGTCCAGGGCCTTTGGAGATGTTATCTGGAGCTAATTTCTGTTTTTTGACTGGCATGAATGTGCTCTTTCTGCCCTGCACTTATACAAGAATTTATTCTCCATGCTCTGTCGACCCCCAAGTGCACGTGTGCAGGGAAACGTGGGAAACAATTTCATTTTAGCCTTCTCCTTGAGGAAAAGTGCAACCCCCCTCCCCAACGCTCATACTTTCTCCCCCGCATCCCCTTTCCACATTTTAATAGTTTCCATATGTCACACTTGAAGTGTGTCAACAGGAAGTGATGCGATGACTTTGTGTAATGATGCGTGGACTGTTTCCTGCAGAACATGTATATTAGTGTCCAGATGTTGGATTTAACAGCTATTTGAAAAAAAATAATAATAATTTGGTGACACTTGAAAACGTCTCAGTAACACGTATTGACATCTTGTATGACGATAATGATTTTACCATACCCACTGCGCACACACACACACACACACACACACACACACACACACACACACACACACACACACACACACACACACACACACACACTGACCGCCAGCTGAGGCCTCGTTCTCTCACTCAACCTTGAGTCATGAGATATGTTCTGTATGGGGTGATGTTGACTGAAAGAGGGTGAGAAAAGTGGGTATGCACACACACACACACACACACACAGGCACAGATATACACATATTTGCCTTTGTTTACAAGAGTGAGGCAAAGAAACAGGCTTCTGGTTTCAGGCTGTGTCTGGTGGGATTTAGTGCTGGGCCCCAGGAGCATAAACTGTGAACTGTTGACTGGCCCTTGGAATCCATTACCGGATGAGACAATAACTCTTGTCTGACCATAAGGCTCTTATTCCAAAAAGGCAAACTAACTGGTCATTCTTAGAGAGAGAGCATGCAGATGTAAGTCTTTTTCCCGGACAAAGTCCTCAATGAGACCCGATGGTTCTAACTATGCACCCAATGAAATTTGGTCAGGATTGTGTATTTCTATTTATAAAATCATGCAAAATGTTTCATCTGTAATAACTAAAACAAAAAACAAACCACTTATGGACTCCATTAAGAAAAAACATTTCAGGTTTCCTTCTACATCTGGTAGGTCAATACAATACAGAATAAGGATCACCACTATATCATTTCAGCATTGACGTTATAATATCGACACCAGATGCAATGTAACATGGTAAAATATGCCCACTATGTACATTTTATTATACATAACATTTTACTGCTTGATGGAAAATAAAACAAGCATAGTATACTTTTTTATGATATTAAGAGACAACATAAGCAGCATCATTCATCCTGATTTAATGCATTTTGGTTGCCTGTTTCACCTGCACAGTGAATGACCAAGTAATAACCATACTGTGTGGATTTTGTAATCTAACTTTAAACTGAGTGAGAAAGATCAATGAACTATGTGAAATGTCTTGGTTTCAAGATAGGAAGATCATTGCAGTCTAGATGTTTTTAAAAAGATCAGATAACTACACTTACATTTTTACAAGCAGTTTTGGTTCTCACAAAGGATAGTTTAATCCACATAAAGGGGAACAGTATCACACACACAAACACACCAAGAAAACACACACAAACACTCACGTACCCATCAATCAATCATCCATTATAGACTACTCTGACAAGGCTAGTCTTTTCTTTATGGTGTAATAGCTCCACAAGTGGTTTTAAAAACATGGGATAAAAAGTTGGATGGATGACAAAAACGCACATTTATCTCCCTTGTCTTGTTGCACTGATTAAGAGACAAAATGTGTCACCTGTTCCCGCTCACCAGGTTGAATTTGTGGCTTAATAGGGATAAGCCTTATGATCCCAACTGCACCAACAATGCTAGCCTGTGGATTAGCCGCTGACATTTTTGGGAGAGAGCGGAGAGTGGGTTAACAACACAGAGGGATTAGACCGTCCTCTGTAGAAGACTGTGGTGGCCCCATAGCAGTCAGTCCTGTGGCAGACACACGGCTTACTGACTTACCAGAAGGACCAGTGGGCGAGACATAGCTGGGTCACAGTTTTGTAACATTTACTAAAGAATGCACATCTTGACTGTCAACTTTAGAGGGCACTGCATGTTGCGTAACCTAACTGTACACACACTTTCTGCACAGGTACAATTTTTAAGTTGTTTAGCTCTAAATAAAATTAAAAAAAAAACCTTTTATAAGCAGACCACACTCCTTCTTTAGGCACTGAGGGCAAAGATGATTCATTGAGCGAGACACTCAGGTGTGTATTGGCTGAGGTAATGTAACTTCAAGGCAAACATGAATGAAAACACATTCAAAACAAAAATGTGAACACATGCTCAAGACGAATGTCCCAATTAAAACCCTAAATCACAAGCCTGAATAAGCGTTGCATAAATTGCACCTGGTTTTTCAATGAATTCCTGTGTACATGTTTCAGCGTCTATGAATTTGAGTGTGTGTGTGTGTGTGTGTGTGTGTGTGTGTGTGTGTTTCTGAGGGTGCATTCAGTTTGTTTGTTCGTTCTGTGATTTATGGTGGTTCATTATCAGCGGGCTGCAGGGGTGTTTCCAGATGCCTGCATATTCCAGTCATCCTTAAGATTTACTGTCAACAAGTACCATCATCCTGCAACTATTCCCTACACTTTTTACTGTCTCCTTTACGTAATAGATGAGCGCTTCACTTCACTGACTCAGTGCGTGCCTTCAACACTAACAACTAGTACTTGTTAGCAACAAATGTTTTCACGTTGGATGAAAAACTATGAATCATTTCAAGTTTTAAAAAAAAGTACCAAAAACCATATGGAGCCAGTAAATCACATTGGTGATTAAGTTGATGTGACTTAGGCGTCATGCCGCAGCATGTTGTCATAAAAACAAACAAAGAGAGAGTTGCCATTGTGCACATGGTTGTAAACACATAGATTTATGTGATGTTCGACTACCACAAAGAAGCTAAAACAGAAAAGTAATTCTGTGAAACAATTAAGCTCAAATCCATTTTGACAAAATGTTCAGTATGCGCACTGAGGCTCAGGCAGATAGATGTGAACAGCTTTGGCTTCGTGCTCTGCTTTGTTTTGGATTTTGTTTTCTGATGATACGCTGCCAACTACAAAAAATGAGAAGTATATTTATTCAGTATATCCCTCTCTCTCCTGTTCTTGGAGTGCTTTATGCAACGGCTATAGCCTTGAATCGACAGGAAAAACAAGGTTTCCTTGTGGGGGTTGAGGAGAAGTTCATTTTCCACATCCTGTTCCAAACACAAGCCTTTTCTTTTTTCTTAACCTCTTTTTTTAAACCACAGCAGGTCTGTGTTTGTCTCCTTGTTACAGCTGTGCTCAGCAGAGGAGTGACCTTGAAGACAATGACACCACACAAAGCGGCTTGCGTGGCCGTGACCAGAGCCACTACTGGCACCCCTTGACAGACTGAATGGCGGTTGGTTTCATAGCTCGCTGACTCATTATGGCCTACTACAGTCTTTAAGCCAAATATGTGGGAGGAAAGAAGGCAAACATAATTATGCCTGCCGCACATGGTGTTGACTGTTGACCAAGGACGGGAAAGAGAGAGAGTGGGAGCAAATGTAGAGATAAATAAAATGCAGCGAAAGAAGCTAAATATTGAGTCTTTTATCTGAGTGGGACATTGAGAAGGTGTGGTTTGGACAAAGGATGTTTGGGGACTGTGAGGCTACCAAAGCGGAACACGGAGGAAGGACAGAGCACAGATCTGCTAGTGACCTTAGCACGCAAACCACAGCACTTCTATTGTCCACCAAACCACAGACAGATAAAGAGCTATGTACATACATAACCCACTGACAGGGAATAAAGTCCTTCCGTCATTCTAAAATAAAAATATCTCTCAATCAATCATCGTCCCAGAAAATCCCTTGAATCCTGACATGAAAAGTCCAGAGATTGGAAAGTAAAACAGTGGCAAGTTGGGTTTGGAGCGCTGTTGCTGTGGAGACAGAATACAGATCCAAACATAGGGTCAAAGGTTGCCCTGTTATGGAATGTTTGCCAAAGACGGAGAGGATGAGGGTTGGTATAGGGCAGCGCCTTACCTGTCACCATATGCATGACATGTAAAACACCCCTGTGCTAAATTTAACAGACAGCCATGGTCTGCGCCTTCTTCAGTCGCTGAGGTCTTTAGGGGATTCTGAGTTAAGTCTTTCTGCTGAGAACTCTCCGTGCTGAGGTTGACTGATATGTTGTTTCCGACTGTAACATTCAGAGGAAGGTGGTCAGGGGTCAGCGGCCTCCACCCGCCTCTGTAGCTTGGCACATCCTCTGCAGCCACAGAGCTCTAAAAATAGAGTCACATAACAAATGGCTCTCGCACCACGCATAACTTAAGTTTGCCTCTCCAGATACTCCAACATTTTTCTCTATTTCTTGACATTTCATAGACCAAACGATTGAGAAAATAATTTGCAGCCTAATCCATAATGTAAATAATTGTTAGCTGTACCTCTAAATATAATATACAGCCAAATCAATAGATACACATCAGTCTATAAACCAAATAAAAGCCACCTGTTGCAACACAACAATGCAAGCTAAATAACATTGCAAGACACCTGCTACACTAAGCAAGTAATAGGAACCTGCCAACAAAAACACTCTGGGGCAAAGAATAGCAGTTCCACCATAAGAAAAAAACACCTGCTGTGGCACAACATCCGCTAGATGTTAGCCCCACATTCGATGCAAGAATAACAGCCACCTGCCGAAGGCTAACAATAGTCACCAATAAGCTAGCAAGGAGCCAAGAATCTGTTAACTTGAACCCAACGCCTTATCCATAACAGTGAGTGAATGATACTGTAAAGCCACGTACCACTACTTCACATTTATCATTGTTACATAAAAGACAGAACAGCTCGAGTATGCGCTTGGTACAATCGCACCACGGTGTTACACTGAGTGCCAGGAGGTGTCAGGGGGACAGCTTTAACACAAATACCAGTTACCTCTTGCATAATCCCACATAAGATGGAAGGAATGCAAATGCACAATGATAAACACTTCAACATAACCCATATCAAAATACACACACACACACACACACACACACACACTCACACCAGCCACTCCTCTGCAATCATCCACAAGAAGAGACAGTCACATTTCTTTGCCCCTGACTTTCTACACTCACATGTATCTGGGCATTAAAACAGATGTAATGCCCAGACACATATCTGGCGGTCACCCAGAGTTCATAGAACTGTAGTTACATATGTAACTCTCGTTTTAACATCTATATATCAACCGGTAACAGTTGTGTTCCTCATGTTTTCACACCAGCCCGAGGTAACGCTTTTTTTCCCGGCCGACATTGAAACCAGTGACAGTGACTTCAGTCCCAACATTCACTGATGGCCAAGATGGTACTTTAAAGCCATTTGAAGTGCTAGCTTGGCTTGGCGAGGCTTCAGCACATAAATACCACAAATAGTTGCACACTTTCAATTTCTCCATGTCTTTGCAAATCATACCAGATTTTTTTTTCTTTTCTTTACAGATTTCTTTTAACAATTGTATTTTCACTGAAAAAAGGAACACTACATTAACTCTATAGATCAATTGATAGTGTAATAAAGTGATTGTACACATAATTTACTTACTCAAAAAATTGATGGAGTCAGTGTTGAATTACTCTTTAAGTAAAATATTAACAAAGACACACACCTAAAATGCATTGATCTCACTGTCAGTTGGTCTTACTTCCTGCCAGAATTTCAGATTTGAACCTCTCACTGACCCTCTGCATGGAGATATTTATCTTGGTACTGCATATATAGTATCAAGATTGTGCTGTAATACGTCCACATGCTGCTACTTATATCTCAGCTGCTTGGACTTCTTCTCATTAATTACAGGAGTGTGTACAGTAGCAATTTCTGTGTTGACGTTACCTTTAAAACGGGTTGCACTCACCATCGGCTTAGAAGACTAAAAAGATATATGTTGTTTGCTGTCCTGTGTAAACTTGCAAATGCCTCCTTGTTAGGATTGATGTCAAGACATTTTCAAGGCAACACATGCAAATGCCAGTGAAAATGCTATGTAGCACAGAGGCAGTGATTTATTGTCTAGCATTGTTTTTACGGATTGTTAATTTTTACGGCTGGGTTTTTGCTTTGTTGAACATACTGCATACAGTACAAGCTTTGTTTTCAGTCTATAATTTTAATGTTTGGATGTGGCTATTCACTGTGTAAGGGGTGAACAGAAGTGGGCATCTTAAAATGTAATATAATCCAAAAGCCCTACAATAAATCCTATTAATCTGAAGCTTGCAATGTTCTGCCTTTGTCATCACAGTGTCAGACGGGTATTGATTAAACTTAAAACGTTTTTGAGGCTGCAGTTTCTGGTGGTGTATTTTGTTGCATTGCACGCAGTAGGTTGGACTCGAACCCAGGCCGCTGCGGTAAGGACTCAGCCATGACACATGGTACTCTACCCAGGGTGCCCTCTGAGTAGTATTTTTATATAAAAACAAATGATAGTAATTATTCTGTGCTTGAATAATCTATTATATTATGTATGCTGTCATCTTGTAAAACACAACTGTGATGACTGAATTAAAGCTTTAACCTCAACCCTGGTCCTTCCTCACATCTGCCTCGTGTTTACATCATTTAAAGGATTTGTATTGTCTAGCTAAAAAGATTAAGTGGGCGTCACAACACTTTAAGTCTGAAAGGACTCAATAGTCCCCTACTACCATTAACCACTGAGAATCCCCTTCATGAAGTCATCATCTCTTTGGCCTCAATCAATCACCCCACAGGGCCTCCACTGTAAAAAGCCTCCTATTAGGCGCAGTGAAAGCACTGTGTACCCAAGCTTAGCGAGTTACCTCGGGTTACTGCAGGAATGGAGGTTGTGGAAACAGTTGGCCACAGACATAATACATCACACTTCATAGAGTATGTTGCTCTGTGTCCCTTAAATTAACCGTCACACATGAGTGACGTGCAACAAGACAAAGCAATATCAACACAGAGTTGTGAGAGATAATTCAGGAATGTGAGACGTCCCTTTCGTCTGACGTTTCCACAGGTTGCAGTGTTTTGTTCTAGCAAGATAAGAGGACTGTTTTGAAACAGAAACATCCTGTTCGGAGATCCTGAGATAGTGTCTCAAAGCAGTTCAAATCATTTTTTAAATTTCCATTCAAACGTTTACATGTACTGGATACCGGCCTTGTTCACTTGACCTCATTCTGAAGGCAATAGCAAGCAAGGCTGACAAAGTCATTAAGTGAGCAAGCAAGGGGTTTGAAGACGCACGTCTCACTTGAAGCGTGTCCCCCGCTCCCCCCTGCCCTGGCTTTTCACCCCTGGACCTCCCTTCTGACCCCTTTGTTGGGGAGAAGCGGTCTAGATCTTTGGAACCAGCTAATTACAGAGTTTTAACGTCTGCTTGGCTAAGCCCTAAGTGCTGGGGGACATTCCTACAATTGGGAATTTGTGTGTGCCCTCTGTGTTTGTGAGAGAAAAAAGTTTGTTTTATTGGAGACATAAAAGCTATTAAACAGTAGCTCTATGCTCAATGAAAAAACAATGCAAATCATTTTAAATGCTTAATCATCACAAGAGAAACCAGAAACCTCTTTAAAACAGCCACAACTATGTACAATTGATAATGTCGAGGTCTTAAAATCCTCTAGTTTTACTGAAGTTTATAATTCCTATAATTCCTCTGGATCTTTCTGGGATGAACTGTAAATGATGCGGAGAATAACATTCATACTTTCAAAATGGAGACACACAAACCAGGCCATTTCAGTTTAGATGAAATACACAAATGAAAACCGAAGTAAAGAACGATGGTGAGGCCTGACAGTGGCAGATGGTATGTGTGTGTCTTAATTGGTCTCTCAGCAATCATGCTGTTGATATTTTGGTATGACGAGTGCTATCTTTCCAGATGTGTCACCTCATAACCTGCTGATTATGTTGTTGATGTATGTTGGTATATATAGAGCTCCTGACTTACCCCACTCTTGGGTTTTGCTCCGAGGGCTGGTGTAGGTCCTGAGGTGGAGGCAGCAGGAACGTGTAGCTGTAGAGGGTTTTGTGATGCTGCTGGCACAGATCCTACATCAAACTCCTGCACAGGTAAAAAACAAAAATGACAATGCAAGCGTTACATTGTTGTGCAAAGAGCAGTGTTTTCCTCTATTTTAAAATTTCCTCAAAGATCAAGATCAAGATCAAGAGCATAGTTAAATGCAAAGCACACTACATCAGTAGATCAATGATGCCCAGTGCCTATAGACATTGCTATGCCTCATATTGGCCACTAGGGGACACATAAAATTACTGTAGGTGAAGGAATGAATGAATGAAGGTCATTTCTGGATCCATTTGGTGCAATACAAGCTACGACAGCAGGTTTAAATGAAGAGTTGTTTCAATCACAGTAGAAACTGGAGTCAAATCCAGCAAGGTAACATGCAGGTGTGTACCAGGAGTTGTCGTCGATGGAGCGTTGGGGTGCTGTCCATCGAGGAGGTGGCACTGAGGGCATTCTCAATTTCCTGGTCCAACTGGTCCAGCTTCATCAGCAGCAACACCATTGAGTCCAGACGAGCATGCTCACGCTGAATAAAGAGACAAATCAGAGAAAAGGATATTATTGAACTGAGCTCATAAATGTGGAAGGATAAACTATTATAGCATGCTATTTATGACCAACTTTATTTCCATTTCTATCTTGGGCGACTGTGACTCAGTTATCTGAGGATAGGGAAAGTGACAGAAGGGTGCCACTGGAAATGACAAAAACCAATGGTTATGTTCTTTAAGGTTGGAACAAATGCATATTTTTATGCACATGCACAGGATGACATTTGTTTTCCTGCGTACTGAAGTGTTCAGTGTGACGATTGCTTACTCTAAACTGTCAAAAAGGACATTTCCTGAACATACTTGTTGTTTTGTTTTCCAGCTACCTACTTAACCTGAAGAAAGTACATTTAAACTTCATTCAATGTTGTCTTTGTGTTTTCTGTTAAAATGTGCATATATCTAACCATTAATAAACCCGATAAATCAATAATTCTGATAATATCTATTTGCAGTCATTGCAGTTCAGACTTCATTTTGTTGAGAAACATCAGGGATAGCTGCTTTCCTAAACTATTTTTCTTACATGTGCCTTTTATGGAAGGTTACTACCTTTTCTTACTATAATATATGAACAGTAATAAAGACAAGAACACTAACTGGCAAGTCATATATTTTATAGATTCATCAGCTTGTTACCTGCTTGCTGATCAGTATGGCATCACAGTATATTAAGTATTATCAATATACAGTTTCAGTACAGATTCAATATAGAACCAAAGACTAGTTGACTAGCAGACTGATTGGCTTGGATGGCACTAGAATTAGCTCATCTCTACAGTGATTTTACTTTCATCTACATCAAGGCCGCCCAAGTGATCCACAATAATCCATAATTATTTTTTTTACAACAGTTAATTACATCAAACCTATAATTACTACTTGTGACGTCTCCAAACAATTAATGTCAAAGTGACTCAGCTCTGTTCCACGTCCATCTAATATCTAAACTTTAGCTTTTGGCCCGTCATGCCAAAATAATTGAGGAGCTCTACTCTGTAAACTCTGCTCATCCCTTCTCCATACTTCTCTTTCCTCTTCCTTTTCAACTGCTGCTGATAACTCTTATCTTGACACTTTCACCCTCTGCTCTTCTGTATCCCTCTCCTTTCTGCACTTAAAATAGTCCTGGTCGTTTTGCTCTGTGTTTTCCCACACATCCTGTGCATTTAATATTTATCTCTTTTGTATCATCTCTGGTCCATTTTTAATCATATGACTTCAAGACTTCAAATATTTTCCCCATGGTCCTCTGATCTGCAGTGTTCAATTATCCAGTCTCACAGTGACCTCAGGTGGTGCGTCTCCAGTAAGACAAGCTAAATGACAGACAGTCCAGCCCACCTACCACTCTGTCTGTTTGATATCCCTCAATCCTGTTTTGCTTGATGCAATATAAATCTCTTTCTGTAGTTCTTAACACAGTATATGTTTTCATTTCCTTCTGCCTGTCTTTTATCCTGGCTCCGGGTGTGGCTCTCTGTCTGAGCTTCTCTCCCGAGAAGAACCCCAAGAAATGACATCACACGGCTGGCTCATTAGTCCCAAACAAACCTTGTTACAATCTCCAATAACAGACCCTGTTAAACACTTTATGAGGGTGAGCTCATGGGACACACAGTCACTGTGATTGTATGTTTGTGCAACTTAGGTACAGAGGCATGTTAACATGTGAACGTGAGCCTGGTTTTCATGTGCTGTGTCTGTTCTTAGGTGTGATACATTAGAGAGCAATCTTATTGGGTTATGTAGGATAATATAAGTGCTTACTTTAATCACAAACAGGTCCTGTGGAGTGGTTAATGTGGCTTGATCTTGCTTTAGTTAAGTGTACAATGGGTGTGTTGCGATGACGACATTCACATGGGCTGAGATGTGACTAATGCTAATGTGTGCGAGGTTGACAGGCTTATGGATCCTAGATAGAATCTGCATCACGATAAACAAGCTACAGCTCCAACCCTGCGCCTGGCTCCCAGCTCCATCCTTAATAACGTCTTATGACTTGCGCTTACATTTATTTTCCAGTTAGTGCCCAATTAGGCTGTCAAAAGCAGTTCCTATTGGGTTTGCTGAGAGAGCAAATAGACATCGAGTAACATGTGTCTCATGGAAATGTGTCTCACATTGATGCATTCATTGGCATTCCTAGCTGGTGGCAGTGCACATCGCTACGTGCTTTCTCCTTGGCAAAGAATCACAATGAAACATTGTATCGTGGTAAAACAATGACATCTTTACGAGGCCTCACTGAATGAACAAAAGCATCTGGCTCGAGATGGCAATAACAACCACAAAACAGCAGAGTAAAAAACAAGTGCAGAGCAATGTCAGGCGCCTCAGAGAGGCAAAGTTTTTTTGGGGGCATTCTGGTGGTTTGGGTGTTCTCAGAAGGTTTCTTTTCTCTCTTTCCCATCTTTTGAGGTTTCTGTTACATTCCTCTCGACTTCCTGTTTTTTGAGATGGGAGACAGTTCCCACACTGTTTGAACTCTTAGACCCCTCCTTCTCCTTTCCTTGCTCTCTTTTTCAAACCCCCTCTTATACCCGGTGGCCTGCATCCCATTTATCAGACCTGTCCATTAAACCAAGGGTTCTCTTTCTTTGCTGTGCATACACTCAATGTAGGTAACTCATTCATAAATAGTGATGAAAAGACAAGCATTTAATTAAGCAGAAAAAGAGACAGCGAGAGCACGGAGACGATGATGTTGCCAAGTCGTCTGCTGTCAGATAAATGACAGTTGAGCCAGTTTGGCCCTGAGGTCAGGATAAGGCCTTGTTGCTAAAACAAATAAACAGTAACAAAGCCCAATACCAGGTTAATCTGAAGCCATTATGCAAACCAGATGGGTTCACTCTATGAACTGAATCTTCAATCTGCAACAACACGGTTCACCGGATACATAATCATTAGTTAGTACAATATCTTGTCAGAGATAATTCCGCGTTGCTGCAGAGATAATAACATCAGTTTCATAATTTCCTTCATGATATTAAACAGCTTCTTCTCCCTTTTCTTTATACTAAATACAGTATGTTACCTTGGTTTTGATAATGTTAATTTTCATTGCCTAATAATTTTTCTGTCCTCATGACCTCCCCTAAAGCACGTTTTCTTAGTAAACTGTATATACATTATGTAAATGCACCTCATGGTGAAAACCCTGTGGTGCAGTCAAAGAGCAGGCAAGCCATCACCATATGGTGGATGGATTGCTTTGGCGCCTTCCACTTTTACGGCTGAACTCCTTTTTTCGAGTTCCAGGAGCCAGTTTTTTTGGATATTTAATCCAAAGGCTTAGAGTCATTCTAAGATTGAAACTGGAGCCAAAGGTAATAAATGCGGCACTGGTTTTCCATGTCCCTGCACAGGACTATGATCTCTCGTTTTTGGCAACTGATGGAGTGATGTCAACACTGGTCATGACTAAGAGGGCCTCCAACGTTTCTATGCAAACACGGAATTTATGTTGAAATAATGCAGTGATAATACAAGAAAATCTCTGGGATTACACAACTCAGACGCTTTTCAGCAACACAGATATAACCAGAGTGTCAGTGTGTGATGCATCAAACTCTGTGACTGGTCACTCGGCATCATAGCTGGTTGTAGGTGTTACATTCAACATTAAAAGACATAGGTTTTATTGAATTTTTCAAAGTTAAATATGATCCAACATATTGTCACATCATATAAACCATCCAACATTCCGCACACTGACCAACAAGCCACTCTTAACCGCCACATCAGAGGCTTGATATATCACAAGAAACACATAAAATACCTGATTATCTTGTTTATTTTATGCTGATATACAAAAAAACATCACAGTGATTAATGATTAACAGAACTAAACCTTGATATTTATAGTCAGGCATTTTTTGAGGTAACTGTTTCCTTCTGAGCGCTTAGCATTAATAAGCAGTAATAAATTGAATAAAAACACACTATAATGTAGTGGTGAGCAGATTTTTTTTTTATTAATGTATTTGTCAACAACTATAACTGTAAAACTGACAGATTCTGTACATGAATAAACACTTGTCCTCATGTCTGCTTACAACTACATTATCATGTGTTATAATCAATTTAATAAATGTTTAAACGCTTGGGGGGGGGGTGGCTAGTGTTACTCAAATTTCTATAATCAGTACAGATAGATACAACTATGAAAACAACTCAAGCATAGGATTTCACATGGGATTAAACTCTAACTGTAAGAATTGTGATTTACAAGCAGGTGATAGTCTTCAACAAGAACACACAAGAAGAATTTAACTTTCCACAATATGGTACTTGTCTAAAAAACATGCCTGCTGAATGCGCCCTGCGTTGTAAATAATGGATTTCTTGTCGCCATTCCAAAAAGGCCAACACCATAACTACTAATAGTGAATAAATACTCAGACCATTGCTTTGTTCCAACGAGCCCAAATCAATGAACTGCTTATTACATTTTTGGCACTTTACTGTTCCAAACAAGCATGCTGGCTAGCAGTGTGTAAATAGTACAACATACAGTATTTGCTGTACAAAGCTGTTTAAGCCTTTCACCCCAGAGATTACTTGAGCTTCCACCCCCCCCCCCCCCCCCCCCCGTTCATATTCTCCATGCCCTTATAGGACCTTGTTTTGCAATGAGCAGTTGAGAAAGAGTAAAACATTTCACAGATTCCCCCACTCACTGATCTGTAAGCATGTGAGAGTGAAGTCATTGTTTTCCGAGACGCTTGCCAAAGTGTGGGACAAAAATTATTTGTGGGCCGTATATGCCCAGTAAGTGTCAGTTCATTTTAAAAAAAGAACTTCAGTTTGAGGTGCTGAAGTGCCAGAACCACAATTACAACACAGAAATAAAGACAAAATGCATTCAAACTAATATCAATTATGATCTACTGCATTCTTTCCACATCTTATTAAATATAGCCTTACCTTTCTCATGCGCACTTTGACCACGTTGTCCTCTTTCTGATCTCCAGGCTCATTTATTCCATCTAAAACTGGACTGGCGAGTTGTGTGTCACCATAAATAACTGTGTGTGCGGCCTCATCTGCCTCCTCCATTCTAGAGACTGTTGCTCCTGGCCTGTGGTGTTCCTTCTGACCATCTGCCACCTCAGAGGCAGGTGACTCACTGAGGTAACAACCAGAGGCTTTTTGGTTGCCATGGAGTCCCTCTGGTGAGAGCTCATCGTTTACCTCTGCAGAGTGTGGTGGCAGGTTTTCTGTGTGCTGCTCGGTAGGTGCAAGTTTATCATCCATATGGGAGTGCTGAACATCTGGATTTTGGGTGAAATCCGAGTTCTTTTGAGGATCCAGTACAGGGGTGTCATCTGGCTCAACGTGGCTAACTTCTGGGATGGTATCCAGTTTTGAACAGCTATTTTCCAACTGCTCAGCTATGGTATGATCCTCACAACAAGCCAACTCTTTGGACACTGAACTTTCATCAATGTTTTCCATTGGTTGACTTACGGAGGCTGTCGTTTCCACATGCTGGTCTGCACATCGAGAAATGTTTGTCTGTATGGGGTTTCCTTCTGAATATCCATTATCCAGCTTTTCAGATGACATACTGCTGTTAACTGTCAAAGAGCAACAGTGATCTTTGAAACAATTATCAGCTTTCTCGCCGCTTTCTGCTTGTGCACTTTCCTCTCCCTGAGGTCCATTCAGCGCTGTCATTTCAACATTATGCTGTTCCAACAGTGTCTGGTAGGATATTTCACAACCATGAGCCTGATCCAATACCCCAGTGCAGTCATGCTCTCCTCCTTGAATGTCTCTTGAGTGGTGTTTAAGTCCTGTATTTTCATTTAGAGTTTCTGAGTCATTTAATCCATCCAGCTTGTCAGCAGAAATCGCGCTGCAGCTTTCAGTTACTCCTTTGTCACATACTTCTTCTTCTACCACTAAAGTCACAACGGGTTCCACAGTTTTGTTAGCCTGTGGCATCACATCACCGCTCTCCATCGTATTAACCGAACTGTGCAGCACACCAACAGGCAAGGTTACACTTGCGTCAGCATGGTCAGAGATGGAAATCTTCTTTTCCTCTACATCTGGGAGGTCAGTTTGAGGTTCCAGTTCAGCAGCAGAGGGCTGGTTTAGTGTGGCCTCAGGGATTTCAGGAGGTCTGCTGTAACCCTCTGTATGGCTCTCCTTTGTTTCCTGATGATTTGGAAGTTTGCCAGACTGTTCACCAGCAGATTCAGACAGTGGAGGCCCATTGTTTGAGGAGATAGAGATGCATTGTTGCTCTTCACGAGAGATATGTGGACTTTTAAAGACATTATCGTCATTGCAGATGTTGTGACTCTGTCTGCTCTCTGCGCCAACTTCACCTTCATCATTGATGGTTTTCTCACTGTGACTGCTGCTATCAGTTGCACAAGAAATATTTGCAATAGACATCCCACTGTTAGAATTACAGTGAAACTCGCTACAATTGTCAATGTTTGCAGTTTGGAGATGCTCTGATTCAGAAGACCTTTGGGGAATGTCGACAGCCACCAACTCATGAGGGCCATGAACTGACTCCTGCAAATCCAGTGGAACCTTCACATTGCTTTCCATCAGCTTCTGCTCTGATCCAGTATCGTCATTCACAACAGAAGCTGTAACCTCAAGAGTCTGAGCCAGGTCCTCTGTGGGCAGCTGGTGGTAGCCCTCTGGCATGGAGGCACACCTCGTTCGTCGACCTTGTTTGGAAGCCCCTGCTCCCATCCAAGGCCCCTCACTGTCCACCCCATGACAGCAGACCAGATCCAGGTCATCATAGCTGTACTGTAACCCTGAAGGGTGAGTCACATGCTCCTCCCAACTTCTTTTCCGTATGGCTACTGGCATGGTGGACAGCCAGTGCTAGCCCATAGAGCTGCTTTTGACGCCAGGGAAAAATGGAGATGCAGATCTGCTGCAATTGAGAAGAGAGATGGGAATAAGGAACCGTCGTGTTCCCAAGTTCTGAGTTTACAGTAATTGAATGTGCAAATGTCAATATGGTAAATAATGTTTCACTTTTAAAGTAAACAGCTAGGGAATAGAGAGTGGAAGTTCAAGAGGGGCTTAATTATACTCACAATTCCCTGTATATAAGTATATAGCTGGTGGATCTGTATAAGATGACAAGCAGAGCTGTGCCAAATTTCCAGCTTTACAGCATGCCATGTAGATTGAATGTACTTGATGTGGAACAGTTCATTTTGCCTGAAGTGTTAAGAAGCTTCCAGGAATACATTCAACAAAGCTGCCTGGCTTCTAAAACATCAAGATAATCATCAAGACAAATGGAGACGTCCCTCGTTTACTTTTTAACATGTTTGACACGGTGAACTGTAACCGAACCAGCTTGTCAAATTTACACCGCAAACCTTCAACACACATCAACTTTAACTGTGCAAAAACTGGTCTGAAAAATCCAGGGTGTTGGTTAACTGTCATTCTGTATCTACCCATGCACCCGCAAAAATGAGAATGATGTAACTAAAGGGAACTAAAACAGCAAACGACAGCCAGTGTCTCTGAACAGCTGGGTCTCCACAAGCCAACATTATCATAATACATACTGTGGGTGTTATCACATGAATCAAACCACGCTCTTTATTGCGCTCTGTTTTTTTCCCTGTTGTTCTAGGTCAGAATGTACAGAACTAAAGGAGCACGGGGATTTGACAAGCAGGATGTACTCAAGCTCTACATCTGCTATATTGAAAAAAACATTAAGATTAAGAATAAATAGAGAAGAAGAGAGTTGATAGGAAATCCTGGATATGCCCACTGTATTCTACAGTACGTGACTGGAAACTAGAGACTAATAACAATTCAATACAATTTCTCTATCATTATTCATTCACAAAAGTACTTTTTTCAAAACAAATCAAATAAGTATTTTGCACACTATGTCAGAGCGGTTTCTTACAGAACATATTAAGCTGTCCTTTAAGCAGTAAAAGTAATGTATAAATTTGAGACAGGTGTTTTTTTCTCCACTTTTTCACCTTTTGTTTCCTCAGGAGAAGAGCTGAATGGTACCAAATGCCATCTGCACCTTTTGGCATGAACCTGCAGCTGGTTATTAGTTTAGTAATGGAGGTTACAAAAGAAATAGTTCCAAAGCAGTTGCACAACAGCACAACTGACACCTCAGTACATTTCAGATATTTTATGCTCGAGTAACAACATTTACTTCCTGTAAATTCTACAGTGATTTGAAATATAATCCAGTAGCTGTATATGAAGTCATAAAACACCAGGTGATAATCCAACACATAGGTTATAGATCCAGTATTTGCTTCGAGTACAGCTATCCAGAGATGTGTCACAAGTTGCCTTTTCATTCATCCACCGAAAGCAATGCGTCCACGTTTGGGTTTGAATCCATCTCTTTCCAAGTGACTTGACGTACGTTTTGTTTTGTAAGCAGTCCTTAGTCTAGGTTTCTGCGAGCCATTTTCTGAACTCCAGTAAGTATCTCCGTTGTAAAACTGTCGGAAAGGCAGTGAAGCCCCCAAAGGCAGGCAGAAAGCCGGGGAGCAGTGAAAAGTCCAAAGACAACTTCCATCTTGATCACATTAGGGTTTTTGCTGACGCTGAATGCCGAAGAGTCGGAGTGGTGTAAGAGGGGCCGGGTTTTCTTTTCCCCCACTCCACCCCTGCTCTCCTCCGTTCTATCCCTTTTCTCATCAGGTCCCCTCCCCGCTGGTTTTGACAGGGAGTCTGAGTCACATCCTAGGAGCCCCATCCCCCGTCTCACAACTCACCCAGCACACTACACGCATTTATTCACTCCACCCTCCTCTAATGTACTTTCTCTCCTCACCGTTAAAGAAACTTCCTCTCCGCTTCTTCTCTCAAAACTTGTCTCTTTCCTCTCCTCAGTGGACTTTTCCTTAGTTCTTCCTTAGCTTGCTCTTTCACTAAGCTGGGCAAGTCTCCCACCAGTTGGTTTTGATTAGTAACAGACAGGCTGCCTTGTAAGACCTCTGGCTGTGGGCCAAGAGAGATTGCTCTAATGTTTTGGCAGTTATTTCTGAGGCATGCTTTTTTTTTTAAATTTGTCATCTTGTAATTCTACAAGCATTCTTAACCAAACACACTGGCACTAAAGAAAAAAAGCAAAGCAAGATGTCTTTACAGATACACTTTGAAAATGCATTTTTCACAATACTCTGAAAATACTTTGAAAAGTTGTATGACGATGGGGACAATGATAAAAGTGCTGTCAACCTGATATCTTTGTTTTATAGTAACCTAATGGAAGAGAAAACATTAAAAGGACCCAAATGCCAGTAATTCATTTCCTAATATAGTCATTAGTCAGAAACACTCAGCAGAAAAAAAAGGCAAAGCCAGGGATATTTAGACTTGATGTCACTGAGACAATTTAAGGCAAATGTTAATCAGCCAATTTTGTCTTTAAAGTTCGATCTAGACAGGGGTTGTAAAAAATATTCCACAGACTTCCATTTCCAGTCAAAAACCTCCTTATTTGCATTAGCACAAAAAAACATTCTCACAATAGCACCTCCATCCAAGTGCTCCATAAAGTTATGTCACCTAATTTTCCAAACTCAAGCTGTGACCAAATCTATCAAGACAATTTTACCAGTGGGGTCAGTTGCACAAAAAGAGCAATGCGTCAAAGCAACAGGGACAATGCAAGCACAAGAGAGAACTGGAATGAATCCCTCTCCAACTATCCCTGCAACCCTGGCCTCTGACCTCTGGGTCATCCAGATGTGAGGTGAGGCTCTGGATGAGTCTTTTCTTAGGGGCCTTGCTGGGAAACTGTATACTGCTGTCAAAGTTGGCTCTACAGGGACACAGATGGTCATACTCAAGGGGAAGGATCCAAGTTCAACAAGACTCCTCTGCAGCATGTCACATGATGCGCTCTGTGGTTATGCCGAGTGCAGTGTAACGAAATGCAGATCTTTTCGGTCACAGTAGCTTCGATGTGGATATGGGTGGTGATTGAAGTGCAGAGGCTGACACAGAGCATGACTCAGGCTATCCACTCATTACCTCCTGTGGACATCCAACACGGGCCTATAATTTAACATGCCCCTGTCAATCCAACCATCCTGCAAAGCCACAGGGCAACTGATCTACGTCACAATCTGATCCACCAGTGACAGATGCAAACACATGTTAAATCAACAACATGTGTGAGACTAGATGCCCATCAGCTATGTCTCTGTATGTGCGTTTGAGTGTGAGCTGCAAGTGTACTGAAGCATTAAAACAAAATGTAGCTTGAACAAATCTAAGAGTCTACAGCCATGCTAGCGGCTCTGTGAGGCACAGCTGCTTTGAGGCTGCTTTGCAGCTGCTTTGAGGAAAACACAAGCATGCTAGCATGCTCATAATGGCTAACACGCTGATTTTTATCAGGAAAAATGTTTACCATGTTCACCATCTAAGCTAGGCATGCTAACATGTTAACATTTACCAAAAAGCACTAAACACAAGGTATAGCTGAGGCTGATGGGAATATCATTATGTTGTCAAATTATATATGATGATATATTCTATTACCATTTAGCAGGTATTTGGTCATAAACCACAGTATTGTACAAAATTCATCCTGAGGGGGTGTGAATGTTTGAACCAAATTTCACGGCAATTCATCCAGTAGCTGAGACATTTCACTCAAAATGATAAAAGTCAACCTCGTGGTGGCGCGAGAGAAAAGGTCAGAGGATCACCAAAGTCATTAGGATACATCAGCTGGAAACAATGAATGCCTGTACCAGATTTTGTGTCAAAAGTCAATGAATGTCTGTATAAAATGTCATGGCAATCCATGCAATAGTTGTTGAGCTATTTCATTCTGAACCAAAGTAGTGGACCAACCGACAGACCGACATTGATATCCCAAGAGTCATGCCAAAAACGATTCACTCTCACAACAACTTTCCCCTTATTGTACAAAAGCTTCACACTTTTAACTATAACTTCACAAAACAGCCTGAGGTAATATGAGCTGCTATATTCTCTGTTTTTTGGCGGTATTTTTTCTGGATGTGTGTGGAATGTGTGTAAATGACTATGTACTGTATAGGCGAGTTATTTCAGAGATTGTGAGTATTTATTTGCCCTTGAAGAGTCATCGTCACAGGCCAGACTCTAAGTCCCACATCAGAGAGGACGAGCATGAACAGTCTCACAGGCATGCAGCATCACTGGTCATGTGTACATACACATGGTTAAGAAAGACCTATTCATGATTCACCCTATAATCCCCCACTGTTCAACCCCTCGACTTCTTAAGTGGAGCAGTGAGGGCCCAAAGGAAACAGCCTCACATTCCTCACTGATATAGTTTATTATTGGAAAAATAAGGCAGTCTAAATCATGGGCATTGAAAAGCACACAGTGTTTGCCCATGTAGGAAAATGTAGGTGACGCTCGTGGAGAAAAAAATATAATCCTGTCCCTCCTATAACTGAGTCATTTTGAGTCCTTGCATACACAAAGACTGCTTTGAGAAGATTTTGTTGCCCCCTTTTTAAGGCATCTTTAAATAACCATTTTCTGCTGTACTTGCCTAGTAGTTATGTGAAGTTGTAAAAACGGATCTTGGGTTCATTTACACTAAAAAGAAAACTAAACAAAATGCCAGAATCTCATCTGAAGATCTAAAATTAACATCAACAAACCACACCAAGATCCTTGCAATCCTTTCCTGTCACTTGCTGTGCCCTGTGGTTAACAACTCCTTTTCAAAAGCAGAGAGTCATGCCGGTTTAAATAACTGCGTCTGAGGCCTGGGTGGGAACTTGAGCAATCGCAATATTCCTGAATGAAACATCCCAATATAGATGATGCAACTTACAGTAAGAGCATTTAGAACGCCATCTGAGGGCTCCATTGCTGTCTTAATTAAAAAAAAAAAATCTTTAAGCACTTGTGGATTTTAACTGGCCTTGTTCGCGCGGGTCTAAGCGCAAGAAGTCGCCATGGGAGAAACCAAGGGGGCCTTAGCCACTGATCATGGGTCATAGTGTGACTGCTACCGTGGGAACAGGAAGTACAAGTTATTGAGGATAAAGACCATAACAATCTCCAGGCTAAAATAATCTAATCTAATCTTCTTGTGAGAGGATCTGTGTGTGTGTGTGCGTGTGTGCGTGTGTGCTGTAGGATACTATAACATGTTGTTCAGTTTGTCAAATCAAATGATGCAGACTGGTGTCATCTGGGCCTTACATTTTATGACGACAGTGGAAAATGCTGTCTCATTAGTGTTCACTGTGAACCATCTGTCCTTTGTTTTTTAGCACTCTGGCATGGTTAAAAGGCCTTGATGACCATTTTAGAAGTCACTGCTTTTAGACTGCTGTATGTAATATACCTGCTCTCGTCACTTGTTAGATGGTACATTTTTCTCAGGGAAGGAAAGGACTTATTCTTATCATATGTATTGTTCATGGAGTACGTTCAGTACAGCGTGTTTAGTATTTGGAGAGGGACACATTATTTGTTGTAGAAAACAAACATCCTGCATCACAGTCACTATTTGCGTTGAATATGATTTGGCCAAACCTATTAGGAATGACTGTATACTTCACATCAGCAAATGTAATAATGTAAATACAAAACCACAAGCACCATTCACAGGGGCTTATTTTACTCATATCTTGTATATATACTCAAAGCACACCAACATCCTGTTAATACTCCGGAGATTGGAAAATCCAATTTTTGAGTTGCTGCCATTATATAATATTTGGATAAGCCCTTATCCTGCTTGAAATCAATACACCTATTTTATACAGGCTCATTAGAAAATAGGATACTAATATACATGCACACAGCCAATTCCAAACAAGACCTTGACGACACCATGAAATGGAAACTTCAATGTCCCAGTAAATCCCACTTCTGAAAACCAGTACATCTCAAACCGTGACCACGTTCTGGACAAGCAGGCATAAACAAAACCTCCAACAAAGAAAACCATCACAAATTTTAAAGAATTCTTGCCTCTTTGCCCCTCTCCTTCTTGCTGCTTTGGCTGGAGGAGGTCATGTGGCTCAGGTCCTACCAGTTTTCAGGGCACATGGCAGTTGCATGACATCTTCCTGGATCCATATTCATCATATATTTTTACAATATTATATAATATAGTCGTTCTGTTTCTCCATATTGTGATTTTACTATTGTTATCGTTGTCTACTTTGCACACACAACATCTATTGCATGTCTGTCCATCCTGGAGGAGGGATCCCTCCTGCATTGCTCTTTCTGAAGTTTCTTCAATTGTTTTTTGGTTGACGTGGGTTTTTTCTTTATCCAACCATGGCTCTAAGGTTAGAGGCTGTCATATGCTGTACAGATTGTAAAGCCCTTTGAGACAAATATGTGACTTATAGTTTTGGGCTATATAAATAAAATTAACTTCTCTCCTTTATCTCCTCCTTAATATTTGCAGTTTGCAGATCGTAACATCCCAACATCCTGTTTCAGGGAAACATTGTGCAAGTAAATGCAGTCTATGTTGCTGCTCAGACAATCTACCTGCATCTCAAACAGACTGTTCCATATGGATCCAGGCAGGGCTAGTTGGCAACAACAGCTGGATTTCATCTGTGTACAAATGCCCCGTAACCCTATAAACACCTGCACGTGAGCACATTCTCACACTTCTGTAGCCTTAAAATGTGTGCCGGAATGCACACAGCCATAACTCTCACGTGTACGTTAGCATTAAATGTGTTAAAAGTTTCACAGGCTGATATTACAAACATGCAGCCTTCTAGTGTACTTAAATTTGTTTAACAAGCAGTTGTTTAACTTGGCTCTTGTGTTTGACCTTTTTTTAAATATCAAAACTCAAATTCAGATTTGCGCTTATTTAGCCAACATGAAACTACTATACTTGTCTTGAGATATTCCACATGAATGAGAAAGCAACTGTCAGTGCTTGATTTCATTGGCTCCTCTTGGAAGACGGACTGTTCGTTTTAACAAAGGTCAAGTGATTCACAAAAAATCTGTTATGAAACTGAAAAGTGAGTAATTTATCACCAACCCTTATATCAATTTTTGCAACAAAAAAAAAGTAGTTGTTGTAGACACTCTTAAAATGACTTTCCTTTTGGTATTCATCACATCCACCAAAGCCTGACATTTTCTTACGACTTGAATCTTGAAAGTATCTCAGGACAGAGACACATAATATTTATCCTCTTGTCTTGTTGTTTATGAGGAACGACTCTTGAGCTTGGACCAGACCCTGTGAGGGCCAGGATGGTGACGCACTACCCCCCCCCCCACCCAGGATTCTGCTGAACATATGCTGTGCTGGCATTGACTCTTCCAGTAGAGATCCAGGAAAAAAAAGTGTTGTCCTTGGACACAGTTGCCACAGCAGCATCAGCAGGAAATACTTGAGACCAAGAGTAAGGAGATCAGGGGGCCAGGAGCTGTTTCATCATATGATGAGAGAGACGTCTGAACAGTTATGTTTCCGCTTCTTGTTAGTTTGCATTTTGGTTCCAAATGTGACCTCCCAACATCTGCCCTGGTTCTCTCACCTATGATTCCCAAGTGTAGTCTTCATCATATGTCCTGGTCCTGCAAGATTTCTTTACTCTTATTTTTGCTTTTAATCCATATTGAGTAAGAGCGATTATCAGGTATGAGAAAACATGCATGTGTGTCTGTCTGGAATACAGTGTTTTAATAAGGGGTTATGTATAAGGTCTAAGGCTGCAGGAATTTTGCACTAGTCAGGGACGCAACTGATAAGATTGCCACAGTTAAATATTTACCTTCCCTTCCGGTCTTCTACGCAATGCAGCAGAAACGTTTATAGTGCAATAAGAGAAAAAGGAAAATAAGACACAAGGCTCCTCTTCTTCAGGAAACTGTTTGGCATTCCAGCCCACTCAGGAAGTGAACACGTCAGGAAACCTTCACTATGAGGAGAAGAAACCTCGTGAAAACCAGAGGGGCGATGCCTTCTTGAAAAAGATGCTACTCCAAACATATAACCTGACTCTTGTCAGGAGCTGCCAATGGCAAAAAAATTTAAATAGTGTAAAACCAACTGCAAGCATGGTGCAAATACTGATGCGTAAGTAGATACAGCACAGAAACAAGATTCAACTGGGATTCCAAATCACTAACCTTTGCCTCTGCTTGGACTTGTGAATATGTGTGCCCCTCGAAAGCTCCTACCACATGCAGTTAGGTTGCACAGGCCGTCCTTCAGCTGATGGAGCTGCAGCAGTGTCTTTGTCAGCAGGCATCCCCACTCAAGTGCCTCTGAGCAAGATGAAGTCCTGTAGTGCCCCCAACAGCAGGGCTACCTGGGAGTGTCTGTAATGAATCAATAAAATTAGCATTTTGATAGATTGTAATAACATGACACAGACTGCTGGGGGCGACAAAACCTCATATTTATCAAGTTGGGGCGCTGTGGCACATGTAGCATTATAAGTTTAGATTTGTATATGTAGCTAGCTTATTGTGAGCACATTATCAGCTCATTTAACTCACTTGAAAGAAAACACAAGTAGAACTCTAAGTTAGAAGATGGCTAAATTGTGTGGTCCACGTTAGTGCCACTCAAATTTATTTTGGGGCAGTAGAGGCAGGTAAAACCCTCAACGTCTCAAAGAGTAGATTTTACAAAGAGAAAAGCAAACTGTTCGCGCGTGTAGAAATAGTACCAACTGTTTAAAGAAACTCTCACAACCTGAGCAAAGACAGTCCCTGAACCTGAAGCTCATCATTACTCACCTTTGAGGGTAAAATGGCAGCCGCAAGGTGGCACAGTATTATTTGCTGGCACTTCCCCTGGATAAAGTCAATTCTGGTCAATGAAGCTTTGGTCTTTGGTCTTTATCATATCATTTTCTGGCATTACGAGAGCGTGGCCACACTATGAATTATGTTCATCCACAAGTCTTCACAGTTAACATTTACTTCTTTAGTCCAGTAAACGGCGCCAAATTCTACACTTGTGTTTTCACTACAAGCCTCCGGTATACCAACCGATATGCTGCTTTCAAGGTACCCTGTAACTTTCTAAATCCTGCATGGACTTCACTTTAGAGGGGAAACAATAACGCAAATGATAATAATCATAACAATTGTATTTTGGGTTTGCAGTGTTTGTTTCAATTGATGTTCATGTTGTTCATTACATGCACAACAGTTTTGTGTAATCCTTAACGCTCTCTACAATGTATAACAGATACTTACTGCATTATAATCATAAAATATATTAAAAGAGTTGCTGTATGATGTCTTATACATCAATATGCAATATGAAGGCTTTCATATTGCATATTGATGTATAAGACATCATAACAGTCTTTGATTATAATAGTATCCTGATTTACTATTTAGATTTTTAAAACAACATACCGTCATAAATACAAATATTTATTTATGAGGCAACCAATGAGGTCTGTGGGTTCCTGCCGACCCAATTCCCAAATATCGAGATGTTCTCTCAACAAAGCGTCTCTTCAGTGGCATCATTACCAATGTTTTTACAGAGTTACACAAGGGGCAAAAATGAGAATACAAATGTAGGCTTTGATGGCAACAGCTGCTAATGTATCCCGGCGTTTCTTTGCGTGAGAATCGGATATTTCTGACAGCCCCTGAAGGCAGCATAAGATATTTGGCTTCTTCCGCATTTACCTGCATATCGAAACACGGGAGTTTCACGAGTGGGAGTATGTGACAGAATTGAACAGGGCGTAAACAAAGCTGTATGTCTGTGTCCTTGTGTGGGTTATAGGTAGAAAGTGAAGGGAGAAGGGGAATGAGCTGAAATAGCTGACAAAGTTTAACCGAAGAAAAGGCACTTAAAAGTTTTGTTTACGTTTAAGTAAGCTGAAGTTGTCGTGTCCTCGTTCACAATGGGATGTTGTAGCAGCGCAGAGGTAAGTCAGATAAAACATGGTGGGAGTTATGGCTGCTTTAAAACTTCGCAGAGGAGTTTGAGACAACGCGAGTAACGACAACGTCACTTCTTCAGCAGTAGCAGCAGCAGCAGCTTGTTTTACAGCAACAACACAGTGATTTGCCTGCTGATTTTTGGAGCAGCAGGGTAGCTAGCTTACTGCACCGCAGCAGTCCCAAAACAAAACAGGGTTAAGGCTATCTGTGTCATCTTGTTTATCATCTTTTATTCATGCCTTGGCAGAGCAAACGTGACTGGAAACCGCTGGAGGAGCGCAGCTGCACGGACATCCCATGGCTCATCATATTCACATTGTTTTGTATTGGCATGGTAAGTTGAATGTGCGTATATATTCAGGTGCCATTTAATTAGGTGCACCTTGCTAAAGCTAATGCAGTTTAAAACAGCAGCTCTGCAGTAAGTCCTACGTTACAGTATTCAACTTTTTAATATAGGTGCTGATTCAACTTTGGAGTCTGTTGTGTTGCGTTGTATAAGAGATATTTCTAATACTTTGTCCACCCATGTATATCAGTTATATTCTATTGCAAAACAGTTCAACATCACCACCAACTATAACCTCCAAAATTATGATTATAAAGTTTATTCAACACCTTGCTAAAACAGTTTCAACAAAAACATTATAACCTTCATGGAGGTAGGATCTAATGCAGGACTGCTGCATTAGTAGACTATGTCTTTCAGCCAGTTTTACCTAATAAACTGACAATTTTGTGTTTTTATGCATGCAATAGATTCAGATTTGGTTGAAAGTGATTCAGAGAAGTGTTGATTCAAATCTGTATTCAATTTGGAGGCTGTAGTTTGTGGTGCTGTTGAATTAGATTGTGTTACACTGAGAGGTGTTTATAATATTCAGCCCACCCTCACTGATATTAATGAGGTTGACAAATAATTAGAAATACCTGTGAGTGTAACTCAAATCAGTTCGACAGCTCCACAAACAACATCCTGCAAAATGACTGAATCAACTCGCTCAAACAGTTTCAACAGATACTGAACATTTTAACCTTCATGAAGGTAGAATTTATTGCAGGACCGTTGGATTAGACTGCATTACTTTTAGTCACTGTAGGTTAACCATAAAACTGGAACCTAAGTGCAGGTTACAAACGTCTACATTTTTGATTGTGGCAAATTTAAATCATGTTTTGATTCAAGAATTTGTAGAAAATAAGCTATTAAAGATGAGTGCATGGTGTTATCTGATTATTAACATATTAGATCTTTGTATTTCATGTTATCCTGCAGATAGTTAACATGATCTACTGTAATCTGTGTCATCTGCAGGCGTGTATTTGTGGCTTTTCCATCGCCACAGGAGCTGCCTCCAGGCTGATTTCAGGATATGACAGTTATGGCAACACCTGTGGTCAGAATAACTCCAAGATTGAGGGAGTACCCCTCAGTGGCCGGGACATGAAAGAAAACAAGTTAGTCTGATTTGTTACACATGACTTAACCTGTGACTTAGGGGGTTTATTTACGTCAAATTCATATTTTTATTTGATTAAATATGTTTTATAAAATCTCTGCTGTCCCTCTAGTATTTTCATTTGCTCTGTTGTTCTGATTAGATCGCCTACAGTGACAGAACTTGTTATAGATTCAGTTCATCAAAGTAGACATATTGAGACCTCGTTTGCCCTCTGTAGTTGAGTGTTGGTGGCACAGAAGAAGGCATTCAGCATGAGTTGTGTGCATGTAAGGTTTGCGTCACGTAATCATAATCTGATTTGCCACAAACAACCGGTTGCTGCATTTTTAAACACCTCAGTTTACCTCCTGTTTTGTCAGGATTTGTTAATGATTCACTCTTCCACAAAAGTTGTAGAAGTTGACAACGACAGATGACAAGTCAGACATGTTAAGGAAAATGCTCAGTATTTTCTTTGTCCAGGACAGTGTAATTGTTGAGCAACGTTATTTGCATACACTGAGGAGAATAAGAGGTCATCAGTCTGAAAGTTAATGTAGATTAATGTCACCAACACAGAGCTACACTGACTCCTAGTCGCACCGTGTTCTGCTGCTTAAGTTCTTCACAAATCTGAATGAAGTGCATAATTTAAGAGCATATCTCTCTTTTTTTATAATTTCTCACAAAGAAAGTCTGGGTTAATGTGATATTTTTATCACCCTGACAAAATTGTTTTAAACTCTCCTCTTAATTTATGTGAGAAGTCGTTGATTATATGCCTCCTTTTTGGGCAGTAGCTTTCCATCAGCATGCAGCCTGTAGGCCCAGTTTTACTGAAACAATGGGTCATGCTTTATTGATGGGCTGATTGCCCGCGGAGGCTTTGAATAAAAGGCGTTTCTGCTACAAAGAAGGATCTGTGCACCAGAGCAGCAAATGTCACCATCTTTCATTTTCTCCCGGACAGAGCAGTCCCAACTGGCATAGTAATAACTAAATATACTGATATTTTGTTCAAGGGAAAAATGTTTCTTATTTTCGAGGGGAACGTGTGGCAGCACTTTATATTGAACAGTTCATTAATCTGAAATTCCAATTTGTCTTCCCATCAGGTATGTTTTCTTTCTAGACCCTTGCAACCTTGACTTAATTAATAGGAAGATCAAGTCCATCGCCCTGTGTGTCTCCAAATGTCCCTCTACTGAACTGAAGGCATACAGCGATATAAAGCAGTTCGCTCTGAATAACGGTGAGAAAACTGTTTTAGAGAAAAGGTCCTCCAGTTTATTAACTGAGAGTTTCAGTTTACACGTATTTATAATGAATGTTGGAGATAAATGGGATGTATATTTAATACCCTTTATAATTGCTTGAAGACAGGTTTTAAATATTTTAATGAAACTGAACATGTAATCTAATTTTTGGTTTTCTTGTTGATAGGATCTCATCTCTGCTCCTATGATATATCTCCTACAAGATACACAAGCCATTCAGACAGATCTACTAAATGTCCCAAACTCCCTGTTCCACCAAGGTAACCAAGCATGTTCTCTAAGTTTTAATAAGATATCAACTCATTAACGACATTCTTATTGGCACCAGTTTCCACTGTTTTGTGTGTGTCTCTGGTGTATAGGGGGAACTGGTCTCTTTTTAGGATTGCTGCATTTTCCTTTTTTTGTTTTTTTTGTAAAATTATTTTTGAAATAATTTTACTTTTTGAATCAGTTAACAGTGGAGACAGGATAGAGGGGTAGGGAGATGGGAAGAGGGATAATATCACAGGTCCAGTGAATTCCACCACACACAGGAAGTATACCGTTCATTCATTCAGTCATTATTTATTAATTTATTTATTTATTTCAATGGTTAATTCGAAAACAAAGTTTCACATAAATATGCGCTGTAGCCTAACCTACTTATAGACGTTTCAAGACCAAAGAGGACCAAATAAATAGATATAGACCGTCTGCTATAGTCCATAGTCCTCTGCTTCATGTACTATCCATTAATAATAAATGTACCCACTTTCTTCATTTTTTCATGTTTCTAGTAAGTCCGTCCCACTATTGCACCGCTGTATTCCTGTGGATATCGGCTGCTATGCTGAATTCGCCCAGGCATTCATCACATTCGTCAGTGACAACACTGTGCTGCGACGGGTCATCTCAGGGGTGATGGCCAGCAAGGAGATTATCATGGGCCTCTGTGTGCTGGCTTTAGGTATAACACATGGTTACATCTGGCTTACAATATGCATGTGGATATTTTAGGTGAATAATTAATTGTTTTTTTGTTTTTTTTTAATCCAATGACAAAATACTGGTATGCTTTTTTTCTTTTTCTTGCTGCGCCCATTGCACAAGCATGATTGCTCGTGAGGATTGAGTAGGAAGGCAGCTTTCGGAAGTGAAGCTATTTTTGTCATTAAAATAACAGGAAATGTCTGAGTGGTTACAGCCATTGTATCCACTGAAGTTTAGCCCACAGGCATCAATTTAAGGTCTGCTCTAACTCCTCCCATCGGGAGAGCACAAAAAAGACAGAACTGTTTATCTCAGTTATTTAATCTGGTCCGGTTTTGTTGTATTGATTGTCAGGGCTACATGATTCATAGCAGGACAGGTTTCCCTACACGGGACATCATTTTATTTATGTTTAAGATAAAGCAATATTTTATCAAACCGTACAATGAACAGATACCAAAAAATCTGCACTTTTCTGCAGCTTGATCTAACTTTTTCCTTGTTAGCAGTGTTTGATATACTCATATGATGTACTTTGTTTTTTCTCAGTTCTGTCCCTGATCATGATGGTTGTCATTCGTTACATCTCTAAAGTACTGGTTTGGATTATAACGGTTCTGGTAATCATCGGCTCTATAGGTAACTTTCAAATGCAACATTATTATATTATTTATTCTGCCACTCATTTATTCTCTTATTCTACTGCTCAACGATACAGGATGTTTTTTGCATTCAGTTTATATTTGAACTCTTTTTCTGCTCTGATGTTTTGCAGGTGGGACAGCCGTCCTCTGGTGGCTCTATGCGGACCACAGGAAAGCCCTTAACGATAACACAGTATCAGTATTTGGGAAAGAAGTGGCTTCAGACAATGTTAAGGCCCTGCTTGTGTATGCAATTGGTGCCACAATTTTCACGGTATGTCTGAGTGCACAGGTGCTCTATGTGGGCATGCATTTGGTGATTGTGCAAATCCTATATCACCAGAGAGTAATACATGCTTTTCATGGTTTCACAAAGTGCATAAAATACACTAATTTAGTACTGAATAAAGAACACAGCCTGTTGGATGTAAACACAGTTAGAGAGGACAGTTACATTTTCCTAATATGACAGGAAAGATTTCTGTGCATAACCCTCCAGGTGGTCCTCCTGATAGTGATGTTCTTCATGAGGAAGCGTGTGGCGCTCACCATCTCCCTGTTTCACGTTGCTGGTAAAGTGTTCATCCACCTTCCCCTGCTGGTCCTGCAGCCTTTCTGGACTTTCCTCTGCCTCATGCTCTTCTGGGTCTATTGGATCGCTGTGCTTCTCTCTCTCGGGACTTCAGGTGAGGACAAAGGCGACAGCTGGGAGCTCCAGCACTGGTAGTTTATTTTTGTGGATGTTTTGTCAGATTCAAAACAGCATTCACAATTCAGAATGCTTTGGTTGGTGTATACATGCTTCAGAATACTTTTTATTGTGAGTGCAGTGCACAGACTTTCTAGCATCAGGAGTGTTAGCGGTACCATTCCCAAACAAGTAGAATATTAAGTTACTTGTGACATTTTGTCTTGGTTGTCGTGGCGTGACTAAACGCCCACATTTTGAATCTTGTGCCAGTCTTGTAATGTGGGAGGATGGACTCAAAAGAACAACTTCTCTCTTCATCTCCCACATCTCTTTTCTACAGTTGATTTTTAATTCCTGCAAAGTAATATTTAAAACAAAAGGCCAGCACAGTCAAAACATCACATTTTCTTTTTTCATGTTTACTATTTTTGGGGTGTATTGTGGTAATTATGGAAATCATATTAATGATTACAATTGCAGTGAAACAGAAATTTAGGTGCTCACAGTAAACTGAGAGTACTGTGAATGAAATAATGTGTTAATATTGAAATATACCATATAATGAAGTTTTCCCAAGGCTTTTCTTTTGGTTAGATCAGTTAAATGAAATTCTTGACTTGTTTGACCTTCTTCCTTTCAGAAGTGTGAAAAATATTTTGTAATTCTCAGCAGATAGTGGCAGAGAGAGAAAGATAGATAGAGCTATGGACAGGAGGAATACTGTAAGTCTGAGACTTACGAATGTGAGATGTTTTGTGACGCTGACGGCTGTATGTACAAATGTGATTTGAATTGAACTTCTTACAGTGTCTCTCAGTCAAACAAGCTCAGAGGTGCAAGACAATTCTCTCTTTGTGAAATCCATCTCTATTACAGAGAATTTCCACGACAGCAGTCAGTCAGCTACGTTGCACATTAATTACAAGTAAAAGTCTGACAGGAACAATTTATTGTTTCCTTGTAGGGTGCTCAAAAATATCAAGGAAACATAGAGTGATGTACAGTAGATGCACTCGTGTAAAATGGCACTGACTGAACTGTAAAACATCCGACCCAAACCCACGCTTGTATTTCCTCACAGGGACACCAACAAAGAACAACTCTACAGGTGTGGTTGAATATCAGATGCAAGGGCCTCTTCAGTACTTGGTGTGGTATCACGCTGTGGGTCTCATCTGGATCAGTGAGTTCATTCTTGCCTTCCAGCAGATGACCATCGCTGGAGCCGTGGTCACCTACTACTTCACAAGGTAGGAAAGAAGCAACAGAAAATAATTTGTATTTTTTTTATCACATGGAGGTTATGTCATTTCAATTATGTCTTCTGACTGTATCTGATGCATTTAAGGAATAAATCCCAGATGCCAGCGACTCCCATCCTCTCCTCCATGGCACGTACCATCCGCTACCATCTGGGTACTCTGGCCAAAGGCTCCTTCATCATCACACTTGTTAAGATCCCTCGTCTCATCCTAACATATATCCACAGCCAGCTCAAAGGAAAGGTGAGCTGTCAAAAACTCCACTATGGCCTCATGTTTAGTTTCATATATACATTTTACTAAGTTAACTTGTGAATTTCTCCATTTTTCATAGGAAAACGCCTGCGCTCGTTGCATGCTGAAAGCTTGTGTCTGCTGTTTGTGGTGTCTTGAGAAGTGTCTCGCATACTTAAATCAAGTAAGTAATTTCAAGGTTGGTGAAGGATGAAAATCTGCTATATCGAAACAAGATCCCAAGTATTTACGGTGCACATGTCCATATCGCATTATTTCAGAATGCTTACACTGCGACGGCCATCAACAGCACCAGTTTCTGCACGTCAGCTCGTGACGCTTTCGTTATCCTGGTGGAGAATGCCCTCCGAGTGGCCGCCATCAACACTGTGGGCGACTTCGTCCTCTTCTTGGGAAAGGTACCACTCAAACTAATTCGTTTTTTAATATTCTTTAAGAAATACTCCCCAAAATCAAACTGACCTTAATGTTTTCTAACGAGTCTTATATCTACACTCTCAGGTGCTTGTGGTCTCCTGCACAGCTTTTGCCGGCGTTCTGGCTCTGAACTACCAGAGGGACTACACCGTGTGGGTCCTGCCTCTCCTCATCGTCTGTCTGTTCGCTTTCCTGGTGGCTCACTGCTTCCTTTCTGTCTTTGAGAATGTGGTCGACGTTCTGTTCCTCTGCTTCGCCGTGGACTCAAAGTATAATGATGGCAGCCCTGGACGCGAGTACTACATGGACAAGGCCTTAATGGTGAGAGGATAGTGTGTATGAAGGCGGCACAAAGGCTAACAACTGATGTTGTAGGAAATCATTATTTCTTCAGAGGGAGCTTTTTCTGCCCCATTGGGCCTCATGCAAGAAACTGCTCGTCATTCGTTCTTCAGCAGTACGTACAAGTGATTTAAGAGAATTTGTGGCACTCACCAATTTTCTAGTTCTTTTAGAGTTTTCTCTTTGGTACGAATGAAATACAAGTCCCGACCGGTGGTACGAGTCATGCACAGTACATGCACACTCGTTTAGAATCATAATGCCATAATCTGAATGAATTTGGAGTTTCAAAATGATACGAAAATTTACTCAAATGAAATATATAATTAAAACAAACTAATTCATATTCTCTGATCACCATATTAACGTCATTATGGCTTGCCAATTTACTGAAAAATCCTCTCACTCCTACAGCTGCCTCGGGGTTGTTATGCAGGTCCCTCTTTTGCACCCGACAGTGTAACATCACCTACTGTTGGCTATAATATTCTCTCATCTAATGTCTCTGTGATTGTCATATCATCTTGACAACCTCTCATAGTAATCATGGACTGCTTTGCTTTAGAAAGATGTTTTTTAGGCTCTAACTTTATGTCAAACCATCACACATTGTTGGCTGTTGTATTATTAATATTTTCTCGTAAATATTGTTTCGGGTCCCCTAAGACCACAATTTGTCTGCTGATTTCCCAAAGCAGACTTGGACGTCCGCGGTGTGAAATTCTTCTTTTGGCAACATCTTTGAGAATGAGACTTTCTTTCAAATGGAGCGTAACAGGTTGCCAGTAATGGCAATTTTAGTGGCGTTGACTGTACTAATGATGAATTATAAATGATATATAATTATAAATAATAATGAAATAAATATATTTCATTACAATTGTTGATTTACAACAAGTTTGTTCAGTTAAGAGAGTTTGGTGAATCCGATTTAAAACACTCAACAAACCTCAACATTTTGACTAAATTTACTCAGAAAACCAGAATGGAATCCAAAAAGGCATTCCTAGTTACCATTTTTTATTTTTTGGATATTTATGAATTTTAAAGACCATTGTCTCAAGCTCCAGTGTTTTCTAATTCTTTACCATAACCCTTTTATTCTTAACAACATACAAGAAACATGTTGTTTAAAATAAAATGAGAGTAAAAGAACTGCTCTTTAACTCTGTCTTTCCCCTTCCCAGGAATTTGTTGAGAACAGTAAGAAAATGGGTTGGTACAAGCCCAGTGATGGAGATGGACGGGAGATGAAGTCCATGGTGAGTAACAAAATCTTTGTAGTCTTCTCACCAGTATGCCGTACGGAAGCTGTTTCAGTCCAGCTGGAAAGCAAACACAGAACATTCTTGTGAAATGCTGCAAAGACAATACTGGGTTCATGTCCTTGTGTGTGTGTGTGATTGTAATACTTTTGCATTGTGTTTGTAATTTTTGCAGGCGCGTGGAGGGACTTTTGCTTGACCAAGCATCAGAGAGACTTCCAAAAACACTAAAAATACACCAAAGCTTAACTCCGAGGTTACCAGCTTTTCACTCCAGGGATATCAGCAAGATAACAATGCACCTCACACACAGACGCTACACATCGTTTCAGCAAAAGATGTGTTGGGTTTTAATTTTTATTTTTGAGAAATGCAAATTTAAAGTTTGACATTAATAGCTGTAATATGGCAAAAGCTTATTTGGGTTCGTGTTTTGTTATTAATAATAAGTTTTGTCTTTTATTACATTTTAAGTAATATGAACAATTTAACATGTTTCATTTTCTTTGTTACATAATTTTTGTTGGCTATAGTGGGGTGTACATTTTGAAAACAATAGCTAACTATGTTTTGTCAAAGGCTGTTTAAATTGTTATTTTATCTCTCAAATTTTATACCTAAATAAATTAAAACACAGAGTTTTAATGTTTGATCTTTTGTCCTTATCTATAAAGAAAAGATTGTGTAATGTGTCACTTCACTTCAACTGAGATATCAGAGCGTGTTCGTCTGGTCAGTATGCTACAGAGTATTAAATCCTGTCAAGTATACTGTACATCACCCACTTCTCGTCAGCAGGGGGCAGCAAATTAATTGAATTGTACAAACAAAATTTTATTGATACAGTAGCTTTAACAGGAAATGCAAATACAATGTAACCCTAATTAATAGAAAAATGAAACACTCAATCAATATTTCTTGTTGAGTTTAGGATATTTTACATACGTGTGTTGAGGATATCACTGTCAAGTCCTTGTTCCTAAAGCTCAGGGTCCACTGACCTAGAATATAGAAGGTGTTGTGCAGGAGACAGAAAATAGTCAAAAGCTTTAAAATGATGTAAAGAAACCCATGGAAAGCAGCTGCATCCGAACGGTCCATAAGCTTCAATAGAAAATTATGGTAAGGATTTCCAACTTATGTGGAAAAAGTAAAAGTAACAGAATGTTAAGTGGAGCTATAAGTTAAACCTTAACACTGTAATGTAAAATACTAATCTTAGAGATTTTCATCTGCCTACTATCCTCCTCAAATGCAACTGAGAAAACATCAGTTCACTGAGAGAAACTGAAGCGCTGGTGTGAACGTAAAGAAGGGCAGCTTTGCTCCAAATGTTCATCTGTGCAGTTCAACTTGAACCACCAGGGGGCAGCAGATCCTGTAAGATGAATTACATTTCCATTGTGTGTCCACTGTAGATGTCATGCCCTTCAAAAATAATGAGAACGAAATTACATGTTAACCTCGTACCAGGACTAACAAAGTTTAGAGTTCTCTGAATCCACTCAAGGAATTATTTTGATTATTCATCTTTTTTTGGACATCATTCCTTATTTCATGACCTAATTTAGATTTGATTTAGATTTTTTTTTGAATAACTTCTGGTTTTATATATGGAGATGAAATGCATTTGTATTGTTACAGCTCAACCAGATAGCTCTGCAGCATTGACAATACCTGTATCTGTAACATTTTTCCATGTATAAAGTCTGTTAGGTAGTTGTTGTTTTTTGTAAAACATGTAAACATATGAAGTAGTAACCTGAAGTAAATATAAATTGTATTATACATTTTTTTCCTTCAAAATGTGAAATTTAGAAGTAAATTAAAAGCAAAGAAATGTTTATGATCACCATGGAGATAGACTGACCTGCCATAAATCTGATTCCCCTTGAGTGTATCCACAATCTACTGATGTATAGATTACTGCCTCATCCCCTCCAGTTTCTTTCCAATCCAGCATTGACCACACAAGAATCAAGCCACTAAGCAGTTAGAGGTTATTGATGGGAAAGCTCTCTCTGCGCACCGCTGTCCGCCTCCATAAAACACGGGAATCCAGAGGAAAACCGCTCGATGGCTGGGTTAGTGAGTCACACCAAAGTGATTTCTGTAGTACTTACAGAACACCAACCATTCCTGGAAGCCCTTTGTCACTGGATAGAAAGACAGGAAAACATGTTCTGCTGGAGGCCGCCTCAGCAGGAAGCAGCAAGATTTGAGCCTGAATGGGAACGTTTTGTTTTTTTTTAAATGTTGTAAACTCTTCACTCTAATTCTGATTATGTTGGATATTATAGTGAGCAAAACAGGCAGGCTCGGATATTTGTGAGCTAATGGCTGGGTTTTACTGACCCAAATCAATCACTTTTCACATCCTATGAAAGCCACATGTTCAGAAACATATTTTATGTATATATTATTAGATTCCTTGAAATTATACCGTACTCTAGACACTGGGAGGTTTTCACAAGACATTTCTATATTTGCAGCACGCTGTCTCTCAACACATTCTGAAGAGTATGTGCCTTTTATTTATTTACCTTGTACGATATGTACTGTATATCGTCGTATAGTGTTCTCAGCACAGGCAGTGTATGAAATAATCATTTGCTTGTTGACAGAAGCCCTAAAGCTCTGATTCAACTGGTAAATAGTTTACAACCATTAAACCTGTTCTGTCCCACTCCTATATGGATGTCTATTGTTTGCGCTGACTCAGGCGCAGTAACATGAGCCTGCTAAGTGTGTGTGTGAGTGTGAGTGCATTGACCAACGGTGACTTAACCATTTAAGTGAGCCATACTGCCTCCTCAGCAGCTTGCCCTGGGAGCTCAGCTCAGGCCTTTTTCAACGCTGCTTACATTTAGTGCATAAACAAGACTCTGACAATGAAAAGAGCTCACAATGCTGCTGTAGACATGTAAACAGAGAGTAAAGCAGTTAAAAACACGAATAGAGAGTAATGACTGTGATCATAATTATCATAATAAAGTGAAAAGAACACACCCATGTCATGTTTAATTCAGTTTTTAGTTTCTCAAGCCACAGATGCAGAACAGACAATCATCACAGCTACCAGTGTGTTATATAGTAGGACTGGGCGATATGGTGGAAACATGGTATTGATTGTGTGGTATTAATAAACATTTTCTTACAAATATATACTGCAAATATATACAAAAACACATATAAAGTATTTAAGCTGATGCTGAGGTTCAAAGATCATTCTTGAGCTTGGAGTGGAGACTTCAATCCCACCTCGAGGTCCATTCAGTAGCTGTTCAGCTGTTAAGTCAACATGAGCAAGAAGTCTTTGCAAGAAGTGCTCAAAAAATTGAAGATTTCAGCGACAACTGTGCCAACTCCATCTGCTGAAAAGTTCAAAAGCAGCTACTAAATGGACCTTGTCGTTAGTATTGTTCCACTTTGAACTGAGATGGTTCTGCTGCTGCTGCTGCCATATACACTGACTTTATGTCAATATCAATATGTAATATCGTGTCTAATAACACACACTTAGCAGGTGATACATCAGACACCTCATACAGCAACAATACCTCATCATGCACCAGACGTCCCTGAGTGTGGAAGTGATAAAAGAACCTGCGTCACAGAGGATTGCTTATCCAAGAAACCTGATTTCCGAACATCATAAGTGCTTCCTGCAATTTGAGGCATTTCCCATCAGCGTTCAGTCATACCGTCTGCCCATACGCTGGCCGATCACTTTTTATTGTTGGACTGTCTCCAACAACAGGCTTCACTGTGTGGACATTAGCCATAGAGATGGTATCTCTCCACATTGTCAGCACATGCAGGCAGAGAAAAAGTGTGTGAAATGAACATTTGAGATTTACCCAGTGACTTCCCTATCTGGAGATGCTGATGGGCTCTGTTGCCAACACACACACACACACACATATACAACGATTTACCCATTGTGTGAGTTCCTGCAGCCTGCTTACTCTGGGCTGTGTAAAAAAGAACAAAACAAAACACTGTACTCTCACAGAAAAAAAGAGGAAAACTTTTCCAGGTCAGTGAATGTGCCTTTTCCCTGTACTGCTTCATTTAGTGTATGTGTTTTGCTTTTCATGTGTTTACGTGTGCTCGTATGTGCTGTGTGTAGGCATGCATGTATGGTGTGGGTGTGATGGCGACTCATAAAATATTCACCTGTTCCTCTCCTACATAATGCAGTAATGCTCCTGCACACAGAACTCATTGCCTACAAACAAGCGGAGTTTGTCACTCCTGACTAATGTCCTTTTAAAGAAGCTTTAAGTGATGCATAAATACTTTCAACTTCCACTTATGGCAGATGTCGTTCATTTCATCTGAAGAACTCATTACACCCTCCAACAACAGCTGTGCACCTTAAATTGAGGGGAAATAATAGACTTGTGTTTTCTCACTTCCCACGTGCTCATAAAATTAAACATCCTCAATCTTTATAGCACAAAACCCCAGCGACTTACCTGTCTTTTTTTAAATATAGGCACTTGAGCAGAGAACTGAAACAATAAACATGGAACAGAAACTGGGTCACACGGAAACAAGAGTTCACATTCATGTCTGTCTTCCAAGTAACACTCACGACGACACAGTCAAGCAAACATTGGTCAATATAGCTTTTATTTCAGCAAATCATACATACACTGTAAAAAAATGCATCTGTATCATAACCTTTTAAACACTATCAGAGCTGTGATGACAGTGTGTGATTGGTTGAGAGTGGCTACAGTGTCTGAGGTCATCAAAATGATTTGCATGTCATCACACTCATGAAACAGCACACTTTAAAGACTGAAATGTTTTCTTTTTTCCAGTTCGTAAAGTGAATTGAAATTCCAAGTTAAAAGGAATGAGGGGAGCAAAAAAAAAAAGAAAAAAAACTATCGGACAGTTAGATGGCACTTTTCAGGTCTTAACATGGAATTTCAACAAATGTTTGATTCAAAATGAAGCCAGACGGCAGATTAATCATTGAAAATTAACATAAGAGCTCAGCAAAATCCCAGGTCTGCTTAAACAGTCACGGGACTTATCAAGAATACACAAATGTGGGATCAGTTTCGGTTTTCGACCCTGACAGATATACATTATAAGTAGTTAGAGAAGAGCAGGTACAAATCAAGCTTTTGAAACAAGTAAAAGCAAAACACTGTAAGATGATTTTTTTTTCATATAAAGCTGTCTAAACCAAAGCTTCCTCTAGCCAGTGTACTAATATATAAACCATTTTCAAATCCAGCAGAATCTAAGTGTTTTTATGCCTTAACTGCTAAGTATATCTGTGCTTCTCTACATTCTAGCTATCCTATGTAACAAATCAAAAGATCTGAAATATGGCCTATGTAACACCACCATAAGAGAGACCCAAAACACAAGCCATACCAAAACCCAAGTAGTATCCGAGCTTGACAGTAAAGCCACTCTTATGCAGTGCAACGACGAGCTTAAGCCAGTCCAGTACGCATGCTTTTCCCACTATTACCACCATCTGTCCTCACCAGTAAAAGGCACACCTTACCCTTTATCCCCTGCCAGACATTTTCAACAGTTCTGCATGGCTCTGTGGTTTTATTACTGTGCAAGGGATTTTATTCTGTTACACTGTGTGCTCAAATCACATTAAGTCCAAGACTCATATCTCAAAAAATTTAAAACATCAACTCCACTTCTTCTGAGCTGTGATGAGGTTTTCTTTGAGCTCACCGACGTATTAAAAGGTAAGTAAACACTTTTATCACACCGACTTGTGGCTCAAGAAGTTTAGAACTATGTGAGCGCAGTTTCATGTGTACACGCTTGAAGGCATTTTTCACCCTCAAGCTCCATTATATATATATATATTCTGAGTTCCACAAAGGTTTAGCCTCTGGTTCTACAGACTGAAACAACATCACGCAGTATTAGACATGCCACGACAAATCTGTTTCATCTTCTGTATTCATCCAACAATGGATTAGAAAAATAGATAATAATAATATTTTCCCCCTAACACCACCGGCCAAGCAGTAATTTGTCTTTCCTTGCTGCTGAGCCTTTGAGATGATTTGACTTGATTTGTGTCTCCGTGAAAACAGCTAGCATGTCGGTTCTGATTGTTATCCAACTCACATTGTGTTTTTTTTGCCTTAATTCTCCTAATGAAGCATGTCTAACTCTTATCTTGTTTTTCCACACAGTTACAGTCACAGTTACAAAATCAAGATCAAAAGAAACCTAAAGAGTGCAATATTCTCTTATCTACATCATCGACATCCCACCTATACACAGGAACATTTGAGTAAAAGTGGGGGCGGGGGGAGGAAGAGGAAGAGGGTGAAGGAATGAAGAAGGGGAAATCTCTTTAACATTGCGCCTCAGGCATCAACACACTCAGGCATCAGAGTGCTGCACAAGGACAGGACACACTAGAAGACATGGACTGTCCAATGAAGGGAGAGGTCTTTGCACACGTGACCAAATCCAAAGCACTGGATTGGTTGTCGATTAGTCCTTGTCATGTTCTCTGGTTGGCTGACACACAAGTGAAACAAGTGCCATTAAACCAATCATATTTTATACTTAGAGAGGAAGAGAAATCATAAACGTTTGCCAGGAATATTGTTTTTTTTTTTACTAATGAACAAACAATACACAGAGAGTAGTCCATAGGCTGTTAGTACGATTAAGTATCTGCCTGGGGAGTCACCTAGAAACGTGCAGTTTGACCAAACAAACAGTTTTCTCTTTTTTCTTTTTTTCTTTTTCTTTTTCAAAATTACGACAGGTATTCGTCGGTGTCGTCATCATCATCCTCATCTTCGTCGTCCCCATCATCCATCCCAGCCTGGTCGTTGAGGACAAAGGAATCTTCATCGTCGTAAGAGAACAGCAAGTCTCCGCTGCCGAGGTCTCCGGAAGACTCCAAAATCACGCCTAGACACAGAGAATAAACCAAATCTCATGGTTAGAGGAATAGTTTTGGGAAGATTGACACCACTTTCATGTCTGTACGGTCAATGTGGACCTTCTGCCTGCAGCCGGTTAGCTTAGCTTAGCATAAAGCAACCCCAGCCTGGTAACCTCAAAGGAAATTTCTACACCTGGCCAAGAACTAGTGCACACACACATAGCCCCCGTTAAACCACAACTTGTCATTTTACACTTAAACAATCAAGAAATGTATCAATTAGTGAGCTTTAGAGGTGTTGGCAGATGGATTTTGTTACCTTTGGAAACAGGAAGCCTGGCTTTCTTCAGTCTTTATGCTAAGCTAACCTAACTGGCTGCAGGCGGTAGCTTCAAATTGAACGGACAGGTGTGAGAGTGATATCAATCTTGTCATCTAACTCTCGGCAAGCAAGCGAATAAGCCCAAAATGTCTCCAAATGTCCGTCTATTCCTATAACAGTTTAATGATACAATGTGGTAAGGGATTTCATGCAAGATAAAAAAAAAAGAAAATTGTGTGTTGATACCACAATCTATGAATTATTTCCTCCATGATGCCTAAATGCAAATCTTGCAGTATCTCTTTGTTTTCTTCCACCAACACAGAAACACAACGCGCTATTCTCCTCAGAGTTTTTGCCTACCGCAGTTTGCAGGGCCATGGGTGCGTGAGCTGGCCACCTCGTTGCCATAGCGATCCACACACCAGCACTGGCCGCTGCTGCTGTGACACTGGTGGGACCTGTAGTAACCGTCCTCATCACAGGACGGCAGATACTGGCCTACACATGCACGAAAACACACACACACACACACACACACACACACACACACACAATGAATAAGGGTAAGACACTGTTTGTGTATGTATGTATGCCTTCAAGAGTGTTTGAGTGTGTGTCTCACCAAGCAGTTTCTTCCCCGCTTGCTTTTTGTTGATACTGGACAGCTCTGCTTTACAAGGGGAATCTGAAAGGGAGAGACAAGGGACTCTGGTAACAAACTGCATTAGTCTGCTTTTTCTGGGAATGCATCTGTTTGTGTGAACTTTGCTTCCTTTGTGTACTTTTTGCTTTCGTCATGATGTTTGTTATCCTGCCGTCTTTGCTTTCACGAGTGCAGCTCCGATGACTCATCTGTAAATATGGTTTCTTTATGTCCAAAGAAAGAATTATCGTCCTTAGTCTCGCACAATGGCATTTTAATACAATGTATTGGGTTGCATTTTATTGTATTTTACAGATAGAAGTTAGTTTATGACATAAAGAAAGGTTCTGGTTTATTACAGCTTGGGTCTTGTTTTCTGAGTTTTGGCCATCATTTCTACCGGTTATGATAACACTGTTCTCACCAAAGTAGCTGCTGAGATTGTGGAACTAAGTATGAAGGGGGAATGTTAAAACACTTTATTTAGAGGTAAAACTGAAAGTGCACCCAAAATGTTGATAATAATCCCTCAGTGCACAGAACAACTGTGTATGAGCACAACAAAGTTAAACCAGAAAGTCAGTCAGTTGTGATGGATGCATTTGCACTTCTCCAAATTGGGGTTTTGTTTAAAACCTGCACGACGGTCTGCTCATGTATCATGTTTCTCTTTCTTATTATGTAAGAAAAGTGTGTAAATCATTAAAACCAAAACTGTTGTACGCAATCAGACTTTTTCAGCTTTCCGTGTGTTACATCACAAGATAAAAAGACTGAAGCTGAATGACATCTGTGTTTGCACGTATATCCAGGTGTGAATGCATTTTAGGTGTGTGCATTTGCATGTGGATGCATGGAGATACCGTACCTGTGTACCTCTGGAAGCACGTGCACCACTCAGAGCTGGTTATGACTTTGTCGGCATGTGTATCGCAAGATGTGAAGAACGCATCAGAGCACGGTTCGTTCCGGTCCAGGTAGAGGCTCTTGATCTCCGATTGGTCCAGCTGGAGGTCAAAGTTTGTGTCCAGCCGGGAGAACATCCAGCCCAGAGGATCCTTACAAATAGGCGAGGCCCCGACCTCAAACTCTGCGGGGAAAAGGTTAAGAAATGAGAGAAGGGTAGATGCAGCCATGTATCTCAAGTTGTCAATTTTCTCGTTTCTCTACTTTGTTAATGACACGTGACTCACTGTTCTTCTCTGGCTTCTGGATCTTGACTCTCTTGTGGTTGCCGTTCTCATGCAGCACTCTGAACCAGTCTCTCAGACGACTCACCACCTCCTTCAGGTCCGACTCACTGCACACTGAGGAACAATAACACTGATGATTAATGATGTAAAGTGATGCTTTGTTATCCCCCTACTCCCTTATGGAGATGAGGAGTCAGAGTCAGCCATAGCGCAGCTGCCCTGAAACTTGTAGGGAGTCAGTGTCATGCTAAAAGACACTTTAGCAGGACAGAAGGGCTTTAGCTTGTCAGGGAGGGGGCTTTAACATAGGCTTGGAAGACTTTTTAATTAAGGAGAATTTACTGTTTCTTCTGCAAAGTATCCTAGCTTGCAGTGTGCAGTCATGCGTGCAGAGCCTTGTACCTTTCTTCTCTGCAGAGCTCTGTTCAGGCTGAGCGGGGCAAGGACACATGCCAGAACACTTCACTGCGATCTTCTTTCCTGTGATGCATGCCTGGTAGTCTAACTTACACTGAGCATGAGAGACAGGGGGGACAGAGACAGAAGAGGAAGTAAAATCAGGATGTGTGTCTCGTCAAGAGGAAATGTAACTGTGTGCTCACGTCTCTAGATGAGGGACGATTGTGTGTGCGGGTACCTTGGTGGAGTAGGTGTGGCCGTCCGTTCCACAAACAGGAGAGGGGTGAACCACAGGGCAGGGCGTGCACTTTGACCCCGGACTCTGGTACAAATTGGCATCTTTGAAACTAGAGATTCAAAAGACTTATTTTACACATACATACGCACACTAAACATCTGACTGCCTGCGTGGGAAAATATTTAAAATGATGTACCATTTGACATCGTCTCCACCACAATGCACTGCTTATCTTCCCTGCTTTATTCAAAACAAATGTTTTCTAAGCATTTTGTATCTGTGATGCATTTTCTTGTTCTTACATCAATTTCAGGATTGAGACAAGGATTAGGATTTATGTGTGATTATTTTCTGATTTTACTCTGTGCAGTTGTGTTGCTGCTAGGAATGTGAAATGGGGTCAGTGTGGCGTTACTGTCCTCTGTCCAGTCTGCAGTGTCCCAGACACACACACACACACACACACACACACACAAAGCCCATTCATATCACTTGGCAGGACTTTGTGTCCGTTGTAAGGCAGTGCCAGTGCTGGGGTAATTGGACTAAAAAGTAATGTCACACAACAGTCACACAGAGAGCTGGGCAACCAGTAGACCAGCTGGAGAAATAGAAAAACAGCCACCCCTCTGCTGCTGTTGCTTATCATGCTTGCATGAATGAAAAAAAAAAAAAAGAAAAAGCAAGAGGGAGGAGAAAAAAGATGGGAAGTAATAAAGAGATTTGATTTGCTCCTAATCCACTGTCATTTCATGTTTAATTTCTGGCTTTGTCACGGCAACATCTGAATGCAAATGTGAGGTACAGCTTTTTAACTCCGGCCTGTTTAAAAAAGCAAGTGTGTGCACACGTGTGCGTGTCTTCTTACCTCACTCTCCTCTGGCTGACACAAGAGGCAGTCTTATAATCCTCGGCCACACAAACCTTGTGGCGACTGCATTTGATCTTAAGACAGGGGTCTTTGGCTGGATCAAGGCCTAAAAACACAAAACAGAGATACATAACTCTAAGTGTGTTTATGTGTGCGTTGTATGTGCAAACAAAACACAGAGAGAGTTTCCTAGAAGGACTAAGCCCATGAGCATACACAGAGAGAAAATCTTCCAAGGTTACATTTTCCTTGAGTTCTTTGAAATCCCAGATCAATCATTCCTAGTTAAACCATGTACTTCCTTTTATTTTTCACAGATCCAAGCTTTGTGGGTAGGTGTTAGAGATGTGTGTGTGTGTGTGTGTGTGTGTGTGTGCTAATTCTAGCCACTGTCTCTCTCACGCTGAACTCAAAGCCATAATACCATTAAGTATCCTTACAGCTAAAAACAGATGGAACTGGTTGTAGGAGGCTACTTCTGACCTTGCATCAGCCAGGACTGAGTGTTGGTCTCATGTGCGCTCTTGTTGAGATCCTCATATTGATCTGGTGTCAGACTTCACAGCAGAGGACCGTATCTTGCTTTTATGGCGAGAGCTGATTTTGGATCTGAGTCTTAGGGCTGACGGTGTGATCTTTGTTGGTTAAGACAAGCAAGCTGTTTCTGACAGCTCATCAGCCTTCAGCATGGCACCTAGGCGCAGGAGCTAAGGCCCTCAGCTGATCTCAGAACAGTTTGTGAATGACCTCTGCTCTAAAGAACCTTACGGTAATCCCTGAGCAGCTTTGGCAGATTATCCAGCCTCCATCCTCCAACGCATCTAATGCTATTGTTTCCCTGACATGTCTGCGTGTGTTTGTGTGTGGATGCATGCATGTGAGTGTGTTTGAGGATACTGTGATAAGTGAGAGTGAATGTGTTCATGTCCTGGTGTGCCTGAATGTGCGTATGAGCTTATCACTGTCTGCAATACAATGGGAGAATCATCCTGTTTTTCTACAGTGGATGTTAGCTACATAAGTCAACTGGTTGGTGTAGTGAAAAGAATTGGGCATTGCTTGAAAATAACACTCTTAACACACACTTATATGTACACCGATAGGTAAAGCAGCGTGAATGTCAAAATCTGTCTCATGAAAGTTTTCATAAAAAGGTACATGAGATGTTCACCATCCAATTCTTGTTACACTGTGTCTGCAGAGACACAATGAGTCACAGGGCTGATGCCGCAACAAAACGTTTTTGAGGGTCTAAGTTCCAGGGAACAGACTAAATTCAACTTAAACACCTACCTAGGTAAATCTAACGTGACGTTATAATGGTGCTATAGCGTTCGTTACCTCCACCAAGGTAAATTTTTTAGCTCCCAATTGTTAGTCTGTCTGTAAATTAGCAGGATATCTAAAAAACTACCATTTCAATTAAATTTGGAGGGAAGTTAGACCATGCACCAAGGAACAAGTGATTTGTTTTTTGGAGAGGAAAGCGTAAAACACTTTACTTCTTTGCTAATAACTCCTGAATAACTCCTTTTAAACATTTAAATTCTCTTTTGCAAAATAGGTTTTCACCATTGCTTTATGTAGTCTTCGCCAAATGTGGGTGACCTTTGATTTGTCGTATTGTGCTCGTATAATTGGCTGCCAAATTCTTGCAAGCATGACCTATTTGGCATAAAATGCCATTCCTCTTGAGTAGCACTAGATGTCACGCACCTCAAGTTTGATGGCATTTTACTGACGTATTCTGCAAAAATCATGACCACTATCAGCCAATCAGCATGTTTGTTCATCACTGTGTATATGTTGATGCAAATGCACATCCATATGCAGATTAAACATTTTCTATTGATAAAATACCACATTTAAAGAGATTTTTTTGTTTTATCACAAAGCTAACGGCACAACCTCTCCAGGCCCTCTTCCTCACACCCACCTTGATCGAAGGGCTTGGATGGAGTCCATGTTCCAGGCTCCTGAAATAGGTTAAACCAATAAACAAAATCATAAAAACAGTGTTCAAATGACATTTAGAGTAAGCAATACATGACGGATACGAGGCTATTAAGCAGTCATACAAACCTCCACTTCCTTTAGGAGAAAGCATTACAGAGAGAGAGAGAGAGAGAGAGAGAGAGAGAGAGAGAGAGGAATTCATTTTGATTAACTTTTTCTTTGATTTGAAACTTTGCATAATGAAATAAATTGATGGAAATCTAGGAAACACAAACACCAACACGCCATCAAGTACAAACACACGGAGCATGCATTTATTTAGTCAACATAATGTCGATGGTATCACAGCAGTTCTGTGTCGTCACGCGCATATAAAGGGGCCCGCGTGTCTTCGTGTGTGAGCGCGTATTGCTGCTTATCATATTCCCTTATTCCCCCAAAGGAAGTTTGTTTATATACCATATATGGCATCACAGCAGAGGGGACATATCACATCAACTGAGCAGTTTAAAGATGTTAAAGGAATATTAACTTTTCAGGGTTTTGGTTTAAGTCATGAAAGTGTAATCTGAAGTGGATTGCAATTACTGACTATGACAGCCTCTTTAAAAAAGGGAAGACATGATGCTTTCAGTGTTCAGGGTTTAATGTCAGGCTTATGTTTGGAAAAAAAAAAAGACTTTTAGATTTAAATTATGATCAGCCAGTGAAAGTAAAATTTGCATTGCATTGCAGAGCAGAAATACATAAATATGCCTTTTTGGAACCTAATTTACTGTAAGATGCATCTGACAGGCTAAAGTCTCCATTAATATCAAAGAAAAACTCTGTTTGAATGTCATATTTTGTACTATAAGATACTTTAAGGTGGTAACATGTTCTTTAATGAATCCATTAAATCAGACTCTAAGCTTTGCCATGGACCTTAAATATAATTAAATAACCAATCATCACCACTCTGGGAAAATACAGAGTCTTCCTGGGGAAATGTGATACTTAAGGAGTTTAGGGGAATGCTTAAAGAGCTCTCACACGTTCTATATATACAGAAAGAAATGCAAATATTAATCATATTAATTATTAATAATATTATTTCCCACATAATAGAGTACTTTACTTTTTCCCTAAATGCTTTGAAAGTGAACCGTTTTTTTTAAGGCTTTCTAGATATAATCACATGGTTAAATCTGTTGCCCGTGGATGTGTTTCAACAGTCTGAAAAAGGATTGCACAGAGGTGAGTGATTTGCCTGCTTTTAATAGAAGGACAAGAAGGAGACACACCCAGGGGGTGCTGGCTTATGATGCACATGTAAAAGGAGCTTAAGAAATAGTGAGCTGTGTGTGTGTGTGTTCAGAGATTCAGGTTTACTCTCAGTTCTGTCTCTGGGCATTCATTCAAACCCACTCTCTTATTCTGTCACAATGATAGCCTGTTCTCACTCTCACATCTGTCTTCTTCCTTTGTGTTCTTCATCATTACACACACACACACACACACACACACACAGACACACACACACACACACACACGCACACTGCCACTTACGAAGACTTGAAATGACACTAATTAACCTGACCATAACCACAGCAGCATGCTTAACCCCAACTCTCACCCTAACGTTGATTAACCTTGTGGGAGGCTAGTCACCATAATGTGACAGTGCCAACTGATTTCTGTCCCCTCACTCTGATTAATATAAGATAAGATTGAAATGTATTTATATTGAAGGAAACTGTTATGCAGCAGTTGCATTACAAAGTAGAAAGAGTGCAAATATAGTGCCCAAAAAAAGAGCTGACAAAAAGGTTACCCCAAATCAATAAATAACCTGATGACATTTTTTTTATTTGCAACCAGAGTAGTAGTGAAATAACCGTGACTCAAAACAAATAAAACATGTTACACAATTACTTGCTTAATCTACTAATCAACTAACAAAACACTTGAAACTGCACACATGTAGCTTTGGCACCGAGTGATTTATTGTAACTCAGAAAACAAAATGTTCTCTCTAGCTCTCTTAGTCTCTCTGTCCTTTGGTGTGTGTGTGTGTGTGTGTGTGTGTGTGTGTGTGTGTGTGTGTGTGTGTATGTGTGACTCATTCAATTCTGTATGCCAGAACAAATAGGAAGGGAGGGAAATAGGGGAGGAAAAAAACATCTTATCAGCATAAATCCCACAGTATGGCTGAACAGAGACGAGTGTCTTATCCACCCAATTAAAACCCCGCGTTGTAGATTTGCACATTCTAATGTTGTACAAACCTCCACCAATATGATGTAGCAAATTCAGTTAAAGACTGAAAATCACAATTGCTTTTCTTGCTGTACAGTTTAATCATTTCTACGAACACAATTACAATCACTCTCAGTTGTGCAGAGCAGTTTAATTGTACTGTTATATATATTATATATGTTATATATTTTGTGTATATACATTACTGTGGAGATGGGAGATGTAGACAGCAGAGAGGTGAACTGTGAATCAGGCAAGCCACAAAGATGTGAATCATTGGCTTAACACTGATTCAATTCAATTCAATTCACGATTCAATCACTGCTAAAACGATTTTAGTTTTCTATTTTAGTTCGAGCGATTTTCAATTTCCGCTTCACTTTTGTAAATTCAAATGTATCTCATTCGTTAACTAGCAGACACAGTCGAAGTGTGTATTCATTGAAAACATATAGTGAATTTCAACGTTTTAGTGTTTTCAGGATGTATGTGAGGGAGTTCTGGTTGGTTAAAGCAGTGGTTCCCAACCTGGGTGTCCCGACCCCCATCAGGGGTCGCCAAGGCTCCACGGGGGGATGTCAGAATTTTTATATATATAAATTATAATATCAACAACAAAACTTAGACAACTAAATTTAAGGGCTATTTCAGAGTTTATATCTTTATTTATTTATTATAAGGCCAGGCTGCTTGGACCATTAAAACTTATGTATGATAGTGATATTAAAAGAAATACATTGCTATATCCACAGTATATTTTATACTGCAGGTATTACTTTCAGTATTTAGGTTAATTGTACAGTTAATTATTTTTATTTTATGCAACGAATATAATGAAATATACATGAAGATAATTCAAAAGAAGTAGGCTACTTTTCCCCTTTTTATGTGGGTTGTGGGGGGGGCAGTGGTGGTCATCAGTGTGTATACAATGGTAAAATAGGGGTCCCTTAAGAAAAAGGTTGGGAATCACTGGTTTAAAGGGTGAGTGGTTGAGAATACTTCTTGGTAAGTGAAAGTATTTTTATAAAGATGCAGTACTATAATGTACTACTGACCTACCTTAGATTGTCTACTTCTGTCATTGTCTTTGATATAACCGTTGTTTATAAAAGCATTGTTTTCAGACTGTAACGTGTTCCCCGGGTGTTTTTGGCTTGACAAGTTGTAAACAAATAATGTAAGAAATGTCTGCCACGCTTGTTTGTGAGATGCAGTTTCAGTAATGTATGTTTCCTGTCTTGTCACCTGTGCAGGAAATAGAGACCACGGCAGTTACTGACCTGCATTTCATGACTTTCATGACATGATTTCTTTGAATCTGCATGATTTATATGCATCAATGCACGATTGATGAATTGTTACACCTCTATCAATACACATGGGAAGGCTGCATATTACCTTTACAAAGTAACACCCTGACACAACTAGCCTGAACTGGTTCTGTAGGTCAGCACTGTGGAAAGTGGAGCTGAACGTAGATATCTATGTGCCTTTAAGTGTGCATGTGTCTGTATGTACAGCACATGTATGTCCCCAAACCCTTATACTTTGACACTGTCTGCCACAAGATTTCTTTTTCAAACAGCAGGCCTTTACCTGTCAGGGAGCCTCCCTCTGTCTCGCTTCCCTGCGCTCTAGCAGGTGAACAGGGTCAGCTCTCTCTTTTTCTCCGCTCTAATTAATTTCTCCTCCTTGTCCTTCATTGCTGGCCCTTTCTGACCCTCTGCACCGTCCCTGCAGACTCTTCATTACTCATTGTATCACTGCTCCCGTTCTACCTTTCACTCCTATAAAGGTCCATGTTACAATAAGTGAAAATTCAACAGTGGCTCTGTCTATTTAGAAATACGCGCAGTACTTAATATGACATCTTGTTATGATGAAAAAATACATACTGAAAGCCTAGCAAAGATAAAGCCAAATAGAGAGGTACTTTTATTTCTGTTCAGGATGGTTCCCCTCTAGCACTGCAGACCATGGAGACTGAATAATGAGAACATTGCATTATGGGGGCCAGGCCCTCTAGACCAGTCAAGACAACAAAAGTGCTTGCGGCCTGATTCCTTAATGGAATCAACAGAGGCAAGCAAATGCACACACACACACACGCACACACAGAAACACACTGAAACACTCACATATGCACGTCTACATACACAGTTTTATAAAAAAAACTTATCATCACAACACTGTAGAGCCAAAATCTGTCAGCGCTATAAAACATCAAATAACAGGATGAATGCACTTCACTGCACATGCAACCAGCCACCCACTTTCCAAAAGCCACAGAAAAACCCAAAATTCAACAATAGGTCTAATGGCCTCCTGAGTGTACGCTAAAAATAGCAACTTTTCAATTCATCTCTCCATCTCTTCCCACCTCTGTTCCTCTCTCTCCCTTAAAGTTGTAACAGTCTTCTTTTCCTCATGTGCCCAAATACACACAAACACAACCGTGTGTGTGTATTCAGCCCTGCTGGCTAACATCCTAATTTGCCAGTATGCATACTTTTTTTGCGTGGTTTTATCTGCATGTCTGCAGAAATAAGCCCTTGTGAATATGTTGCTTCTGACAACCACTTTTCTCACCTTTACTTCAGATTTTTACAGATCATCCCTACCAAGTGTGTCCTAATGGCTTCTTTACCTTTCCTGACCCCTTGCTGCCTTCCCTTAACTTCCAACAGGAGAAATATGTGCATGTTTTCACTGTACTGGCTCTGCTTGTCTTGCTCAAGCTTGTCGCATGCATGCACGCACAAACACACACAAACACACACTGAGGTGCTTTGAAGTGGAAAAGGCCTCAAGCTCTGTACCTTCTCTACATCTTTCACCCTCCACAACACAAACAGCACAGGATGGACATGCACAGTGAAACACACACAACGAGGGAGATGAGAGGTGAAGAGAGGAGAGGATGAAAAGGTGTAATCTGCTCTAATGAGGCTGGTCTAAACAAGGTGTTAATTTCCTCCTATGCCGTACGATTAAGCGCCATGCTCTTCATCGCGCATCATTCACTGTGTTTTTCCATTCACTGTTAAACCTATCTTCCTCCTCAGCTTGTCTCTTCACTCTGTGGCAGTGCTGAAAGCTAGCCAAGGCCCAGTAAGCAGAGCAGAATGTCTAAAAACACTGAGATGGCACCAGTGCAGCAAAGAGAGCCTCAGGCCTCTCCAGCCGTCCTAACAGGACGTACAGTAAATCAGTGGCCAAGGTCCGATCTAGTGCACTTAGCAGGAGACCCAATTATGGCTCTTGCTGAAAGATGAAAGCAGTACAGTACATGTCTAAAATGTAAAAATTTAAATCACAGTCAAGTTTGGCATAGAATACCAGTACGTAAGATAAAAAAAAGTAGGTGTGTCAGATGTATTGCCGCAGTCCTAGGAGAAAGAACAAAATTAAGTTTGTGTGTAAAGTTCCTTAGTTCTTAGTTATCAACTACTTAGTTTCAAACTAATGATTTACTAGATTGTGTTGAATCTGTTGCAAGGAAACAAACCAATCAAAGGCAATGTAAACAGGAAGTTAACTGTAGCGTCTCAAGCTGTAACATAACTTCCAAAGCTTTAGGAGGCTAAATGCTAAACTTAAGTAACAATCCTTCATCCTTAATAAAATGTATGTATGACTGTGTTTTATTTATATATAGATACATGAAGAAATGTGTTCAGGGTTAGTAGTATTAATACACTTCACAGTGACAAGGAAATATGTGATTAAGCTAACCTAGCTGACTGACATTATTTGTTGATTCCAGTTCAATCAAGTGTTGTGTGTAGATGTATTAATCATATTCAATTACTTCTAACTCTTCACTCTAAAGAGGTCATATAGAAAGCTGATGTTAGCTTTCTCAGTTGGTTTAGTTAACAACGCAGCAGTTAGACTGAACCTGGCAGCTAGCGGGGTAAGCATTAGTGAAAAATTAATTTCAACGTAAGAGCTAGTTTGTGTGGTGCAATCTGTTTTAATAAATAAGTCCCCATTTTGTAAACTCTTGTGTTAAAACTAGGCTAAGTTTGAACCAACAAAGAGCGGGTGCAACCAGATCCAGTTCACTAACAAGCTCATTTTCGGAGGGGGGATTCAAGCGGGCTGATCTTTTCACTCCCTGAAAAAAATGTATTTATGTATCTCAGAAGTGCAATTTATATGATCTGCGTGTTGACAAACAGTTGCAGCTTTCCTGTGCAAACTGGCCCCTCAAGCTGTTTAACCTCTATACAGTTTATGCAGTGCATGACAATGCTGCGACAGTAGTGGGATGCATGTGTTCCATTATGTGCAGCGTGACTGTATCAATCAGACTGGCATCACTTCTAACTAACAGTACATCTAGATAATGAATAGAATAATACAGAAATGGACTGATTCATAAATCAGACTGCTGAAGCATTGTCCGCTGTCTATTCATCCTTACTCCAGCCACTTTTTAAAAGTGCTCTAACCTACGCGCACATGGCTTTTCTTCATTCCTGCTTTTTTCTGAAAATATTGTGGTCTAATTTTACTCTAATTGTACAAAGCCACTTGTTAAAACCCACATGCCAATTTGGCAATCTGGGACACTGCACTAAAACAGGAAATGAAAAGCACGCACATGTCCACAGAGCACATGCATGTAATGCTTTTGTGCTCCACCTCCATCTCTAATGCCTCAGCTTCAAGGTTAAAACACAGTCGTGAATGCACACAAGAGCGTTCAGTTCACTCCACTCTCTTTCATCTTTTGTTTCCACTCTCATTACCCTGTCCTTCCCCCTCAGGTATCTATCTATCTATCTATCTATCTACCTATCATTTTGTTATGAATAGGTTGAGTGTTGGGAGTATTTATAGGCTACTCTGTTTGTATTAACACAGTCACCAAGCTTTCTCAACTCTCTCTCACACACACAAAAACACAATCTCACTCTGTACATCTCAGAGTTCATCTAAAACAGCACAGCACACGACCAAACACATTTCCTCTCTGGCATTCTGTCCCGACACCCTATTTGCATAATCCAAATCCTGCTCAGTAGTTGGACCTGAGGTGTACGGTATCACATGGGTCCACCTGAGCCGATGGGTTCACACACTTAAGTTTGACAGGCAGGGAAAGTAAGGGATAGAAAAAGCCTTTTTACGTGTTACATATAAAACTTGAAAACGTATAAAAAAAGACAACACTTGCCCTCATCTTGGAAAATTAAAGAGAACGTTGCCCCTGCTTCTCTCTCTCTCTCTCTGACATCAAATGTATCAAGAGCTCTACTGTGATTCAGAGAAAAATCCTGCTGCATGTGTGCAGTGTGGTGGTAAAACCACTCATTGAAGCTGGTGTGGGTGAAAAGTGTATTTTCTCTGGTGCATTATGTTAGCCCTGTTGTTTTTGCAGCACAGCTCCTGAACAAAAAGCCTGTTTCTCATTATTGATGTGTGTGTGTGTGTGTGTGTGTGCATACATGCTTATTCTCGTGCATCTGTTTGTGTGTGTGTGTGTGTGTGTGTGTAAGTGAGTGCAAGTGAAAGCGTGTACAAATCACTTCTGCTTGTGTGGACCCATTAACGGCAATCTGTGGTTAGAGGCAAGATATCCTTCTAACAAAAATACTCCTCCTGAAACCTACATTGCACTTTTATACTGAAAGAGACGTTTTACATTGAATTGAGCTCCTTTCTGTAATTTCAGACATTCATTCCCAAACAATAGGAGTGATTTCCTCTGTCTTCTATCTGTAATCTAAAAACATCTTCGTGTACAAAGCCTAAATGTGTGTAAGGGTCACACTACTGTAAAAACAAGCATTTCTCTTCACATATACTGAAAGGTTGATCTCTAATGAATTTAAGGATGTGACAGTGGAAAGCATCAATACAGTAATTCTTTGTAGCAACCTGGCCAGGGGCAGATCTAGGGTCAGTGGAGCGCTGAATGAGTCTGGGCTACACATCCATTGATAACTATTGCAGTATAAAAATAACTGTCTGTATATGATATGATTAATAGGATCATTTCAAAGACACAGCTAAGTGCCAAGAAAACAGCTCTTGCCTCCTTCAACATATATGAAACGAATCAAAACAAATCTATATTTCAAACAATGTATAAGAAACTCGCCTGTAGCCTAATCTGACTGATGTGACATTTTATTTTGCATAAAAAAAAAAAAGCTACACCATTAGCAAAAAGCCACCAGACATTAGAAAAAGAAAAATGTGCATCTGCCAGATGTTATGGGAAACAAAACAAAATGCTCCATCCAGTTTTGAGCAAATATTCCAGCCACTCTGTATGTTGAAATACGAGCTAATAAACGGTCGGTTATTGGTCATGTTAAGCAGGCTTGTTAGGGCACACCTGCGGGGCGGTGTCATCCGGTTACAAGCTGCCACTGGAGACTGATGGACAGGTGCTGAGCAAAAAGACTACACGGGGGAGGAGGGGAGGGGCTCTGGTGCCCGTCGTTCCGTCAGGGCCTCGGTCCGTCATTCTATTTAAAACACATTGGTTCCTACCCAGCTTTGATAGAGGGTTTAGTATAAAAAAAAACCAAAAAAAAAAAACGCCACGCGTGATAATAAACAGTTAAGATTCAGGGCTTTGCTGGAAACATTCAGGGCTTAAGCCTCGTGAGCCAGCTGGGCTACACGATCGGAGGTCTGTGTGGTGGCCTATGTGCCACGGCAATCAGCGGCAGCGTTACTTTCCTTATGTAAACATGTCAGCGTAATGCTGGCTGACAGCACCTTGTGGAAGTGAACCACCAGCAGCAGCCAGCAGCCAGCAGCAGCAGCAGCCAGGTCAGTTCAAACACAATCACCGCTTCACCGCTGGAGAGAGGAGACCCTTTAACATGCCCATACGGACTCAGTGCGAGTAGACAGCGGACTTGCTCTGGGCTGCCTGGCGTGTCATCGTGTTGATATGCTGCTATGTTTCCCAATTGAGACTATTTGTTGTGATGTCAGTATTGTATCTAGCGACACACGCAAATACACACAGACACGAGTTTAATGGCTCAAACATAATAGGCTTACTCTGGTGTTTATTCCTCTAAACAAGCAGAGCACATACAGGCCTCATGCTGCTGACCCCCCCCCAAATACCTGCCCATAATTAGGCCCCTTACAGAGGGACACAGAGGGACTCAGCGAGGCGATGTGCATTTGTGTTTCGCAGAGGCCTCGTCTATCTCTGCTAAGCAGGGGCTCTGCTATCGCGAAGACACACTCACGGGCAAGCATCATCCCGGCATCGTTAGTGTATTTACTGTCTCAGTGGAGCGGGTGGTGAACGTGTGACAAACACCACAACGGGCCCCGTGACGCGTCGCTTGGACACAACGAGAAAACGAGGAGCGCATGATCGCAGACCAATGAGGGTGGCTGTGTGGAGAGAAGGGGGGGGGGGTGGGGTGCTAATGAGATAATGAGGAGGGAAAGGGCGTTCATAACACAAGCCGTAAATGTAACTTACATCTCTGAATTTATCCCATCTCCCCGCGAGCCACTTATCATCCAAAAAATTGCCGCTGTCGGAGCGAGCGGAGACTTGTCCGAAGGCGACGGCGCACACACACAGCAAGGCGACGCTCAGCATCTGCGGACACACAACAACAGCACGGAGAGAGGACATCGGATCAGAGGATCTGTAGGACACCGCAACCGCGCTGAAAACAGAGGCCGTTCGGTCTGCATCACATCAGCGATGAATGCTGATCGTCAACTCTGAATATAATGATGCGGAGGTGTGTGTGTGTGTGTGTGTGTGTGTGTGTGTGTGTTTTTTTTTCTTCCTCCTACCTTGTCGCATCAGCTGCTCTCCAGTCTGTATGTGCTCGCTGCCGTTTTCTGTCACTAGTAATAGCAGCTCTCTCCTCCCTCTCCCTCTCTCTCTCCCTCTCTCTCTCTCTCTCTGCACCGGCTGTCTGTGCGCAGCAGAAATCGGGAACGCGCATGGCACCGTGCGCGGGCCCTGCGCTCTGTCCCTCTTTCCATCTTTTTCTCTGCCTCTCCTTAGTGCGGAGGAAACAGTCATGATGGCTCACTGTGGGCTGTTATTATTATCAGGCCACCGAAAAAGTGCCTTCCACTGATTACCTCTTTTGAAAAAGATCTTGGGTAATAAAGAATAGAAGGTAGATATCTTGGAGAAAATATAAAAGGTTGTAGGAATGTTTGACTGATGGCATGCAAAAAAAACCCAACAACAATAACATAAAACAAAAAAACAAACATACTGTAACTGTAACTCATTGACGCTGTGAATCAAAAATCATGCCTGTGAGTTTGTGTGTGTGTGTGTTTCCTTTTTTTCTCCCATGTTTCTGCTCCGTTACAGCCGTCACATGGGAGCCGCTCTGGCTTGTTTGTACAGTAGTGACTCATGAGAGAGTTTAACACACATTCCTGGCAGAGGTCAGCTCAGGACTGTAAATTGATGCTACAAGATGACATGGTTTCCATAAGAAATGCACCTAAATGGCCCGCTCTGGATGATTTGCGGAGGTGGGTGGAACCCGTTCTCCGCGAGGGTAGTCCTTTCTGGGACATGCAAAGCCCCAAAACATTCCTCCTAAGAGTGGTCATGTGTGATTGAAGGTGTTTCAGGAGGGACAATTTGCAGTTGGTGCACTTGTTTTAGGCTACAGCAGGATACCAACGTACAGATGGGAGACAAATTAAAGGAAAAACCAAGTGTTGGGCCACCAGAACAGATCCAATATGTGTTGGTATATATTCTACAAGTCTCTGAACTCTACTGGAAGAATGAACACTGTTCCTTCAGAAGATATTCCCTTATCTGGTGTCAGAGCAATGTCTAAGATATCCTGTCAATATCTCCCATAGATGTTCGACTACACTGAAATGTGGTGACTGCAAAGGTGATAGCACATGATTCCCATTATTTTCATCCTTATCAAACCCCTCGTGCCCTGTATGGAAGCAGCTGCTTTCATTGTGATCATGCTCCACTCATTTATTCAGGTTTATCCTTACATTTTACAGCCATTTTGTAGTTGAACCAGATAGAGATGGAGAGAGAGGAGAACAATGTGGAAATAAAAGAGCAAAAAAACCTCGCAAACATGGAGAGAGATGAGCAAGTTAGAGAGTATTAATATTATTACCACGCGCTTCACAGAGAAGCCTGATGGTCAGGCGGGTCACGGCATTATTATGCACAGTTGCTGTAGAAGCCAACCTTGACCTCGGCTTCACATCTTCATCTTCATAAGAGGCGGTGGAAAAGACAAGTGTGTGTGTGTGTGTGTGTGTGTGTGTGTGTGTGTGTGGGCATGTGGAAAAGACGACAGTGTGCAGATATTTGAAAGTCAAATTAGAACTATGAAGCATGCATGACTGCATCAGAGAGACACACAGTGATGTGGCATGCGCAGCTGAGATGCTAAATGGTCAACTGCGTAAGCACACACAGGTACAGACAAGTAAAAAAAGGTGTTTAATGTGAGTTCCGTGTTCCCTCCAACAGGAAGTGTGCAGCACATAAACAGGAAACTGGTAGTAGAGAAGCCATTGTGGTTGACAGAGAAGGAGGCGCTGGTCGTCTTTGAACGGTGCCTTGAGCTCTCAGATCAACACAAGATGATCTAATCTTGGTTATGACAAGATAGTTGTGAAGATGGTGGTGTGCAGGATTGTGGAGGACGTGGCCATTCTTTTATAGCTTACTGTTAGCTTGTGCTTTATGACATTTGTGCAGATGGAAGCGGTAAAAGAGGTGTTTTGTATGTGTGTGTATGTGTGTGTGTGTGTCTCCTCCAGCCCAGGGGGTTCATACATTATTCAGTCTCAGACATTAAAGATGTAGATGTGGTCAGAGACATATGCAGGAGAGACCCACAGAGTGCTCACACACACACACACACACACACACACGGACACAGACACAGACGTCTGTTGTTGCCTAATGAAACTTTGCATAGATTTTTCACTCCACTGTAGTTTGATTTTCCTTTTTTTTTCTCCTATAAGTAAATTCACGAACATCACACACTGTTGACTCAATCTGTACACGGGCAGAGAGAAAGAGATGAGAAAGGAAAGAGTTGAAGAAAAATAGGACAAAAACAATGTAATGTGTGAGAGTGTGTGTGTGTGTGTGTGTGTGTGTGGACAGGAGAGGCATGAAACGTGTCTCAAGGAGCTGAGATTTCACAGCCCAGTGACTCTGTCACTGTGCACCTGCTCACTGAGACGGTGGGAGGGAGGAAATAAGAGGGAGGGGAGGTGAGGGGGAGGCTGGGGGTAAAAGGGAGTAGAAAATCCATCAGGAGAGAATTAGGGTGAGCGTACTAAAGGAATTCATTCAGCATAATTCATAAAAACTACATCGAAAAGCCCACCATGCCATACCTTATCATCACAGTCTGCTGTGTGAGTGCCACTCTGTACTTTACCATTAACATAGCATATTACACGACATGGCCAAAAGTATATGGACACCTTAAAATGACACCTTTATGGGCGTTTTCATATGTCACTGTTACAGCCTCCGCTCTTCTGGGAAGGTTTTCCACAAGATCTCAGACTCTGGCTGCAGAGATTTGATCCCATTCACCCACAAGAGTGTTAGTGAGGTTGGACACTGATGTTAGGCTGTAAAGCCTGGCTTGAGATTGGTATTCCAGTTCATGCCAGTGGTCTTTGTTGGCGTTGAGGTCAGGGTTCTGTGAAGGCCAGTCAAGTTCTTTCACACCACACTTGGATTTCTTTATGGAGCTTGTGCACGCATGTATTGTCATGTTGAATCAGTAAAGGACCTTCCCCAAACTGTTGACACAAAGTTGAAAGCTTGGAGGGGAACCTCTCCAGGGAGCCAGCATGTACAACACCAAACCCTGGAACTGGCTCATCTAAATGGAATACAGCCACCATTAATTGTATTATTTACACCTGTGCTTTTCCTACTTAGACACAAAACATCCCTAAAAGTAAACATAAGTATGTGGACAGGGGTTTCCACATACACTTAGCCTCTCTCTCTCATTCAATGCAGCTCGGCTTAAGATACTCTAATGGTATCAGTGTCACTCAAATCGTATTGTGAATGATGAAATGACAATGTTGGAAGTAATGGAGTTTTATAATAATAAGATGCCCTCTCTCTGCCTCATTCTATTGTGATGTGAGAAGAAAGGTAATGAAAAAAAAGCTGAACTAGAGGGGGACTCAGGTGTGTCTTAATCTCTAATTGGATTTCTTGTAATCGCTGTTCTTCAGTGGAATGAAACATTTGGGTTTGGTTCGATTCACCACAACTCCAGCAACTGTTTTATGCCAATTCAACAAAATGGAAACAATGATGTTGTGCGTGAAGGTGTTTTGTGGGTTTGTATGATTTTTGTCCAGAACTTTGTGTGGGTGAGTGCACATGGTTATGTAGGTGTATGTGAGTGAATTTGTTTTGAACATGGCTCTGTATGTATGTATATGTGTGTGTGTGTGTGTTTGAGAGAGAGAGAGAGAGAGGGGAGATGGAGAGAGCGAGAGAGGGGGGGGTGGGGGGGGGTGTTATCTTGCAAAGCAGACGTTTTGAGCATAACTGTGACTATAAGGTCAGTGTGAGTCCTGTGTTTTAGCCCCAGGATGAAAAGCTAATAGCAGTAATGACAGAGAGGGAAACTGCAAACAGGAGATAAGGCAGACAGAAACAAAATGGCCATAGCTGAGAGGGCTGATTACAGAGCCAGTGAGCGAGCATAAGAGAGGAAAAGAAGCTTGTGAGAGAGAGAGAGAGAGAGAGAGACAGAGACAGACAGACAGACAGACTGGGGTGGGAGAAAGAACAGGATAAGCGATATAGAAAATGGATGGATGGACGGATGTTCTGACCTCTGGACTCCTTTTGAGTTACATTCAAATGATTCCCAGTGAATTTCAAGAAGCTGACCCCGACTTTTCTGCGACCCAAAAAGCACAAAATTATGCATCTGTCCACTTTTATGTTTATGATGCTGTGCAAATCAATTTTCCAAGGAGGGAGAAATATAGCTTGGCATGCTATCATAAAACAAGCATACATCTGTAGTTTTCCCATTTCAGTTATAATTCACATGTTGTTTCCTCTGTTTTCCCACGATCAGAAGCTGCATCTACAGTCCCAGGTTTCCAGTCAGGGGACCGAACAGGAGGTCTTTGATCTGTAACTAGGAGTCACATGAAACATGTTAAAGATGGTGCATATACAAAGAGCCTTTGTGTGTGTTTCAGGGAATTAACATAAATACAAATAAGAAAAGACTAATTTGAAGGAGTAGTGATGAGGAGATTTTTTTATTATCATGGAGCCACTGGAACATTATGAATCAACTAATGGGAACATACTGCACATTTTTGGGTTATGGTGTTTGCTCTCCCCCTTGTGGTGATACACACTACACTAACCAGAAAAGAGTTGCGACTATGAAGCACACATCTATTATTCAACTGAAACTGGACTCGTGAAGAGCATTGGGGCTCCAAATCAAGTCTATGTAAACAAAATTAAAACTTCGATTTTCAAAGGTATAATATGCACATTTTTCATCAGATCAATACAAATCCCTCTTGCTTTCAAATCAGAGTGAACGAAAAATGACCACACACCAGGAATACACAGTATTCCTATTCATTAAATCACATACTCTCTTTGCATGATTGCAGGGACCTTGTGCCACATAGCAACAACAAATAAATATGTCTAGCAGAATAGCCAGTCTGGTTTCTGAATGGCTCAATCCACTGAGTTGTGGACTCCGTGTTGTCTCTAAAGCATGTACCCTCTAATTACATCTCTATTTACTGATTGATAGAAAGACGAACAGTCCTTAAGTCATTTTACTAGATTACCATATGTCTGCTGTAATGTCAACATACTCACAAATGTTGTTGCCAGAACTGTTTTCTTACAGATGTCACATCTTACTAACATAGGTTTCTCAGGGCTGTTGCATTCTTCATACTGGTTTTTAATTTTTTTTTATTTTAATTATTGAATTCTGTGTCTGAACACTTTTGTAAAAAACAAACAATTTCATTTTCCATTTCCTCACTTATAGGCTAGTGATCAGCTATTTTGAAATGCGCAATGTCTCACATTTGCTCCACGTTACTGCTTACTATAATGAGCTTATTTTGCTGTATTCTTCAGCTATGCAAACTCTTATGACTGGTGTTCACACCTGAGGGGACGACTGTAAAATCAACATATCGCTGTTTACCGGTACACTTATTTTCACAAAGTGTACCAGAAATAATTCACCTATAACTTGTTTAACCTATAACTATTCTATTACACTACATTCATAGTAGTTTCAGTCATCTTTTAACATCTTGGGACAATGTTAGAAATACACTTTACAATCCTTGGACTCAATGTGTCTTTTAGAGACTTAAGTATATACACCACATCTAAAATGCCGTATAAAGACAGAGCTCTGTAATTCCATTGAATCCCTACTGAAATGAACTCAGTGAAGAATTGTGATGTGAGTCTAGACAAGTGATTGTCTGACAAGACCCACACTGCAACTCCAACCCGATCCTGCATGTTTACACACCACATCCAAGGGATCTTTATGAAGGATTTAGTCCAGCCCTTTTTTCCCAATTGTAGTTATTCTCTTTCTGGATTACTGTACCACCCTCTTTACTTCATCGAGAAGGCTGCAAGCCCCTCTTGTTAAACCTGCCCAAATTCTCCCATGTCAACATCTTCTACTCTACAAGAGTGGTCAGCTGTGCATGCTACCCTAGAGCACAAGGTTGTGAGAGGATCTGGCCCTGCAGACCTCCAGGTTGATCTCCAGCAGCTACACGAAAGCCTGTTTATTCATGTTCTGCCACGACCAGATGGCCTGTCCTTGCCCTGTGCTAGCAGTCATCACTTCACACAGTCGTGACTACTGACTCCTGGCTTCCCAACTGAGAAACGACCTTCCTAGTCTAGGCAGAAGAGAAAAATCACTCCTTGTCCTCTGTCAGAGAAAACTCGTCTTCCACATGTTATCACGAATATGTCTTCTCACTGAATGTTTTCGCCGCTCTGCTCTCACTAAAAATCTCCTTTCCCCCTTAGCTTTTCATATATTTCTTTTCAAGGTACTCACTCTGTATACATACTGTATGCCCAGTTTATTTGGTACATCCACCTAAAAGTAATGCTGTCTAAAACAGTCCTGTTGTTTTGTTTGGACCTGTTTTAGAGAGGAGTTGATTCAACTTTATGGTTACTTGACAGGCTGTAGTTTGTGGTGCTGTTTATGTTGCACCATACTGAGAGGTGTTTCTAATACTATGTCCAACCTATTTATATCAATAAGGGTAGAGTAAATAATAGAAACGTCTGTCAGTATAGCGCAATACATTTCAGCAGCACCAGAAGCAGTTTCAACAAAAACTGAACATTATAACCTTCATGGAGGTTGGATTTATTGCAGGACTGTTGTATTAGACTGCATCAGTTTGAGCTAGCTGCACGTAATAAACTGTATATGAAGCAGGGTTATGCTGAAGAAAGTGGACATGTTATGAATGTTTAAATACATTATTTCTCGCCCCGTTCTTGTAATCCCATATGCGGTTGGTTGGTGTGTATTTCACACTCACATTACACTATCAGTGGTATTATTTCTGGTCTGCCACATTTGTGAAAAAACAATTAAAATATTATTACTTATAAAAAAAGAATTGTGAATTTACTCACTGACATTGTGTGTTTATATATATATATATCTATATATATATATATAGATATATATATATACTACCTGTTTATACCTACATATATCGTTAATTTACTACCTTTTAACAAGCTGTTAAACCATCACAATAGTATGTACATTACCTGTTTACATCCTGCTCTTACCTGTTCATAACCAGTTCTCATTACGCATATACATATACTATATTACTGCACAGCCTGTCTACATTACAGGTCATTCATTTGATCACAACTATATATTCTATTTTATTTCATTCAATTGTATACATATTATCTATATCTATATATCTTATTTCTATATTTTAACTTCTGCGCTGTTTTATGTCTTATGTCTTAAATTCTCTTTTTTGTTTTTGCTTGCATAATTTTCTTTTTATACAATTTGTATGAGCATTGTGGGAGGGAGCCTGAGAACAAATCCTTTTATTACCAACATCTGCTTCACCGTAATTGTTGTGCATATGACAAATAAAGACTCAATGAAACTCTCATGTATGCAGCTTTTGTTAGTGCGGATCATGTGATATCTGACACCACAATGTGTTTGAGAGCTGAATGATGGAACCTCACCATCAGACACTGAAACACGTTTATACCCTCACAGACTCTCACACAGGGGGATTACTTTAACCGTAAATGCGGCAAGGAGCAAACTTTAATCATAAGGCTTCTATGGATGTCCAGGGAGAGGGATCCCTCCTCTGTTGCTCTCTCTGAGGTTTCTTCCTTTTTTCCGTTAAAGGGTTCTTTAGGGGAAGTGCTTCCTTATCAGATGTGCGAGTCGTATGCTGTACATATACTACTGCTGTACTAAACTTAACTACTATGTAACCAGAACAAGAGCGTTTTTTGGAAATTCTTCATCTTTCCTACAACTGCTGATGGAGCTCTCTTATCAGTGCATCATCTGGCAGGAGGAGTATTCATGTCAAGTCAATTTTATGTATGCAGCCCAATATCACAAATCACAAATTTACCTCAAGGGGCTTTTCATTCTGTGCAGCACAACACCCTCTTTCTTAAGACCATCAGTTATATCCTTAGACCCTCCTCTCAGAAGAAATCTCCTCTTAATGTCACCCTTCACATATCAGCAGTGCTGCAGAGAGTAGGTGAGTGAAGGATTCATTGTGTGTAAACGCTGCCATACGTCCTAGGGATTACAGTACATGTTTGTGAACTGCTGCAGTTCATCACCTCAATAATAGTATAAAAAAATATGCATATTTTGTCTAACAAACATACACTATATTGCCAAAAGTATTCACTCACCCATCCAAATAATTGAAATCAGGTGTTCCATGGCCACAGGTGTATAAAATCATGCACCAAGGCATGCAGACTGTTTCTACAAACATTTGTGAAAGAATGGGTCGCTCTCAGGAGCTCAGTGAATTCTAGCGTGGTACTGTGATAGGATGCCACCTGTGCAACAAGTCCAGTCGTGAAATTTCCTCGTTCCTAAATATTCCACAGTCAACTGTCAGTAACAAAGTGGAAGCAATTGGGAACGAAAGCAACTCAGCCACGAAGTGGTAGGCCACGTAAAATGACGGAGCGGGGTCAGCGGATGCTGAGGCGCATAGTGCGCAGAGGTTGCCAACTTTCTGCAGAGTCAATCGCTACAGACCTCCAAACTTCATGTGGCCTTCAGATTAGCTCAAGAACAGTGCATAGAGAGCTTCATGGAATGGGTTTCCATGGCCGAGCAGCTGCATCCAAGCCATACATCACCAAGTGCAATGCAAAGCGTCGGATGCAGTGGTGTAAAGCACGCCACCACTGGACTCTAGAGCAGTGGAGACGCGTTCTCTGGAGTGACGAATCGCGCTTCACCATCTGGCGATCTGGGCGAGTCTGGGCTTGGCAGTTCCCAGGAGAACGATGCTTGTCTGACTGCATTGTGCCAAGTGTAAAGTTTGGTGGAGGGGGGATTATGGTGTGGGGTTGTTTTTCAGGAGCTGGGCTTTGCCCCTTAGTTCCAGTGAAAGGAACTCTGAATGCTTCAGCATACCAAGAGATTTTGGACAATTCCATGCTCCCAACTTTGTGGGAACAGTTTGGGGATGGCCCCTTCCTGTTCCAACATGACTGTGCACCAGTGCACAAAGCAAGGTCCATAAAGACATGGACGAGAGAGTTTGGTGTGGATGAACTTGGCCTGCACACAGAGTCCTGACCTCAACCCGATAGAACACCTTTGGGATGAATTAGAGCGGAGACTGAGAGCCAGGCCTTCTCGTCCAACATCAGTGTGTGACCTCACAAATGCGCTTCTGGAAGAATGGTCAAAAATTCCCATAAACACACTCCTAAACCTTGTGGAAAGCCTTCCCAGAAGAGTCGAAGCTGTTATAGCTGCAAAGGGTGGACCAACGTCATATTAAACCCTATGGATTAAGAATGGGATGTCACTTAAGTTCATATGCGAGTCAAGGCAGGTGAGCCAATACTTTTGGCAATATAGTGTATATAAGATAGTTAAAAGCTGACTGTTGGTTACTTCATTTGTAATACTATAGTTTGTCCACTAGGGAGCAGTACAGAACATTTATAGAAGTCTTCCCAAATTGAGTCCAATTCACAAGATAAAAACTGATTCAAAGATATTGAGTAGTAATATAAGTATGCTTCATCTATTTTATTGTGAAGCCATGTTGCTTAAAGTGCTTTATATTCCCTGTTTAATTCAGTTTTATCCCTCATAGGCAAGCACAAACTATTTGCATTTATTTAGTTAGTTTATGATGAATTAGCACTCGAAGGCAAAACGAAGGCATGTGTCAGATAATCTGCCTTGTGTGTAAGTTTTATTGCAGAGCCCTGCACAATCAACTCCCTCTGCTTCCTCGTCTTTGCCCATTTTCCTTCTATCTCTTTCTTTGTTTGCACTCTCCTTGCCCATTCTGCCTCCCAGCTCTCTCAGCAGCTTTTGACTTCTGAATATGCAAGTCTTAGCATCTCCCTCTCTCTCTCTTGTCACACACACACACACACACACACACACACACACAAACACATCATGACCACCACAACTCTCCACGGGAGAGTTCTGTCATGCTCTGTAGATTGGGTGTCCCAGGGTGATTAACTATTGATATGGAGGTCAGGTAACACACCTGATATCTGGGGGGACAGGGAGGGGTAGAGGGAGGGAGGAAGGGGGGAGGGGGAAAGAGAATAGCATAGGAAGAACAGGGGGTGGGGGAGGGTGGGGAGAGAGAGTGAAACAGAGAAACAGTGTGGCAAAGTGGCAAACAGTCATGATGAGAAAGCGTAAAGGCAGGAGCCAATTATCAGACAAGTCGCACGCGCTCCAAATCTACATACAGGCCCTTATTGGATTGGAGAGCCGAGTTGATGCTCAGGCCCAGTAGCCAATAGCAGAGTGGCATATTGTGATGACTCAGGGCATAGCTGAGGAAATAGTGCTGCTGAGGGCAGTGAATGTATTGCTGAACAGTGTGTGTGTGTGTGTGTGTGTGTGTGTGTGTGTGTGTGTGTGGAGGGCAGATGCATACACAAATGGATCACTGTTAGAGAAGAAACATCCATTTGTCTTAAACTACACACATCACGGCTCTGCTCCCCACATCCCCACCCCTAAATTACTTTGCATTCCCTTCAGTTTATGGGTGTATGCATGTGTGTGTTTACCATGTAAACAGACCTACTTCTTTGTGGGACAGTCAAGTACCTGTGTCAGCATAATTACAACGAACTCACCCCTTAAATTCTTTGTCTCCTTCTCCTCTCTGCCTGATAAGCATCTGTCCTCTCTTGACTGTTTGCCGGTGGGGAGTTAACCCCCGAGCCCCTTTCCCAAATCTTCCCCGCAGGTGAACGGCAACAGCACAACAGCGTTTTCTACTTCATACCAACAGTAAAGGGTGTGTATGGTGTGTGCCGTATTTCTGTAAATGATGCAGATGGTGTAATAATGTGGCTCAACACGACAGTTTGCTGTGGATAGCTAATTATCTTGCTGATTATAAAGATATATTACAAAGCAATTTTGCCAATATGGTTTTAGGAGAACAGAGTGCTGAATTCCAGCAACATCAGGAACTTTATCTTTCAGCCCTCCGTCATCAATCTTTTATAAGCCCACACACACACATGAAAGGTGAGTGGGTGAAAAAGATAGATAGATGGACAGATAGATAAACAGATGGCTAGACAGTGTTATGTTAATAGGTTAATAACATAATATTTGACTTGCCTTAAGGAAAAGGAACCACCTTTGCATAATACTGAATTTGTTTCTTCTAATCTCTCATTGCCATCAACCTCACTTCACTTCTTACAGTTTCTAATGAATGCAAATTATATATTATGCAAATGTCTATGGCTACCACTTTCTAATAAGCACCATTTAAAAAAAGGGTTTATTAGTTGTATCTAGAGACTTTGTTCACGGTTAATAAATCCTTTACTAATGCTTTATAGATCAGCTAGAATAACTTTCAGGTTGCCAGGCCATCACTTTGAGAGGATGAACCGTTGCAAAATGCATTTATCAACATTATGTACAACTGCAGACTTGATGGATTAAGAACCTTTTAATTATGACTTTTTAATGACAATTAAACATACAGACTAAACGTCTTATTAGAATGTAAGAGACCCACCAACTATAAGTGCATTATTACCAAATGGATTAGTAAGAGGATTATTCACAACCTGGCAACCCGATAGTTATTCTTATTAGTAGCTTATAACTGATCTATAAAGCATTAGTAAACGATATATTCGTTATTAATTAGTTACAACTTATTAGAGCTGAAACAATTAATCAGCAACCCATTAGTTGATTGACTGAATGAATCTGCAACATTTTAGAAAATTGATAAATCCTTATTATTTATTGAACAGAAATGCCAGATATTCTCTGGTTCCTGCCTGTGAGGATTTGCTGCTTTTCATTTGTAAATCGAATATCTTTGAGTTTTGGAGTTTTACACAGACCAAAGAAACAATTTAAAGACCTCACCTAGTCTCTGGGAAATTGTCAGTCGTTTTATAAACTAAATAATTAAGAAATGAATCGAAAAAAGAAAATCTACAGATGAATCTGTAAGGGTTGTCAGAGAGAGGTGGCCAGTTGTTGGCCTCCTGTAAGAGTCCAAACTAACCTACAGCCCATACAACATCCCAACTGTTGACAGCATCAACAGAGACTGAGTCACCTGTGAGAAGCAAAGTACCTGTACAAACCGATACTCCACCCTCTTTGTGGTTTACTTAACTAACCTCTTTGAGTTGCCCACCCCCCCGCTGCCGCTCCCTGCCTTCTCATCTTCTGGTAGTCCCGCCTTTCACCGCCCCAGTGAGAGGGACTGCGAGTTTAATGTGCCCTCTGCGCGTCTTCGATACCCGGGGACCCATTTTACTTTACAGGCAAGTCCTCACCGCTTTTTTTGTGTTTCATCTCCCCGACACTTTAAATTCCCTCCAAGCTAATTAGGACTACTGCAGTTTCACCCCACATCTCTCCGGAGCAACATTCAAGTCACAAGGTGAGTCCAACGCACAGGCGAGCGAAGTAGCTATTTGTCACAACAGGTGTCGTGTAAACTCACGGTGGTCTTTTTTTTTTTTTTTTTTCTCTCTCTCCACGGTTATAGTTGCAAAGAGTAACTTAATATTGTTTAGGTTGACAGCCGTGAACTCTTTCGTGCTATTTGGCTGTTTTTACTGAAAGCTCCTGAGAGGCAGGTGTAGGTTGTTGTGCTGCGTTCATGTCCTTTGCGAGTTATCCCTAAGAAAATGTCACCACGGGCGATTCTTAATTGTCGTGATGTAGCCTATTTGTGAATTCACTTGTGGATTGGTTCTGGTATCATTTCATCTTCTGTAGCGTCACTACGACAGTCTGATATATATATATATATATATATATATATATTGTTAGGCCACAGTTGTACTTTGATATTTCTCCATAGTATCTTTTTAAAAAGCATTTTTTTTTAAAGCTAGTTTTGTTCCCTGATGGTCAAAATTACTTTAGGGCTCTGTATTAGTCCCTGGTGAGTTTTATCACCCATGACACAGATATTTCTTTCGCTGTATTTTAAGCTCCAGAAAGGCAAACTGTAATGAAACACTTCCACCGTGCCAAGCTATTCTGGTATGCCTTTTTTTTTATTATGAGTTATTATAAGAGATTGAATTTATGGTTCCATTACAACTGTTGGGAGGTTACAACTCGATCTCAAACCCCACATGTTCAGTAGGGCTATCCTATCTGACCTGGATACTACGATGAACTACACAAGCTAACCTATTTGGTCTGAATGCAGCGTTTCTCATTTGCTTTTTTTCCACCCCGATGAGTGCACCTGCTCGGCCAATCCTATTGCACCAACGATCACCTGATGTTTTTTTTAAAAAAGAAAAATCCACAGCTGTAGGCCAGAGGTAACAAGACAGTCCTACTCATATGAAAGTCACTGCCAAACGTAATTGAGATTGACTTGTCATCTTCCTCCTTTGCTTTAACACTCAATCTATGTCCTGAGGCGTGCCTTTACTCAAAGTTTAAAGTTATTGTAAGGGATGGTAGGATTACCCTTCCAACACTGAGAAGGCCTGCCATACTTAAGAAATTGTGTACTCACATATTAAGGCTGTCAATCCCAATTTAATGATAGTTTACTCAAAGCCTTTGTTATTATAAGGGACAAAAGGATAACTCTTCCTTCACTGAGAAGGCCTGCCATACTTACTTACGGCTGTCAATCCCAATTTCATAATAAATGTCATCCCAGTAATTATTACCCAGGGCTAAATATGTTGTGTAATGATATTTTAAAGCATATATTTATGCTTTTACCACCACATCCTAGTCTCCAACAAGACTTCACATTCACATTCATCAGTGCTTCTTCATTTGCAGTACATTATGCTAATGAGATACTTGTTGAAGGTTACTTGAAACCTTGCTGCTTTGTCTCAGTCCCTTGCAGTATTTGTTTATTTGGTACGCCAACTTTTAACTCTTGACAGAGCCGTCTGACCTGTTTTTCAGTGTTGATTGTGGTGGCATGACTGAGGTAGAATGAGATTATGAAAGTTAGAGGAAATAGTACTGATCAGCAGTAACATGAAAAGCAAAAGATGAGGAAGGAGAGCTGATAGGTGGAATGAAGTGGGGTTGCATAGGAGTCTGAATTTCTGTCTGGTTTGTAGAGTTACATCAAAAACAGCATTAGACTGAGTTAATGTGGGTAGTTGGGTTCCTCATGCTGAAGGCCCAGTAGTTCATTTTGATATAGCCTGAGGAGGGTATTTGTAGGCTTTATCTATATCCAACATACACTTTCTTTCATAAGCTGATGAAGCTTCAATATAGTAGAGGGAATGCAAATGGACCATGTTGCCATGATAAACAGCTTCTCATGTGCCTGTTTCATTTTGTTTCCACCAAAATTCAAGATCTAAATGCTCTTGACCCTATCTTAATTTATTTATGAAGTTCTCTGGGCTCCACCGTCCATCTTTGGTTTAAGAGGACAAAGTAGTATTTTACGGATAGCACATCGTTGTCCTTAACCTTCAGTGAACTGGGTGTCAAAGGCCATTTCGTCTATATGCTGTACAGTGTTTTTCTTTCATTTTTTATAATCACAGCCATACTAACCTAGCCTAGTCAATCTTGCCCTTCAAGATATGCTATTTGGATTATTTAGCAACAAACAAACCTGAGATCACGTTAATCACGCTCCATTTGATAGATTTGAGGCAAAATAAACAGCTTGGACTGACTTGTATTTGACTTAATATCAGTTCTTGGAAGTCACATCTCCCCTCTCAACAGGGTGCATGGAGCTAATGAACCCCCACTGTGGAAGCAGCAAGCCTGCTCCTCCCGCTGTGCTAAATCAAGAAAATGTTAGTCTAGATTATGGTATTAGAGAGGGATAATTACTGTATAATTACCATCGTGTGTCTCTCTTAATGGATTAAAATGATTCCTGTGTAAGCTGTAATTGGTTTGATTTTCAATAATACACAACCAAAAACTGCAGAATACAATCCAATTAACTTGAGATGACAGCATTGGTCAGAGTTTATAATTATTTTCAACATTTTGTATGTTGAAGCCTAAGTGGCAGTTGGTTACAAAAACATTGCTGACTATGTCTCTATTGCTCTTAACCTAAAGAAGACACCATTTACCATAGAAAATTGTGTTTTGCACCGTTAACTCATCTGTGAGGTTGTTTTTCAATATTTAATATTCCATTATTTGTCATATATCTATTATCGTTGATATATTTAAGAATCATATGTGATTTAGAGATATATTCTAAAGGTATAAGTATATTTTGCAGGTGACTTTTGCTTTATGAGTTGGAGTTAATGGAGTCATTAGTAATGTAAATATGATGCAGGTAGAGGCATTGAGAGTAGATTTCTCTCAGCTATAGGTGTGGATGATGATAAAAACTTTAAATAGGTTTTTCTACTGTTTTCACTATTGTGCTTTTTTCATCTCCACTCTGTCTTCTCCCAGATCAGGACATTTCGTATCCTTTAATTCTCTTAATCCAGATAATTTCCACAGCCCTCCCTGTGAACGGTAACCAGACTCCATTGTTAGTAACTTAAGTCATGACGCATCACAGTCCTCAGTAGACAGTGGCTGGTTTCTATAGTTACCGTCAACAGTCTGGGCAGAGGAGTGTTTGCAATGATATCCTTAGGACAATGCTAAACAAAATGGTGGCCACCTTGAGTCCTCTTCCTACCAGGCACCCAGCTGTTTACAGAGAGAAACTTCATATTGTGGACAAACAGGTGGCTGATACACTATATAATCCTGTTAAGATCAGGACTGCAGCAGAAACAATATGGGCCATGCCATTTGATAGAGATTCAGCCGTAACACATCGACATTGATGGCGATAAAACATGATGCGAGAGATGTTTTGTGCGGCTGACAGGAGGAAATAACCACGTATACTGTTCAGGATCGCAGGGCGCTGCAGCCCATCACAGAACACATTGAACGAGAGGCAGGGTACACCCTGGACAGGTTGCCAGTCTGATACCTACAGACACAGAATCACATTCATACTTACATTCACACTTACAGGCAGTTTACAATTTCCTCTTCCTCTAATCTTAAGGTCTTTAGACTATGGGATGAAATCCATGCAAACACAGGAACATTTAAACACCCAGTGGACTAAATTCAATCTAGGACCATTATATTTATTTGCTTCACGAGGTGTAACAGTACATTTTAAGGCTGATTACACACTGCTGCTAACACATGTGCAACAGTTATGCAAGATGCTTCCTTACAAGCCCACCTACATCAGTTTGTTTTTGCCTTGTCATATAAACTGATAATCTACATGGTGGGGCAGTATTTAAACAGCTGTATGCATATGCATATCTCCAATGCTGCTAAAGGAGAGCTTTGAAAGGAGATGGTAGGATACACATATTATGTAAATAGGTTAAGAATGTATTCATCTGCTGCCCACACTGTGTTATGTTGTTTGCATCAAGTTAAACATTTGGCCTACTCATTTTGTTATACGAGAGCTCAAAGAAGAATTTTCTTTTGGCTGTGGCTTTCATTGCTTACTTAGCTCCTGTATGTCCCGATCCGAAGCCACAACCACCACATCATGAACTGTCATTTATACATTTTCCTCCGGAGGTCAGCGCATTCCTTAAGGCATAATACCCTGTGGAAGGACAGCATGGGCTAGTCATTGTAGATTAGGAAAACCTGGACAATTTATGGCTCTCCATGAAGAGGTTTCCAGTGTTGATGATTAATCCAAATGAGAGGGAGAATGAGTGTAGGCATATAGGACACAGGCTATGACATGGTTGCATGATAATGGCTCTTTGTGTTTGTGTTTGTGAATAGAGCTCCCAGAGGTTTAGAATGACGTTGGTGCTACCCACACCGTGTCAGTGACGGCTGTGCGCAGAGTGAGGAGGGATGAAGGGGTGGAATCGAAATACGGGGAAAGAAAGGCAAAGGTTAATTAGGAAAGGTAAACCATTAAGGATAAAAATGGAACCACAGATATTGAGAAGTTTTATTCTCTCAATACTACTTCTCAGTGTGTACGACAGAACTGGAACTCAATTGAGGATGAGGACAAGATTGAATTAAGTTGTGAAACTGTTGCCTCCTTGCTTCATGGATGACCAAAAAGAGGTGGGCCAGAGTCACTTTCCTAAGAGTAGTAGATAAAAGTTTAAGATGACAAACAAGACATACCTTTCTGACTCCTAGTTGGCCAATTTGCCCAAATAATTCTCAGTATTAAATGTATAATTTATGGATGGTGATTAATTTCTCGAGCCCAGTAATAATCTTGGATGTTTCTATACCTGTTGAGCAACGCTGACTAATATCTGTATTATGACATTGCTTTTTCACAACTGTTAACATTGATAATTTCTTTATCATTTCAGCCATGCTACTACCATCGTCACTACTACTCCTCCTTGGCCTCCTCGCCTGCAGTCCCAGTGCATCATGGGCTGCCAAAGTGATTGTGGTGCCACCCATCATGTTTGAATCACACCTCTACATCTTCAAGACGCTGGCCACGGCTCTGCGCCAGGAGGGCCATGAGACCCATTTTCTAATTTCAGAGGGTCGTGAGGTGCCCCCCTCCCCTCACTACCACTTACAACACTACCCAGGGATCTTTAACAGCAGCACGGCTGACAATTTCCTCCAGTCCAAAGTCAGTAACATCTTCTCAGGCCGCCTGACATTTCTCGAACTGTTTGACATTCTTGACCACTACTCTCAGAACTGTGATGCAGTCGTTGGCAATGTTGAGGTAATGACCCGCCTCAAGGAGGCCAAGTTTGACCTGCTGCTGGTGGACCCTAATGAGATGTGTGGTTTTGTGATCGCTCATATCCTTGGTGTGCAATATGCTGTGTTCAGCACAGGCCTGTGGTACCCTGCAGAGGCAGGTGCACCGGCCCCACTTTCATATGTACCCGAATTCAACTCATTGCTGACAGACCGCATGTCTCTGGTCCAGAGGATCACCAACACAGCTGTTTACCTAGTGCAGCGCTTTGGAGTCCATTATATTGCATTACCCAAGTATGACCGGATTATGAAGAAACACGGAGTGAAGCCTCACGTGGCCATGGCTGACTTGGTGCAGGGAAGCCGGCTGTGGATGCTATGCACTGACCTGGCTCTGGAGTTCCCCAGGCCCACCCTGCCACATGTGGTGTACATAGGAGGCATCCTTACCAAGCCCCCCAACTCACTGCCACAGGTCAGTACTGAGAGACACACACAGACAGCTGACAAGCACATGATGAGATTGACAAAGTAAGACAAAAAGATTTTTGCGTGGTAGTTGTGCACAAGAGGGCTCATACTGTGTTTCACTTTTGAGAATCTGTGTTTTAGTCGAACTCCCTGGAGAGTAGGTTTGACCGATCTCTTTCACTGTGTAAGTAATGTCTGTTTTTGGCTCATCCAGCAAATGAAATACCTGACACATCAAGGTACTTCATCACATTGATTCAAACATCATATAAAATCTAGTGTAATCATGAATCAGTCCTGCTCATTGATACAAATCATTCAAATTTCATCTCACAGTATTCAGTATACTTTATATTTATATAGAGTCAATGTCCCTCTGTCTGATCAGTTAACACTCATTTATATCAACAGAGTCTTATTAATTTCTAGATAAAATAAAAAAAATTCACAAATGTTTCCACATGTAGTGCTCTCAGGGCCTACTATTAGTGCTGGGACATAAAATGAGGGCTCTATGCCATTGGCGACTAAAGCATTACAATACAATGGCTAATTCATGCTAATAGAGTTTGACTATGACGGCAAATGTATGGTTTCATTAGAGGGATGGAAAGTCATACTGTTATGCTTCACTCTGACTCTGGAGAAGTTTAACCCGTTTGTATTACATATAAGTATAGGCCGAGCATTTGGACATTTATTTGTTACATTTGTCCACTGACACACATGGACAATTTTGGGCTCTGCCTTTCTCAGCATGTGTGTTCTGTGTGTGCACCCTAAAGTGTTTCATGAGATTTAATATAAAACCAACCGGGAAGAGCATGTTCCTTCCTTTATTCTTCTACATAAATCTATCAATATTCTACTGTTTTTTATTGACAAAAGTCAGTGAATTATTCAAAAGCTATCATGAAAAAACTTTTTCTGGCAAATGTCCCAATCAAGAGAAAATTGCTGTTTGGTGGGTGGAATCAGGCCATCACTTGTCTCACTCATGAAGCCATGGCTACAACATGTATGATGAAGATCATTGTCAGTTCACATACAGAAGATACACACTTTTATTAATTTATTGTCGTCTCATTGTTTTTTCTTCTCTTTCTGTTATTCCCCCCCTGTCTTAACAGTCTGAGTGAGTTTCAGTATTTTTTTGTATCTACCCTTGCTTGCACCCATTGTCTCTCCTATCACTTGGTATCTCTTATTATCACATCCTGCTACAAAGCGATCCTTTATAGACGATGCTGGGGTGCGGATGGGTTTGGGTTGAATGGACGCGGTAGATTTTGAGCGGCGAGGGTGGGGAGTCACGGAGGGCAGAGGCGGGTGGTGACGGGGGTTAGTCCAGCGTTCGGATGCAGAGAACGCGGGCCGTCGGCATCTACTGCGGGGGGTTTTGCAATGCCGCTCCAGCCAATAGGGAGCATTGTGCCATGTTGTGCAGAGGGAGTTAGCATGGAACTGGAGGGAGAACGAGGCCATTGTTCTTGGAAGAGCTCTGGGGACACTGAGACTCTTTTATGGGGTCACTGAGGCTGCGTTGTAGGGACAGTAGAGCCCAGTGTGCCCCTGAGGTTGCTCTGTGCCAGGGCCGGCCTTAGCTGCCGCAGCTGGACCATTAGGCTCCCTCCCTCTACTTGCCCTCCACTTCTATCACTCCAACATGGCTGCTCCCTGATCCCTCCTCACCCACTGTCGGTCCATACATCTTCACTTACCATTCTCAAATATAGAGTATTTTGCTATATGATGCACTGCTGCCATCGTAAGTACACCCAAGCACAAGAAAACCCTATTCTGAACTGCAACACCTTTGTTGTGACTTCTTCTTTACATTATCCGCCAAGTAAAAAGCAGCTAATGGCCGGCTGTGTTAGTCCCACATTGCTGCCTGTTCCAAGAAGCAGGTTTACTTGGTAATGCGGACAACTCCTTTGAGTAAAACCTAGAGCGGGTCACCTGCCTCCAGGAACAGGGCCCTGGAGAAAGTCATGATTACTGCAGGCCTCCTTTCTTTTCTTTTGATTTAACTATAGTGCTGACATTTTAAATCTTCCAGCAACGTTTTATTGATAGACGATAGAAGCTACAGTATACCAATGGATATAGATAGCATTTAGAATGTTTGACAGATGTAAAATGTCATATATGATCTTAAGTTAATCATGTAAACACTGCTTATGGGGTCTTTGTTTTCCAATGAGATAGTTGCAGTTTTCTTCCCTAATCCTTCAGCCCTATAACCCAACTTCATTAAGGAAATTATGTCATTATGTTACATCCAAGTAGTAATTACAACTGAGAGCTCTGACATATCTGACTTACTTTAAATAATAGAAGTGTCTAAAAGCAAACAAACATGAACGCCTCAGCTCAAGTCCATCATTCAAGGCAACTATACTCTAATTTATGAGGTCATACCTCCACCTCTGCTAATTAAGCGTAAGATTTGGGGCTATTTCTTTTGTAGAAAATAGTAGGAAAAAAATGCTAAAAGTAAAAGTAACTGGCACGTTGTTTCTAAACAGACGTGCTGCTGTTTACTTTTTTGTTTGAGCATCACAAAAGAAATTCCTTTCGCCTCCATTGTATTGAGTTGGCAGCAGAAACATCAGATATCTCAAAACTTGGCACACATAACCGAAACTGTCTGCATGGCTAGATACAGCCAAAGGTACGAGAGGAAATATTGTTTGTTGTGGTTTAGGTGAGCTGACCCTTTAAAGATAAGTGTGTTGTGAATGTATGGATTAGATGAGAATGTTTTAGAGTCAGTCAGTATGAAGCATTTGTTACGTATCAAATGGCTGCCTGCTCTATTGACTTTTGTGCAGTTTTATGGCATCAAGGCTTGTTTCCCCACAGATACAATAAAGTGTATTGTATCACAGTCTCCATAGTAGACCAGCATTTGTGTGATTTCCATTTTTATATTGATTGATTTATCAAAGTAATCCACACCCATTTTGTACAAACCAGTGCTTTGTAGAGAGTAAAATGGTGACCTCCTGAGGAAATATACTGCTTGCCAATGTTATGTTTAGTGGTGAAGCAAATTGCAACAGGCAGTAATTCAGAAGAGATCAAAATTCGCGTCACATTTTCTGAAGAATAAAGTTTGACGAAAAAATACTAGTGTGAAACGACAATTTATTTCAAAAAGAAAATCAAGGAAGTCCTTGTACCTCGCAGATGCAGTGTGATGATAAAAGGTCACCTGGATGTGAAATCATTAGGGAAATGATACTGGACCATTACAATGAGTGGCTTTGTGGACTATCAGCATTGTTCATTACTGTCATAATATGAAATGATGATGTATAATGCAACACTGGCCACCAAACTGCAAAATGCAAGCTCAGCTCATCCTTACTTGCAGTTCTGAGGCATTAACCTGCTTATATTTAACAGCTCCATGCTCTAGACCGTCTGTGTCTTGCTTGATAAACTTCTACTGATACTAATATGTTTTATGTCAAAAATGTCCTGGATTTGAATTTAGGTAGTCTACATGGAAATATTTTACAACCCTTATCTGCTGCAATATGATGACTAGAGATCACAATTTTTTATAGTCTCAGGTTTATAGTCTGTGAGTCTCTCAGTTTAACCGCCTGTTGCTTTTCAAATTACAACATTATTCAAACTTTTTTACTGTACTTTACGCTCATTGGTAAAGTTACTCTGCAAAATGAGTTGCATGACATCATTCCCCATTTATTTGCAAACCTGTAAATCATTCAGAACACGAGTGTTGATCAAACCTCACTTGAATCATTGCCATAAAAATTAATCATGTAGGTCTGGCTGTAAAGCGATAAAGACACCAACAACAATGTTCATGAGTTTATGTGAATGGTCTGTTTTATTGATGCCGTGTAGGTACTTTATCTTTTAATGCATTCAAAATTATCTGAGATGGAGATATAATGTGATAATTACAATTTAACAGCTGAGCTACAATCTGGGTTATTTGAGTGCTTGCAATACACATGAATGAATGTACTATAAAAGAAGGGACTGGTAAGGTTAAAAAGAGCAAGGAAAATAAGATTTTTATTGTTGAAAATTCAACTCCAGCACAAAGCATATCATAAATGGTAAATGATCTCACTTATATAGCGCTTTTCAACCTTCACGGTTCCCAAAGCGCTTTACAGCTAAGTCTCATTCACCCATTCACTCACACATTCACACACCAATGTCGACCGAGCTGCCATGCAAGGTGCTGGTCTCCATCGGGAGCAACTTAGGGTTCAGTGTCTTGCTCAAGGACACTTCGACATGACGGGGGCAGCCGGGGATCGAACCCCCAACCCGCTCTAACCAACTTCACCTCCCGTGCGACAGTGCTAACCACTGCCCCACCATGCCTGCCGTCATAGCAGTGTTGTATTGTATTATTACAAATCTTTTTCAGGGGCAAAGACATTCTACAAAATGTTTTTTTTTTCAAGCTGTTATTGTCTGTCTCTCGTATTCCCACAGGATTTTGAGGCATGGGTGAATGACACAGCAGAGCATGGCTTTGTGGTAGTGTCATTTGGAGCTGGGGTCAAGTACCTTTCCCAGGACATTGCTCACAAACTGGCAGGAGCCCTCGCCAGGCTACCTCAGCGTGTCGTCTGGAGGTAAGGTATCTGTTTTCTCATAGCTGTCACTGTGATCCCCCCGGGGATCAATAAAGTATTTCTGATTCTGATTCTGATTCTGACGGATGTGAACAGGATTTTTTCTGGTGAGCCTCAAGTTACTGACTTTCCTCCACTCAGCACTCATAGGACTCATAGGACATAAATCAGAAATCTCATTCATAGTTTTAAATGGACCCCCGTAATCAGCTATACTTCTGTTCAAAGGCAGCATGTTGTTGCTCTCGGTCTTGAGACCAAAGTTCATATTCCCACCTCACATTTGCTCATGCAGTTGATCAAACAGCACTGATTAGTGGATCCTGACCCTCAAGAGACTTTGTTCTCTTCTCAGGAAAACTGAGAAACTAATGATGCTTCACATTTTAATGGCGGAAAGATCTTCGCGTCCAAGTCACATAAGTGTTTTATCCGGAACATTTGCTCAGTTAAACACACTGTCTGCTTTTTTGTGTCATGCAGACAAATACCTACATGCCTGTGCTATGTGGTAGGTGTTACTGTGACATTGTGTGTCATTTTCTGCAGCCAGGGGACAGGCAAAATATATCTGTGATAAGGAAACTAAAACTCATGCAGTATCTCTGCATGCATGTGTCTGTCACGGTGTTATACACTATGAATGCAGATATGTATGTGTTCAGGATGAATTAAAAACAAGAGGTCCTTCACAGAGTTATCTAAAATATTTGTGCTTGAACTCTATTGTAATCATTTAGTCCCACACAGTTTCGCAGTGCTTTAAAACTCCATCCATAAACCTGGTAATCCTTAATTCTTATCTATTTATAGTAAATCTAAAAGTTTGTGATCCATTGACCACATCCACACTCATTGATTTTGTGTAACTTTTATCCAATAGATAACTAAAGAATAGTTAGACATCCAAATACAATACAACAATAGAATTTGTTGATGTAGGTCAATCTATTCTGGTATGTCCAAGTAGTGCATTAGTAATATAGACTGCAGGAACAAAACCTTTATCTCAGTGCATATATACACATGGTCCTTGAACTTGACTTTTCTACAGATATATGGTGTTGCTGGGTTAATGTGTACACGTGCCTGTGTGCAGAGGTGGCTGGTGCATAAGGTTTTTACTTATACAAACACATTACACAATTTACAAAGATGTCACTGGGTGACATGGTCAAGTAACCCTTCATTAGGTATGTCTAAAATTATAGATTATATGTTGTTTTTATTTTTATTTGGATCGTACATTTCAATTCCAGTTTTGCTGTCGTTATTTATTTTGTTTGATTTCAGTTCTTGTTTCTAGTATTATTAAAAGCACTACGGCTGTAAGTTCAAAATATGTGTTTATTTTGACGAAATGGTCATGGTTTACTGACCTTTCAATGTCGTTGCCAAGTTAGGTTGTTGGTTCATTTGTTTTTTTATTTCAGTTAGTGCATGGTTAGTAATGATAATATCACATTCCATTACATTTCCTTCTGCCTCTGTGAGTGACGTGCAAAAGTGTTTAACAAAGAATTGTGCTAAAACTCTTCTCTAGGGTGAATATTAAAAAGTGCAATAGTTTACTAACATTATATTTTTAGACCCCACACATGTCAAATAACCAACGGGAAGAAGTGCAAGGATTAAGTTCTAAGTTTCCCGGTAATAGACAAACCAGTCGTCTGACCTTAGACTCCAGAGTGATCATGTAAATTGGGGAAGTGCAAGGATAGGTAGGAGAGAGAATTAAGTATGTCTTGTCAATCCACCATTGGAGAGCTAAGAAGGAGAAAAGTCAATCTCAGGTGGAATATGACTCCTGTTACACAACCAAAGCAAAATAGTCACACGCTTTTGTTCCTATGCTATTTACATGTATTTAGTAAAGCCTCATACTGACATTTTGACCCCTGATGCCTTCATTAACAGTAGGTTAAGTGTGTGACAGCTTATCTTCCTCAGTTGTCTGTATCTCACCTTTTTGAGTGTGTGTCTGCAAAGGAAGCGATAATATGAAAAATTAGGTCGTGTGTAGAGCTGGGTAAAAAGTGGATATGTGGTGCAATACCCTTAGCAGCCTACTGTGGCATGCCAGGAGCAGGGTTCAACAACAGACGCTCACTATATGGCCTCATTTTTGGGATTGGAAAACTCAATGAGTTTTAGTGGCTGGAGATCAGACAAGGAGCTGGGCGGAGTCCCATGTGTGATCTAAGAGGACCAGATTGTGGCTGCAGTGTCTGCTTTGAATAAGTTGGTTGTGAAAAAGGTAGCTGTGTGTTGTAATGAGGGGTGCTGGATTTGCCTCGGCATGTGAAATTACAAAGGCAAATGACACACGTTCCTCTGTTCTCAAACGCTGACTTTTTTTACAGTGAGATTTCAGACAATGATGCCTCACATGTAGGTGTCTGACCAGGCCTACAGGTGCAGTGAGACAGTGATTTGATATTTTTGGCGATAGGCAGGAGCCTCACGTAGGCCCCAAGACTTTGCATGTGGGTTTGAATGGTAATCTGGCTTTCAGTGTCCCTTCCAAACTAAGAGTATGGAAAAGGAAGAGGGCTGATGAGAGGGACACGCCAAGTGAATTGTGTCATTGATAATTGGCTGCATGAATGTAGGCTTTGATTGGCAGGACAGTGAATTGGTGCTTTGTTGAAGAGAGAAAGAGAGATGAAAGAGTTTGAGTTTGGGGGGGAAGGAGACAGAGATGGACGTCGTAATGCAGCTTGCATATGTATTGTGCGCTGCATTTGTTGGAAAGTGCTTCCGCACAGACAACCACAGACACCAGCAAACATACACACAATACTGTACACATTCACCACCCATAAAAGACAAAGGGCTGAAACCTAAATGTCTGTGAGTGAATAAGAAAAGCTATTTGCTTTTTTGTTTGGGGGCAAAGAGATCAACATTGAATTCCCCTTTGTTCACTTTCTGCATCATGTAAATGTTAGACTGAATTGATTCATTTCTCCTTCTGTATATAAAGCATCTCTTGTACACACTTTACGCTGTACTGTATGTACATCTTCTGCTGTGTAGCAGGCTAAACACGCTTACAATGGAGGCTCAATACAGGAGTTGGCCTCTTGAAGTCTGAAACCAGTATTGGATAAAAAAACAACAAATCAGGAAAAGATGAGATATCATAAACAACAGTTAGGGCAAAGGTGATGTAAAAATTAAGGAAATTGGATTCATGAAAGAAAAGATTTGCTGTCAAATGAGTTACATGATCCTTTATGCCAAGAAGATCATCAATGAAAGATCATCCTGAAGTAGCCAGAGCACTGTGATGTGTCTTTTTTACATTTCGGTTTTTGTACAGATTAAACAAATGAGATATAATGTATTAATTAGTGAGCTTAGAGGTGCTAGTAGGTGGATTTTGCTACCTTTGGTCAGAGCCAGGTTAGCTGTTTCCCCAGCTAACCTGGAACTGTTGTTCCAGTCTAAGCTAAGCTAACTGGCTGCAAGCTGTAGCTTCATATTTACTGTACAGACATGGCAGTGGTATAGACCTTCTCTTAACAAACCAACAGTCACAGTTGTAACAAAAGAGTACTGACAGATAAAGCAATCTGACAAGAGTATTTAAGAGTAGGTAAAGGATGTCTGTCAATGTTTGCTAGCTTGTTTGATCTGACAAATGACTGGATGTTACAATGTAAACTACAACTGCCATGGAACCGTGCCCTTAGGGGTTGCTAGTAGCAACAGAATGTTCAACTGAAACCAAACTGCTGGTGAGAGAACAGTACACCACTTAAAAAAAGAGTTTATTCATATCCAAGTGGTGTGTGTACACTGTTCTCCCACAATCAGTGACATTGACACATTCGAAATAGATACTGTGTGATTAGCCACTCTGACTAAATATAAGTAGCGTGAAATATTATTAGTTAAATATTTGCATTTATCTTGGTGTTCATGACAACATAATCTGCTAAACAGTGAGATAAACTATCTCAGCATTCCTTCATTATTTCCTTTTTTCCTTCCCTTAGATTCTCTGGAGTTCCACCCAGTAACCTTGGCAACAACACCAAGCTTGTCGATTGGATGCCTCAGAATGACTTGTTAGGTGAGTACATTGAGAGGACACTGCATAACGTGTACTTCACCTTCTAGTTCTCTTGTACAATTTCCCCCCCAGGGATCAATAAAGTATTTCTGATTCTGATTCTGATTCTGATCAACAGTCAAATTGGCTCATTGAAATTATTGTATATTGTATCGCACCATATAAACTGAAATGTTCTTTGTGAAACTCTTTAAATGAACCAAGATGCTTGAAAACAATTTCTCAATTATCTGATTTCTTTGTACTGATGGTTCAAGGCATGGTTTGACACATAGCTTATCCTTGGGGGTGGGGTGGAATAGATTTTGGGTTCCTCCCGTACCTACTTATTAACCACAGCAGTGGGTAAAATGTGAATCTGTAAGCCATTTTGTGCCTATCAGGAATGAGGAATGTAACATTTAGATATTGACAGCTAGCACACCTTGGTTAGCCAAACGTTATGCCTGCCTGGTTTCTGGTAGGTCAGTTAGAGGCATTTTAAAGGGACAGTTCACCACGAAACAATAAAACTTATCTTGTGGCCCTCTCCACCACAGTGCATTTATTGGCATTAAATGCTGATGGCCAAATGACCCAACATTTTATTACATTTCATAAATACGGCATCACCATATATAGGGCCCTGATTAAGAGGAACATTTTGCTGGGTTTAAGGTGAACTTCACCACACTACTACACCACTACTACTAATTGTTAAAATAGGTATAGAGAAAGTAAAGGATTTACATTGAAACTTCTCCCTTCATAAAATCACTGACTGAGGTATGTTGTTAATTGTACTGCACTGTAAACCTTCCTCCCCCCACCTCCATGAAATGGGCTGCGACAGTATAATAGCCTTCTGCTGAGTGTGCAGCAGTTTGTGGGATATACTGTATACACTTCAAATAATCTAGAAAAAAACCATACCAGCTAAATAAGTATCCTGTCAAAAAATGACGAATGAACATAACACCTAACATGGAAAAATAACATCCCTCATTCCTCCTGTCATCTAGGCCACGCCAACACAAGGGCCTTCCTGAGCCACGGTGGCCTGAACAGCATCTACGAGGCGATGTATCATGGGGTACCGGTGGTAGGCGTGCCCCTGTTTGGAGACCACTATGACACCATGACTCGTGTGGCAGCTAAAGGAATGGGTATCATGCTACACTGGAAGTACATGAGCGAGGAAGACCTCTACACAGCCCTGACTAACGTCATCCAAGACACCAGGTTAGATTTCCAAGTCTATGTGTATACACAGTCACACACAAATGCTTTGTATATTAGTGTCATTGTTCATCAGTGCCATCTGGTGATCATATATGGAATCACCACCACTGACTTAATGGTACACATACAATATTCATCATCTTTATACCTGACATGGTTTTACTGGTTTTATGTGTCTGGGCCCTCTAGCATGCTGAAGGGTTGCCCATAAAGACTTGTGTCCTTGTCTCTTTATATCCTTATTTCCTTATAACCTCTATCTCTCCCTACCAAGGTACCGCCAGCAAGCACGTCTTCTCTCCAACATCCACAAAGACCAGCCAGGCCACCCTGTAACCAGGGCTGCCTACTGGATCAGCTACATCCTCCGTCACAATGGTGCCAACCACCTGCGCTCCGCCGTATACGAGGTGTCCCCCTACCAGTACTTCCTGCTGGATGTGGTTTTCACTGTAGGGGTTGCCTTGGCTCTGACCAGCTTTGCCCTACAACGGCTGGTACGATTGCTGAGGGGGAAGGTTGGGGACCAGAGTAGAGGAGGTGGCGTCACCAGGGATGATGGTAATGTGGCCAATGGACATTGCCATAGCGAGAGCATGGCCAATGGGAAACACAAACGCAATGGCTCCTTGAAAAATGAAAAGAAGATGAATTAATGTTTTGAATAGCCAAGAGGGACGAGGAAGGAGTTGCCCCAAGGACTCAGCTCTAGGTTTAGTGGTTTTATAAAAGCTTTGAGAGAAAGCTGTTCTTAGGTCTGCGTCGAGAGGCAACTGCTACTCGGAGCGAGCAAGAGGCTGTAGGAGGATACACAATGCATCGTGTGGGGACAGAGCAAGGCATCGGGTGCTCAAAATCTGTGTGTGTGCGTGGATGTATGTGTATGTGTGCACTGAAGCGAATCTAATGAAAACTCTAACAACAGCAACTACAGCAATACAACACCAAATTGGAAAGTCATCGAGGATGAAACACGGGAAAAAGACACATTGGAGTCAATTGTTTCTTCATGTGCGTCTTCTCTCCTGCATGTTCTCTGTTTGTCTTCCTGCCTTCCTTACCAGTGGAAGGATGATGAAGAGGGGAAATCCTGAGCGCCAACCCCTCATCCTCCAAACAAAACAAGAAAACAAACATAGAATAAATATTTAGGATTTAAGGTTTTTAACTGCAAACTCTGCTTCAACAAGTGTCTGGTAAACTGTAAATAGAGGACACATCTATTTATTACTGTATAAATGCATTTTAATGATAGACCTTTTTAACCTATCTTTAATTTATTTCATGTATCAGTGGTGTGACAGCATGGTGGTAGATGTACACTCCCTCTAAACACAACATTGTGTGCTTCATATCGATGAAACAAGCAAACAAAAACTGACTGCAGCTGTCACATTAAGTCTGCACAGGTCTGTGCCTTTTGCAGCTGCATTATCCACAGTATTCATGGTGGTATTGTTGTTTTCAAACTAATCAGAGTGATGAAAATATTTTCAGTTTTTCCCCTTTTCACATGGTAGTGCCAACCTGCGACTGCACTTAGCTGTGTTAGCGCTCCCGTTGTCTCTTGACTGACAGTTTGTTCTGGTAGAGAATGACTCAACTGAACTCTGTTTGGCTTATCAGTGTGAAAAGGATCATGTTGTTATCAAAAGATATAATAATGATTACTACCAAGGATACTGTGGATAGGCAGAGCCAGATCAGAAATGTACTGAAGCTCCTCCAGTTATGTGATCAGGGACGACTCAGAGCATTGATTAATTATGATAACTGGCTTTATTTATGAATTAGTAAGGATTCGTCATTTGATTGCCATTGTTAGTGCTACACTTGACTTTGTACATCATTCCTCTGTGATTCATTTGTTGGGTAATTTCTAACGCATGTTACATATGTTAAATTACACTGTTCAGGTAGGAATTTCAGAATCTATTCAACGCTTCTCTTCCGCAAATTAAAGTCTGTTAGATTCAGATGTCGAGGTTCATGGACAAACTAGGCAGACCTTATGTAATTATAATAACTGAGTATGAATGATTCACATTCTGTACGTGGCCTTTTGTAATGCAAATATTTGTGTATGCAGTATGCTTGAATACATGCGTGCTTGCTGTTTCAATGCTTGTGTGTTTTAGATCACTGTGCAGCTTTAGACTGAGAGTGTGGATGAAAAAAGGCAGATGAGATACGTTTTAGCCCACTGAGAGCCATGTAAAAACAACCATTGGCTTTTTTTTGCTATTCTCTGCAGTCATGTCATCATATTGCAATTCTTTATGTTCTTTTCTTTCAATAAGACTGAAGTTGCCTTGCTTTTTTTTTTTATCATCTTATGCGTCAATCCACTTTTATTTTATTCTTGTTTCTCGGCCACCATGTATGTTAATTCTTCATGCAGATGGAGGAAGGGTGTAAGAAGGGTGAGAGGGTGACTTAGTTCCGACAACAAATGTGAACTCCACTACTTCTACAATGAATAATCATGTGTCAAAGTGACACTGATCCCTGCAGTGAATTTCTCTTTCCTCGAACCCCCGTCATGGAGATCAAAGTACAGGGCAAGCTGGAAGAGTATCTCTGGAGTTTGTGGGGATTCGGTATCGTGCTAATGGACATTTCAGAAGGGCAGGTGCTCGTGGACATGAGACACAAAAATCTCATGAACATGAGACTTCCAGACAGTTTATCAAACCACAAGGCCCCCACACATTATTCCAGCAGCACAGTCCAGACATGTACTTTTCAAAGTTGCTAATTGCAACCACAATTGGCATTCAAGCAAAGAGATTGTTTACCAACTTACCAAAGCCTCACACATGGACAACATAGCAATGTACATTTAAAGGGAACTGAAGAAATACTATCACTTAACCTGCCTTAAATTGTTGAGGACTTAACATCCATCTGACGTGCATACAGCATATTAACAAATCCTGTATGATAATTGAGAAAAGCTTCATGATCTTCCTTTCCCTGTGAGCTACAAGTGGACTTGCACAGCCCAACCCAGCCCTGCTGAAAACACAGACTATTATACTTGAATCATCATTATCATCATCTGTAACACCTTCAGCTGTTGGGTATGGCGTGTGGGACTGCAGGCGCTACACAAGCTATGAACAGGGTCTGGAGAGAAAAAAATATTTGTGAAGATACAGTACATCTTTTTATTTTTAATATCATTTCAGTAATGTTATATCCCACATTGCTAAGTTCCCATCCTTCTCGCTTATGTTTCTGTACTCACTCTGCAGTGTCTTTCTTCTTGTGACGTTTGTATTTCATCAGCGCTAAGACTGTCTTTGTTCTGTCGTCAATAGTGCACTTGCTTATTCCGTTTGTCCACCTCTTTGTCTTACTCTTGACTTCCTGGTGTATTATGCTGTCTTTGTATTCTTGTCTTTTTCCTCCTCCTCCTCCCCCCTAAATATTAGATGTCTCCATTTAATTGCTTTTTTAAAAACAACAACTTCATTTTACTTTGATTTTAAAATGACAAAGTCCTCAATTTCCCTGTCATGTGTGTCCATGTTGTAAATAGAACAATGTAAACAAAATACTAATGCTGAATAAAAATTACATATTTTGTTTGCAGATGATTGAAACTTTTCTCTCAAATTGGATGGTCTTCATTTTTTTAAATGTAAATTTAAAGAAGACAGATGAAACAGTGAAAGAAAAGTGGAGAAAATATGTTACCGTAATTACTTTAGTACGTCTCAGCACTCAACATATTTTGCTTCTCCTCGTTGATAACAGGCTGATGCCTGATATCAGTACCACTGCACAACAATACTGAACAGACAAGCACATACAGTCCATGTTTGAGTCCCGACAAGGCTGATGCTGCCAGTCTCAGTCTGATAGGGGATGTATAGGCTTTCTGTGGGGAATCGTTACCAAGCAGCGAGAGGCTTTGGAGGTATCAAATGGTAGAACCATCTAAAGTAGCCAACTGCACATACACATGCACACAAGCCGGGTGGGGAGATAGGGTTATCTAATGCTGTATGCTTGTGCTGAGTGAGGCTGGGGTAACAAAACACCCAGCCTGGTACCCTGCCTCGCTCACTGGCCCTGTTAATTATTCACACCGCCTGCAGAGGCCTGCAGACCTCACGCAAATGCACGCACACACACACTCGCAGTCAAAAGCATCTGCAGGTATGTTTAATTTACGTGCTTGAAGTTGTTTTCTTTTGTTGTCGCTGGTGGCCAAATCGGGCACTGTTCTGTTAACTGAGACAGGAAGGGGGGAAGAAATGGAGGGCAGGCCTCTGCTGATGAGGAATCTGATAGCACAGAAAGCGCAGTGGGCATCATTCATGACATCCTTCATTCATTCTCAGCCACCCCTCCCTCCTCAGAGCTTGTAAGTGCCTATTATCTACCTTTCCTCTCCACCTCAAAGGGCAATCATCAGGAGCAATTAACCACTTTGTGTTGGACTAAGTGGGCTTACAGTATGGAGAAAGAGTCCCCACCTCTTTGCACAAGATCCAATTGATGGATTTGCAGATAGTTTGACAACAGGGTGTGCTCTAATCCTCTGCACATGGACATCCACGGTCTTTATGTGAGAGTAAGGCTGAAAGGATATGGTGCACTTCACTGAGGATGTTGGACCTAGCTTGTGCGTGGTAGTTGTGTGACGCCTAAGGGTGTGTGCCAGTTTTGAAATTGTTGACTTAGCTTGTATGCCCTTAAATGAATTATGGTCTTTCTTCGATATATAATCATCTCTGTCACAGCACACACACACACACACACACACACACACACATATACCAAGAGCTCCACCTATGGATCTGCCCACAAGTATATCACATGTCTTTGCAACTTCTTCGAGAGGATTGAAAGAGTTTCCCACCTCTAAATCAACCCAGAACTAATCTGACATAGACCCATATATGTAATGGAAATCTATCAAGATCAATTAATTCAACGGAGTGGTGAGATCATTGCACAGTGGAAAGTCGTCTTATTTTCTTGTCAAGTGAGATTGACCTGATGCATGGTTTTATTGTCCTCACACTCTAACATTCACATTTCCACATTTGAATTGTGTTGCTGTGAAAAATAGCCTTGTTCCCTTGAACAAAAATAGCCCAAATCCTAACATGTATTTTGGGATTTGGCTGGTCTTATTACAGCAGAGCGAGGTGCTACAGTGTGTGCAGTATGTACTTTGCTCTTAAAGCTAAAAATATTTGCTTTTCTTCCGAAAGCACTGAGCTCGTAAGCTTGCGCCGCGCGTTGCCTTGTCACCCTCGAGATAAGGACGACGGGAACAAGTATACGGCTTCGAGGATATAATGAGAGGACCCATCCTCACCACAAAGGCCTGTGAAAGATTCTGCAAAAAGGCTTTGCTTTGGTCCTCTTCTACACTTTGTCTTTCATTGACTTGCTTTGCCCTTTTTTAGTCCAGTGAGAGGTAGAAAGTAGGATCAGTTGTACGTTTCATGCTTTGAAAGGTTAGGATCAATACAACCGAGGCCAACTGCGGCTTGATAAAAAAAAAAAAACTGGTCAGTGTAACTAGTACCGCGAGATGGATGTCTGTGTGAGTGCATAGAGAAAGTGAGGCAGAAATGATCCTGCAGGTTACTTTTACGTCCACTAGAGGGTAGTAGTAATCCATAATCAACCGCTCTGGTCACCTCAGGCCTTTCTCTTTTTCTTTCTGTCTCTCTATCTTATTTTTCTCTCCACCCCTCTGCCTCGACCAACAGATGATAGACCTGTTGACTAAGGTTTTTAGAAGCTCTGAGTTCTGATGCAAAGATCTTGCAATATCAAGAGGATGTGTGTGTGTGTGTGTGTGTGTGTGTGTGTGTGTGTGTGTGTGTATGTGTGTGTGTGTGTGTGTGGCTTCCTGTAGTTTCTTGTGTGGAGGCGGGCTGCTGTTGTCATTCTGGCCCAGTGTATATCCAGCTGTAACTCCTATCAAAATCTCTGGTCCCAGACTCCGCATGACGGATGTGGCCCGGCCATCAGTGGAAGCCTTGGTAGAATTCAGTTCAAACATCAGAGGCCTTCAAGTGCTGTGTGTGTGTGTGTGTGTGTGTGTGTGTGTGTGTGTGCGCGAAAGATTTCAAATGAAAGTTATATGATCCGTGTGGAGAAACAGGGTCCCTTCAGCAGCCTCAAAGATACGATGAAGCCAAAAATACACGAACAGAGGTGATAAATAATTGCAAAAAACAAATATAATTGACATGTCCTATATTTGTGCATGCAGGCCTTACGTGTGCGCATGCGTTTACATGTGTATTTATATGCATGTGAGTGTTTGGATTTATATGCATGTGAGTGTTTTGGGCATTTGTACATATGTGCGTGTGTGTTTGGGATAGATGGAGCCCTGTCACTGTGTCACCATGGAGATAAGAGAAGCCTGACAGCAAGGGAGAGAGAGAGTGACAGCTTTTATATCAATCATACTGACTTATAACTGCGCGCGTGTGAGAGTGTGTGTATGAGTGTGCCTGTAACTTGAGGGGTTAGGAAAGGGTATTCAGCTGGAATCAAAAATAAATCAATGTCATGTGGTTTGTATGTCAACAGCTGTTGTCAGTTTGGCCTCACCTCTTGCTGTAATCTCTAAACTCCAGTGACCACACGTAAACTCACTCACACACACACACACACACACACACACACTATGCACTGACACACAAACAGACAGATGCCAGTGTGTGTCACCCATCTCTAAGTGCCTGGACAACACCCAGAAGGACAGAGTTGGCCAAATGTTGTCCTGGCACAAAAATCTACATCTTTCAGCTTCTCTCTGATCTAATTCTCTCCGTCTGATTTACTTTATGCTCCTCTCTGAATTCCTATTCCTTCTCTCAACTTCACTTCTTTTTTCCCTCCTACAATTTCTTCCCACTTCCTTTCTCACTTTCTCACTTGCTATATGTATATATATATATATATATGTATATATATATATATATATATATATATATATATATATATATATATTCACTTTCGTTCCCTGCCTCCAAAAAACATCGTCCAACCCAGAGCCTCAGTGAATCTGTAAGCTGATGCAGCGTATCTGTGAGGAATTGGGAATTCAATTGGAGAAAATCAGGCTTTTGAGTTTTCAGCCAGATATTTAATTATGGGAGTGAATTATAGCTGTGTCGCTGCAGGGACACAGTGGAGAGGTAATGTGACTAAGTAAACAATAAATAAGCACTAAATAAACATAAAGTCAATGCCATGCTTGATTAGAAACATAACACCCACTGCTGCCCTTGCTAAACCTCCCATGCTTACTTACTTCAGCGGACAAAATCCAAATACTTTCCACTCTGTGTATGTGCTTTTATGTGGTAATACCTGGAAACGCATCACTCATATTATCTGAATTCTTTGCCCCGCAGCAGATCTCAGACAGTAGCTGAGAGAGAGGCCAGTAGTGAGATGGAGAGATAGAGAAAGGGGGGGGGGGGGTTTGGAAGATAGCAAGATGGAAATCTAACCTCCACTGTGATTAGGTACTGACCTCATAGGCCTGCTGTCTGCACTGATAAAGAAACAGCAAGACAAACACACACACACTCCCTCCATCCCATATTTTGAACTCAGTAAATCATTTGATCCTTATCAGATGTTCATTCATTTCATTTCTCTCTTGTCTCTTTCGCTCTGGGTTTTCTCGCTTTTCATATTTCGGTCCCTTCTCCCAAAAGCTAAGGAGAGAGATAATCTTGCTATGATCTGTTCTCAGAATCTATTGTTCGCACAGTCTCTTTGCTCCACTGAAAATGTTTTCTTTTAAGTAAAAAAAAAAAGAAAAGAAATAAGTTCAAACAAGGTAAACTCACCATATCTGGAGTTTTCCAGGCTCCACTGAGTCTAATACATTTCTGCTTGGTTTAAATAAAAGACGCCTGCTGATGTAATTTTGCTGAATCACCTATTAAGACAAAGAATGAAAAAAAAAATCAATGATGGTTGGCATCCTAACAGCACGGTGCATCTGAGAAGAAACAACAATGGACACCTGTATCTGTATTACGTGGTTACTGATAGCTAAGATAAGACAGCGATACTGACACTAAATTTCATGAGCCATGCTCTTTGCTGCTGCAGTGTTCCTGAAGGCCTCATCTGATGTCAAATAACTGCGTTACCTGACTTGTCAGATATCAGATATCCGTGCTGTCAAACATAACTAATTTTAAAGTCTGGGGATAACATGGTTATCTTCTCTCATACTGTATATCTGTTGTACCTACGTATTCATGCATCTGCGCGCATGTGCAGACAGACACTCACACACACCTCCATTGAGTCAGTCAGCGAGCTCTCCATCATTGCCAGCGGTAGCCCGGTGCTCTTTGGTTGGTTGCAGGTTGATGGATGAGTCTCCCTTGAGCAGCTCTGTTAAAGCGCCTCTCTATCAGGCTGCAGCCGCATGGGCCCTCACATTTGATTAGATCCCAATGGAAGCCAGTTGCTCCTTGTCATCACTCATACAGCATAGGCCCGAGATGCAACAGAGACAGCCATTGGAGCGCGGAGCTTGACACGCTGAGGAAGCCATTTCGGTGCAAAGAGAGGATATTATGTGACTCATGTACAACTCCGTCTCACATGGGTGGCGCTGCACTTGGCTGGAGAGGAGGCACAGTGTGAGGGAGAGGGATACTCATAAAGCGCAGAGTGTTATTTCCATTCTTCATGAGTCATATTTAGAACCGAAAGCCTCATCCAAGATTCTATCAATCAAATTGCCCACCTATTCATTTAAATTACACCTGAATGAGAATGAGGACCATTACAGCACTTCAAAACTCAAAAGCCTTCTGTCGCTTTGACTCCGTCTCTCTCTCTCTCTGTTTTTCTCCCTCTCTCTACGTCTCTCTCTCCTTCATCTCTCATCTCCCTCCGTCGGTATTTACATGTCAATGACTTCTGTGTAAGTGCCTTTCTCTCTCTCTCTCTCTCTCTTTTTGTCTCCTATTTACATGTCAGTGGCTTTCGCTGCTTGATGGCGCTGCGTTGAAATGAAAGTAATTTGCTCTGTGACAGTCGGACCATTTTACCAGCTATTACTCTCATCCATTCTGGTCAGTGAATACTGATGACAATGAAACCAGGGAGCTGTGAAGAAATTTTGCAAGCTCTCGTGTTAGTGATGCTGGTATGGCTTTCATGTGGTGGCAGTCCTGTCCCATTCACCTCTAAAAGAGTTTTTTTTAATGATATGCAGCATCTTTGTGATTTTCTGTTGGTCTTTGTTAATCTATGCGGCCATTTTAAATCTTTATGCCAGTTAATTGCTTTAGTGTAAAGTGTCCGCTGGAATAAAAGGAGAACAATTCTTTATTCTGACTTCTCATCTGCGAGGCAGCTGGAATAGTAGTGTTGTTTATTACTCCAAAGCCGCCTGGTCACTGCAGCCTTTAGTCAGGCCTGACATTCTTTATGAACTACACAACAATGTGAAAGCCATTACACTTCCAGTAAATTGCTTTGAAAAACTTGATAGTCGCACAAAAAAAAAGCAATTTCAGCATGAAATCATGGTACTTCCCAGTGAGGGCCTGGAGATAAGTCTCAACTGGTGATGCGGTTTAAAAATAAAGACTAATTTCCTTTTAATCAGCAGCATAGACTGCACTGCCTAGAGTGTTAAATCACTGTTGCAGAAGTGATTTGAGAATGGGGGATGAGATATAGTGGTGAGAGGGGTTGCTGCTGACGTGCCCTGGGTCAGCAGCTCACATGTCGGGATGGACAGACGCACATGCTCACCAACAACTCTCTGCTTTGTTGTTTTTAAGAGTTCCATTGGCCATTAATAATTTAGTCTTACAGGCAAGACAGAAATATGACTGCTTGTGACTGAAATATTGATGGAATTGTATGAATTATTAATAGGGCTGATTTCTGGAATAAAGATGCAGTTGACCTACTGTAGTCAGAGGTGAGGAGCAGCGGCCCTACTGTTCTGTTCGATGGATGGTGCTGGCGTGCATGTTCACCTCCAAGCTTTAGGGGGGATGCATTTAATGTACTTTCTTTGTGTGTGCATGTGCAGGAATGTGTCTTGTCCGGCGGCTTTGTGAGGCAAATACTCATCTGTTCCACGAGATATGCATGCATGACTAAGAGAAAGTTGTACTGAGGTCATCCTGTCGGTGATGCGTTTATTCTTTAAACAACTGCATTGCCCGCAGATTGTTAGATAGCCAGCTGACAAAGTAGCAGCCCAGCTACTATGCGCAGCACTCTTTTGCCAAAACAACCTGCACGCTTTCAAATTTGTTTGTGTTTGTGCTGCCTCCAGATGAATCTAATTTGGCAATGAAGAGCAGGAGTAGTTAGTAGAGTATCTTAGTATGCTCTTGGATCCAGTAAACATAGTATTGGAGGGGAGACATGGCACACAAACAGTCAAAGCACTGCTTGTTTTGATGGCGGTAAAGGATTGATTCATTTTGTTTACGTTGGGTACATTTATCTGTTCTCTCCGTATAGTTTTGTTTCACTTTGTCCTCCAATCCCCTTGTTTCCTTTCCACGTTCCCTTAAAGATTCATAAGCCTTCAGGTTGTTTTTCATGAGTTTGAATATTTACAGTCTCCTCTCCCCTCCTGGTTTTGTGGCAGTTAGTAAACCATCACATTGGGTCTCACTACTGGCTGGAGTTCTCTCTCAACACCTCACCTCGTCCTCCTTCCTCTCTCACAAATTAGTGAGGCATTGGATTGATTTTTCACCCTCTCGTTTTATCTTAACATGACCCTCTGCAGAGCGTTTGACGATGTTGGCTTTTTTATGGAGCTGTGATAGATAGATATGGAGTTCGGGAGATGGGTTTGACTTGAAGCTCGAGGCAAAGGAGACAGTAATACATGCTAATGACTCGCAAAAATGAGGCCCTAGAGGTGCACAAAGAGTTTTGGCGACAGGAAAAATGTCCAGCGCAGGAATGTTTCAAGGAAGGACAAAGAACAAAAGGGGATTATTCTTAAGCATTTAGGCCTCAGCTAACTTTTGCTGGCTTGGGCTGCTTCGTCCTTCACGTGGGTCAAGAGGACAGGGATGCGGGGGTGGGGGGGGGTTGAACAGATAGTATCTCTCTCCGCAAGGGATGGAGGGAGGCAGAAGGGATAGAGAGGTAAGCGCTCTGAGGAAATGGAAAGATGGAGGGATGGAGATAGGAGTGAGTGGTGGAGAGAGACTGTCGAGTGGGGGGATGCTGGGCAGGAGGGGAGACAGAAAGATTGGGAGGAGGAGAAAATGGAGGGGAGGACAGGAGTGGAAAAATATTTGATGAATAGGATGGTGAAGACTTGTTTATCCAGCTGCTGTGATTAGATTTGTTTACATTCAAATGTTCACCCAGATGGAGCATATAATACACAAGGAGGATAAATAGCTCTACGCTTACGACAATCTTTTGCAAAGTGTGTTTCAGTTGCATTGTGGGCCACAGGGTGAATACCTGGGTTTAGATGGCAGGTATAGATGAAACAGAGTTAAGGCTGTAAAGAGATTAGTCATAATCTATTGCTGAAAGCAGGAGGGCTTTGAGTAACATCATGCACAAGTACAATGGAAGTCTGCAGAATTTGGATTGTGCAGGTTTGGAGAGTGAGTGAGTGTATGTGTGTCTCTAAATGATGAGGTTGAGTCTCAAGCCACCTGCTAATGGTTTCCATAGATTTATTGGCAACACCAGGGGTACTTTGTTTTAGACGCATGAGACAAGTTGCAATATGTCACCTACTCAACCAGCCTACAGACATCTGACTTAACACCAGGTCTGTCTGAATGGCTGTGGGGATGTACATGGTGGATGCGTGTGGGAGAGGAATGAAAACGAGAAAGGCAATAGGAAACCAAAACGTGTTAGTTAACGTGAGTGACAGAAAGGCATTAAGTACTGGCTCAGTGAAACCGCAACTGGTGTTTGGTGGTCGATTCCGCCCATGGATATTGGATATGCCTCGCTATGACCACCTGTGAAATCACAGCACAGAGCATTTGAAGCCTTTAGGCAAAGTACTTGTCTCTTCAACAATAGTGTTTTCATAACCAGCCAACTGGGAGGAGATCTAAAGAGAGAGGCAGGAGCACTAATCAATAGGAGAGGGCGGACCGGTGTCATACGGCAAATAAACAAACAAGCCATTATCCTGACACACACACACACACACACACCGGGATGTGTACAAACGCGATGCCAGAGACATACAAAAAAAGGCGCGCTCTTGGTAAATGTATAATAAAAACTGAGTGTTAATGTGCATGATTGTATGCAAGTGGCAGAACAGAAATCGACTCATTCCTATTCACACTGACTCCCTCCACTGCTTCTGTGTCTGCATGTGTGTGTGTGTGTGTGTGTGTGTGAAGAATTCACATGCAAACAGGCTAACTATGAGTGTGTGTCAGCTTTGCGCATTTATGATAAATGTGGGTGTATGATTTTTTTTTACTCCTGGTCAGGCAAAAGATGGTGCAAATCTTTTGCACCATCTTTTTGTAGCACCATCAGACCACGGCAAATTCCTTGTAATGTATGTTACTTGGCAATAAACAGTTTCTGATTCTGATTCTGATTCTGAAATAAAAGAAAAGCGGGAGCAGAGGAGAGAACGTGGCTGGTGTAAACACTGATATTACTGTATTGATCAAAGCCTCAGATCTGGTGGCAGTTAGATGGCCCACGGGCGTGACTGTGTGTGTGAGAGTGTTGAAGTGATCTGTGCATCGTCTGTTGTGTATGCATGTGTGCATTTGTCTATATGTGTGTGTGCTTTATCTCTCTCTGTCAACAATTTGTGTGTGTGTGTGTGCTGAAGTTTGTTCTGGGCAGCGCTGGTGACAGAGCGAGGGAGAAGGAGAAGTGCTATCGATTTTTAGACCAGCCATGCTAGAGAAAGATCAGTTTGGGTGGAACCGTGATTACCTCCCTCTTTCTCCCCCCGTCTCTCTCCCTCTCCCCTCACCCTTTTACTTAACATACATGCTGTATCTATCTACCCGTCCAACATCTCACCCGTCTCAATCGTTAGGCCTAAACAAAGCGTGTGATGTGCTCTTGCTGTTGTCTATTTCTGGGCACCAGCACGTCTGGGAGAGAATATGTTTCAAAGTTTTCGCAGCTTAGAAATGCTGTGTTTATATTCTAAGTATACCACACTTGCCACATTGGGAGTTTGTGTGTTGCTGTGCATCCACGTATGTGTGTGTTTGTGCACTTTCTAAAACAATGTCAATAGTATGTGAGGTTTTAAAAAATTTAGGTGTGAATCAGTTGCCTGGTTACGAGTCTGTTTGTTGGGTTGCAGTTTGAATGCATACAATTGCAGACACACACGTGTAAACCACACCCATATATGTGTATGCACATGCTCACATGCACATACAAACATTTTTCATTTTCAGAAGGCATGAACATAATGTAAAACATGCCCCATTTTCTTTGCCAAACTTAATCCTGACTGCTTAGTACGACCGGACTGACTGGCACATTCTGAACCCAGATCAGTGTGCATCTGTCTGCCCACACATCTGTCTGTCTCTCTGCTCGCCAGCTTGTCAGTCCTCCTCTCGGCCTGTTAGAATGGAACAGACGGCAACACAAAGGCAATCTGTGTTTCTCAGTGTGCGTAGTGAGATAAACAGATAAATGATTAGTTGCAATAGAGGAGAGGGAGTCTTAGTGTCATCATTATGAGGGAGAGAGGGATCGGGATTAAAAGAGCGGCATTGTGTCTAACAGATTATTGGGTCTGTGTGTGTGTGCCTGCCTGCTGCATGTGTGGTTGGCTGGTTTTCTCATTACAGGATTAAAGAGCATCTGGTTCAATGTTCCTACTCAACCCTGCCATTCAAAGTCACGGGGGAAATAATACACTGTTGTCTCATGTAGGTGTGCTGCATGTGCTTGTTTGTGTGTGTCCATCTGTGTCCATGTATGTGTGTGTGTGTGTGTGTGTGTGCACATGCCACATATGACTGTGCATGCATGTCAACTGGGAGAAGAGATATGGATTGAATGGAACGGGGCTAGGGCAGAAATGAAATTGCTGTGTCTAGAGGCTGTGTCACAGAGAGTGGAGAAGCTTGTATTGTGGGCTCTCTGTGTGAAAAACTCTTGACTCAAATCTATTTCTGGTTGTATAATGAAAGGTGGACTGCGAAGGGCTTACCTGGATCTGTTGGCGAGTATAAAGCCAAGAAAGTGATGGGAAAGGTAGAGAGAGAGGTGGAAGGAGACAGAGAGAAGGGAGCAAAGACTATTTGTGGGATTAGATGGATAGATAGATAGATAGATAGATAGATAGATAGATAGATAGATAGATAGATAGATAGATAGATAGATAGATAGATAGATCTTTTTCAGTGGCTACTGTCTGTCTATGATATGTGACATCTGTTTGAAGTTTCATTAAAAGCTGCACTCCCATCTCAAAAGTGGCGTCCACACTGAATCTGTCCGTCTGTCCCCTTCTCGTGAACGGGATATCTCGGGAACGCCTTGAGGGAATTTCTTCAAATTTGGCACAAATGTTCAGTTGGACTCAAGGATGAACTGATTACAATTTGGTGGTTAAAAGTCAAAGGTCAAAGGTCACTGTGACCTCAAAATGACCTTGACAAATATGTTTTTGTCCATAACTCAAGAATTGATGCGGTAATTATGACATAATTTCACACAGATGTTTAATGGGATACAATGATGAAGTGAAGACATTTTTTTTTTTTTTTTACTCAAAAGGTCAAAGGTCAACTCCACTGTGACATCACAATGTCCTGGAAAAAATTTTCTTTGGCCGTTATTCAATGCCATAACTCACTTTTGACTCAAAGGTCAATGGTCATCATGACAATCAAAATAAAAAATAAAAAATTTAAAATAATTTAAGAATGAATTGGGTGAGTTCAGTTTTCACACAAATGTTGACTGGGACTACACAATGACTAAACAATAACATAGTACAGGCTTTCCTCCATCTTGTCCATTCTGCCTTTCACTTCCTGCCTCATTCTGAATTTCGATCGTCATCAGAATGACGTGACTGCAAACAACGCGTTGGAGTGTGCCAAGCTAATCGTGATCCTGTGAGTGAGTGAGTGAGTTTCACCTACAGCTCATAGAGAGGAAACAAAAGAACCACATTTTGTGTAGCTACAATCTTTAAGAATCCATCTTTACATAGTAATCCAGTACATGTGTACCTGTTTAGCCAGTACATCTATGATAATCCTTCATTAATCAGTCAAGCAATTATATTCACTGGAATCATACATAATTATGTATCATCAGTACCTTTTATTCAATTCCTCAATTCCAATGCCAAGTACTCACATGGATGTAAACTACAACTTGACTGGTTGGCGGAACAGCAGCAGACGCTAATTATAGCTTTGTTTACAAGAAAAGTCCATACAGCACCTTTATTGAATGCACAGGGATAACAAGATAACAAGAAAAGGAGACGGCTCTGGAGGAAAAAGATCTTATGTTCCAGGTAAGTTCTGAGATCAGTCAGCGTCTGACTTGTTGCACAAACACAGCACAGGCACTCTCCACACACACACACATGGTCAGTGCGTTGATTGCTCGATACAGCTATCATGTGGATAGTTGGTATTCACTCTAATGAAAATGTCTATATGTACATTACATGTTGATAAAACTCCCACAGAGCAATGCTTTGCTTTTAATAGATGTGTTGATTGGAGTTATGTGCCATGACACCTGTCAGTGATGGCACACAATGCCGATGATTTATAATCTCGAATAACTGTTCACTATGAATCAAATTACTGTGAGTTTGTTACTGGGAATGAGTGCATGAGGGAGACGCAGTATATGAGCCTCAGACACCAAATCTGAAGATTTAGATTTAGATCATTTTTAACAGTTGTGACGTCGCACCAAACTGAATTGTGCTATTTGATCACAGAGTATCAGATTTATGATTTAACACCACTTATTATTGAACCCCACCATTGACAAGTTGTAATGTTTTGAATTTATTTTAACCCCCCTATTTTGCATTTATAAGCAATATATAAACAATAAAATAAATGTTTTTTAGCTCCATGTTGTAAGCAGTTTGATGATTTGTCAACAAATATAACACCTGCTCTGAAGCATGCATAACTAGTGTGTAAACACTTAATTAAGAATTGAAGACATAACATAGTTATGATTAAATATATAATGTTATCTTTTCATGAGTTTTGAACACGTTTGAACTGTTTTAAAACTGCTGGTGAATGATTTGTACATGTGTGTAAACTGTATGATTTGTTCATGTGGACAATCACACATCTATATGTTATACAGTGTTATCAATCATTCATTAACTGTCTCTACATCAGTCATGGATGCTTCATAAGAGGAGTTATAATTGTTGACAACTGCATTAGAAAACATTTGTAATGAAATGTATGTAACAAAAGAAGTTTCCAACTACATCGCATACATTTATATACCACTTATATATACTAACATGTATTACTATTTTTTTTACAGTTAATTCACTTCGCTTCTCACTCAGCCGAAACATTACACTGGCAAAAAAAATAGAATAAGTGCATTCCTTAATTGTATAAATTGTATTTTCATTTGTGACTGACACAACAATAATAAATCATTGTGATTGCGTTGTTGATGGTGGTGCTGGGCTAATAAGAGTCTATGTCAGTATATCTATGTGTTTGTGCGTGTGTGTGTTTATTGCCTGTGCTCCTATTAATCAGAACCTATCACTTGTTCCTAATGGAGATAGATTATCAAGCAGGGAGACGTGACTGTCCCTGGAGAATGCCTGTGTGTGTGTGTGTGTGTGTGTGTGTGACTGTTATATACTAAATACCCCAATAACTACGTGATTTTCTGCTTGACTACTAGAGCCACCATCGTTTGTGACACCTGCCCCCAATAAGGAGGGTGAGGGTGTGTTTCTGGAGACACAGAGGTTAAGCACACTCATTTATTACACTCTATGTGTGTGTGTGTGTGTGTGTGTGTATACATTGTGTGAGTATAATTAGCTGAGACTATGCTTGCTGGCGTCCTCCACATTTATTTCCCAAACAAACAAGACTTTAACAGCACCTGTACAGGCTTCTTCTACACGCCTGGAGGTAGAAAAGAGTTTGCCACCAGCTGCTGCAGAAGGCTTTAATCCCTCAGATACACCTATATTATCCTCGCTGCTCAGGGTAGAATATCAGCTACATACTAATATTTCTCCCCTGCTTCCTTGAAACATGTCCTTGCACGGCTCCCCAGCATACCTCTTGGCCTCTTTGTATCTTGGAAATGTTTCAGGTGTATTCAGCCGAGCAAAATTACCACATCAAAAGGCTACAAACTGCAGATCACATTAATTCGGCGGGAACAATATAACGTGTATGGTTTAGTGACAATAATAGACCTAAACAAACTCCAACTGATCCTTGCCACGCATAATCCCATACTGACACGCTGTCACAAGGAGACACACACTTGTGCAAACCCATTTTACTTTCATTAAGTATCACTTAAAATGGATGAGAGCTCTCATTTCACGGCGTACTGCCACCGACTTGATATGAATGTCTCTTTAACATGGAGACAGACGCGCACGTGCATGAACCCTCATATAAATATTCCCGGGCCTGACAGTGGTGTTAGTAGAGAGAGGGAATATTGGTGCTGCAGACTGATAATCTGATAAAACACTTCTGTTACATGCCTCTCAGAAGTCAGAACAGCTGCGTGAGTCGGGATAAAATCTTACATCTCACATAAGAAAGAGAGCGAGATCATGTCAAATGCAAGTGTATAAAAATGTCATCGTTTTCGTACTTATTGTTTGTATAGTTTTTTATCTCATTTTGACAAGGCTTTGATGGCTGCACAGAAAGGATCAAAATTTAATGAAATGTCCTCCGATGTTATTTGGACCGCCGATGCCATTTGAAGGTCAGGTGAAACAACAACCAAGTTTTCTCGTCTCTAAGGGAACAAAATACTCGAAATACCCAAATAACAGCCTCCCTGCTTATTGTTCCATCTTCTTCTTTCTTCTATTGATTGTCAGCTGTCTTCTGGGTAGTCAGACTTGCTGATGACCTTTAAATTCTGTGTGTGTGTGTGTTTGTATGCCTGTGTGTGTGTGTCATTACCTCTGTGTCCAGCTGCAGCATGTGCTCTCTTTGTGTTCTGTCATGTTATCATATTTTCTCCTTTTCTTCTCATCGATTACCTGTCATCAGGCTGAAAATTGGACTTTTGTTTCACTAAGTTAGCAAATAGTGAGTTCTCTCTCTCTGTCTGTCTCTGTCTCTCTCTCTCTCTCTGTCTCACTCGCCGTCTCTCATTTTCTGTCTCTATTTTGCTTGTCTCTCTTATTTTCTAAAATATAAGATTCCTCTGTCATGCTGACATCTTTACCTGTTTATCTCTATCTGTCCGGACGTTCACAGTTTTATATGTGAAACATTCAGTAGTTTTGGTTCTTCTTTGACTCTCCTCAGCTGCGAGGTTGTTAGACGAGGTTGCGTAACTTATTAAATACATCCGTGTATCTGTTTCCTTTTTTTCTCAGTGCCATATAGTGCCTCTTGTCCTAGAAAGTGAAATCACATCAGACCTGTCATAACACATCGGCTATGCATGGCTTCGTTTGTTTGTGTCTTTGTACGCCTGTTTGCGCATGCAGGTGTGTGCATTTGTGTGCACCTCGCATGTGTGTTTGTAATGTTGCTGCTACGCATGGCTGAGCGCGAGCCGGTTGTCTTGCTGGGATGCTAAACAGCAGACGAAGAGGAGGTTAAGTAGCAAGGTCAACAGAGTAGAGAGGGGAAGATATCCATCACAGGAACCAATACATTTCCGCGGACACCATGGCTATTTATTTCTATTTCGATGGAAAAGAAGACACTTTCTGCAGGTAAGCTGGCAGCCTGCCTGGGGCCAACTTGACACATCCTCTGCAGACATTTGGAGGAGAACATAGAGCCCCGAAGTAAACAAACTGACTGGGCAAATCAGCTTGAAAAGTTGTTTGCTTGGTTGCAGGAGCAAGTTTATTTATTCTTTCAAATAAGGGGTCATTCTTTCAAAGTTGTATATAGGTAAACAAATTGACTTTGTTTCATTAAAGCCATTAGAAAGAAAAACTATTTTAATTTTAATTCTAACCTTTAAGGCCAAAACATAACGATAAGAATGTCAGTGGATTGTGGTCTGATTTTGTTGAAACCAATTAGCCAGTGAGACAATATCTCTGTCACTAGACAACGACCTGAGTGTCAGCTGTTCATGACACCATTGTCTGCATTGAAGAGGAACATTATTAAGAGAAAATGTGTTAGCATATATTCCATTATCCTTGAATGTAATGATAATATTTATGACATCAAAGTTTCAGGGGAGCAGTCAGACAGTCAGATACATGCTCGGTTTTCAGAGTATCCATATCAGTTCCGGCCCCGTCACGCCATAATCAACAGATCTAGAGGGAGTCAGAGAACAGGCCAGTCTGATTACAGCAGCCGACAGGTGTGGTTCACTGGTTTGAGTGAAGGGTCACTGATTCTGAGCGTTAGATGAGCTGCTTGCAAGCACTGCTGGTTTCATTTCATTAAAGCAGCAGCAGCTTCAGAATTTAATACAATACATGTACTCTTTAGTCTTAGTATGCAGATTTTTTTTATTGTTTAGTTTATAAAATGTCAGAAAATAGGGAAAAATGCCCATCACAGTTTTCCAGGGCCCAAAGTAATGTCTTAAAATTACTTGTTTTGTCCAACAATCTCAAAATTACTATTATGATTGCTGCCAATTTCTGTCAATCTAATTTAAAACTAAATTATTAATTGACTAACTATTTTATCTAATATGTACTGTATATATTTGACTCTTCAATCTCAGTTGTCCATTATTCAAATCAAATCACTTTTCTTCAGGTAAAATAAAATGCATTGTTCTCTCCCTCTCATTCCTTCATTTTTTTAAATTTTTTTTTAAATTTTCTCTCTCTTACAGTGAAGTAAGCTGTTCGCTTGACTGTATCTTGACTTTATCTCTCTCCTCCTCCTTCCCACATGCTCTGTCACTACCCTTCTTCTGTCTTTTTTTATACCTCTCTCTGCTTCTGTTCTCCTCTCTTCTTCACCTCCCGTCTCCTCCGCCTCTAACACCTCTTGTCATTATGGCTAACTCCTGCTATGACAAGCCACGGCTTGATCTATTTCTATCTCTTCTCAGACAAGTGTTACATGTACACCAACTGTTCATGAGTGTGTGTGTGTGTGTGTGTTCTAGGGACGGAGACATCTGTGTGCATGTATATTTACTGCATGTGTGCTCAACAGCTGTTTAGTTTAAATTTGACCATCAGCATTGAGATTCACATCGTCAGCATGCACAGTATACCGTCAATGTGTTCTCTGATGTTTCTGAAAATGGTAAGCTAACAGCACAAATGGTCCTTGATATGGAGACGACAATGGTGAGGCAGCTACTGGCTAACAAATGCACATTAAATCGCTATGGAGACAACTGACATCTCAAGTACCAACTTAAAATAAAACTGTACTAACTTATTAACTTTGCTCTGATTGTTAAGGTCATGTCTACACTTCTACATCTTCCTTCAAGTTCGGACTTGAAATGACCGTGATTACATCAGCCTTTAATGGTTAGAAGTGATTAACTCCAGTGTTAGCTCCAGAACACCTCAAGACGTGTTTACCCATATACGTCTTCTGTGTGGAGGTCAGAAATGTCAGCTCTCCTCTGATATTCATGAATCCTGTGGAAATAGTTCCTCAGGTATTATGGTGCCGTGTTGTTAATGATTATGTGAATTATATGGAGTTGGAGTTTGAATGACCTATGGCTTTTACAAGTAGCCATTCAAGCTGCTGGAAGCGTTTCGTGCCTACATGTATTCTTTAGACCAAATCCAACTAAAGCTGAGAAGCCTGCAACTTTTGTTTCAACAATGGAGCTGTTGTTCATCTAGATAACAATTCCTACCAGAGAGTGTATGGTAGTATATTTTATTATAGCAAAAAAAGAAGCAGAGCAGCCATCTTTATCTTAAAGTGAACTAATCTCCTAAACTGTTCTTACATAAAGCTGCTAATATTCTTATATCTACAATGTATCAAATTACTATACAGTAAAATGTGAAAGATGTAGCTTGTAGTGACGAACCACAAGAAATTTGTCACCTGAATTGGTAGTTTTTCTCAGCTCAGTAGAGTTTTTTGGCATCTTTCAGTGCGTTGTTTTGGTTTTACAGCCCACAGCTTTACTGTTTTAGTTCAGTCTCACCGCTCTGTTTCCAGACACAAAACAGGCAGCTGTTTTCAGTGAAAAATCTCGGATTAACTTACTGTACTGACCTGCCCAGCACCAAACAGCAGACAGACACAATTAAGGACTAGTTGGTGAACATAGTGACGCATTCAGCTGCTAAAGAGCCAGATTTCACTCTCAGGAGTCAGTGGAGAGCAACACAGAGCATAAAGGAGAGTGAATATTGGACTACATAGCCAGAAACACGACTCCAAATAAACGCTAATGTTGCTACGCGTCTGCTGGTTGAGTACATAGGCAAATATTTGCTAAAACGTTTGCCATAAGAAGGTGATCGTATATCAGTGTTGCATTCACAGGCTTGAAGTGCCCCCAAAAACTGCAAATTTTATTGATCTTAGTTGAATAATTGATGTGTTACCTGTGTTCTTGTCGTTACTATGAATTTACAATATTTTTCACATTTTGGGAGCCTTCATGTGTTTGAGTATATCATTATCCCCCACTGAGGACTCTCTCTTTTCATTTGTGACATCCTGACATTGTTGCGTCTCTCAAGAGTTTCCTTTATGGGTTATATCTATCTAACTAATCTGTCACAAAAACGTTCATCTCTCATCTCTTTTATTTTCTTTTGAAAGATGTTTCATACAATGTTTAATATCTTCTGGCACTGCTGTGGTTCAAACCAATGTAATGCAGCAGAATATAAAGTAAAACACAAAAACGTAAAAAAGTTGATATTAAAAATGAAATGATGTATGACACAAAACAAATAATATATATTGGACCAAAGCCCATGTCCCACTATATCCCTCTCGAGCGTCCCCAACACAACACACAGCTGATTGATCTTCATAAATCCTGGATAGCTACTGTTTTTCTGGCAGCTTGTTGAGGTCAACAAGTTTGCTGTTTTTGTGTCTGTGGAGGCTATCACACTCTTATGTCTTTGCTGTTCTCTCTGTGGGGTCATCAAACACTTCACTGTAATCTCCCTGGAGACCGGGATGTATTTAGTGTGTGTATGTGTGTGTGTTAGTTAATGCAGGACCCCTGTCTGCGCTAGCCAAAAGATAGCGTGGTTTTCTTTTTGACCTCCCTTGTACCCTTCCCTCAGGGGCAAACGATCCAATCAGAGGATAAGCCTATTTCCAGACCCTCCCCCTGGGAGCAAGAAAGATCCAATCGGATAAGGGTTCATCTCAGATCAGAATCAACAGGGGAGGTGGATAAGGGACCAAATAGACACACAACCATCAAAAGAAAGACAGAAAAGAAATAGACAAAGATGTCTACACAAAGAGTGCAAAGAATACCCTAAACAGATGTTACTTGTCATGTAATAAGTGAAAATTGAAACTACAGTGGAACTTTCTGTAAAACACACTCAACATGAGGGGGCTTACCTTGTGCATGAGATTTCAGATAAAAACAGAGTGGGCTCCTGTTTCTCTGCTTGTGACTGCGGCAGAACCCCTCTGTGATAATTCTCAGCAAGTGGGAAAGCAAACCCACTGAAATGACAGAAATAAGAAAAGCTCACCCTGATTAAAACAAACAAAAAATTAAATGCAGCAGTCTCGGCTGGAACATGCAGAGAGAGGATGGTAAATATTGTGGTGATGCTTTAATACACCCAGACTGTGTGTCTTCTCATGCTGTTTGTGCCCTTGGACAACATTTATTTGTCTTTTCTTTAATTTTCTTATCCACATTTTTTTTTTTTGCCTTTTTGATGAGCATGTCCTCCCTCCCCGTAAACATCTCTCGTTAGGTTTCTCTTGCATGCCGCAGGTTTCGCATACAGTATTTGTGTGGGCTGTGGGCTAGTGTGGCGCACAAGGCGCACAAACACCATTGTCACCAATGTCACTTTCATCTGGGCGGGCTTCTCTTCACTTCAGTCTCGTGCTTTGAAGATACAGAGAGACTTTAATTCCCTCTTTTTTCTCACTTTGACACCCAAATATGTAGAGAGACACACATACACCCAAACATTCAGCACTGAAAAGCTTCATTTGCATACGAGTTTTATCCCTACAGGAACTATTGTGATCTATGAAGCATCTCCTTCTGTTTAATTGTTTTGTTGCCCAGAGGATGTAATGATTATGCATGCTACAACATGCCTAAGTGATTGTCTTTGTGCACGTCAATATTTGTGTTGGGGAAAATATGTGTACAGAAAGGGCTTATGTGTGTGTGAGAGAGAGCTGCTGTTGTGGTCCACAAAGTCTAAGTCTCAGGGAATGTTGCTGTTGGGGGCTTTTACTTCGTTGTCTATACTGTAGCTGCGATCCTGTCAAAGAATGGCACATCCTCCAGAATTATATCAGTAGGATGTGGGCGAGCTAGAGAATTTCTTTTGTTACTAGACAGATGTTTTTGAATCTATATACCCGTTTTATGAAAATCTGGCTGCCATACATCGAGTGTTAATGTGTATTTGCATGCCCGTGTGTGTGTTTTCCTGCATTGCTAAGGGCAACAAATGTCCTTTATCACTGTCAAAATGCCAAATAAGTTATCAACACCTCTCCGCCTGCTGCTGTGACATCTATGCCCACACATATACAGACACACACACACACACAACCACACACACACACACACACACACACACACACACACACACACACGTCAGCAGGCAGACAGTATTACTCAGACACACAAAACTGGCTGAAGTAACACTGTGTACATTTTATTAAGGTGAAAGTGAATTTGGCATTTGAATGAAATGCATCATTTGTTGTAAAATATGTGTGTTTCGTACACTTGGTTCTCTGTTTACGTGTGTACCGTGTGCATTAATGCTTTTGGCATTTCTCCACTGTCAGTTAAAAACTGTTCTCTGGTAGAAATGTAGATTTTCACCTTTGTGACACACAAACACTCACTCAGCTGTATCGACTGGTGTCTTACTTCGGAAGCCTGAGGCAGTTGAGTGGGTTGGATTTCAAAAAATTCTACTACTTTGCTACTTTGGACAGTGATACATTGCATTAATTAGCAGTGCCAAATGAAAGGATTAGACTGATTTCTAAAAAAAACTTGGAGACGGAAAATCACTCACAGGCATACAGAATGATATGCACACAATACAAAGATAACCTTCTTATTACAGCTGTGTTGTGTTAGCAAACCTCACACAATACAGAGCAAAAGCTTTCCATTGCAAAGGGATGCACGACTTCTAACATACATGACATTAAAATTAAAAATATACAAACTTGAAAATCAATTGTCCAATTGTGTTCTTCAGATTGACTTCCAGAGCAATAGTCACCACAGCCATGGAAGAAAACCTTCGTCTCTGGTAATGATGGAGCCTTCAAACGACAAGAAGACATGAAGATAAACAGGAAAATGGAGGAGAGGAGAGTTTGTCTTTGAGTTTGTTTTGTCCTTTGAGTCTGGTTGAGTCTCACCATCCATCAAATAACATGATCCTAGACACTCTGTTGCTAGTTTTATTCATCTCCAGCCCTTTCCGGGTTTTATTCCAAGGTTTAACAGACAAATGTAGAAGTGCAGGTACATACACAGATTGTACCCCGCCCAACTCTCACACACACACACACACATTGGAAACTTCAGTAATGGAGGGTCCTCACTGCAGGGGATAGTAAGAATAATTAAATATTTAACCCTTCCCATCTTGCTCTCTCACGCACATTCTCTCCTCTTTCTTGGCAAATCTCCAGCACACACAAACAATGTGTCTTCAGAGCCACTTTTCTGTTTTACTTTTTTCAAGCGGTGCAGCTATTAGAGAGTATTTGTTAATAAATTCCACTGGCCCCAGTTGTATGGTCATTAAAGTGTAAAGTAAATGTAATAATGTAAGTAAAGTTTAATGGAATATAAATAATGTAATGAGCAAAAGTGATACTGTACTGTTATACCTTGAGGGGTCCTGACGAAATAATACCAGACGAGAGAAAGCAGAATGATGTCTCCATTAATCCATTATTTTCTATAATGTGCATATGCTGCAGGCTACTGACTGCAGGAAAAAGAGAAGCTTTGTTACTTTTTTTTGTCAGTTTAGGTTTGGGTCAGTGAGAGCAATCACAGGAGAGTTAACCATAGCATTTTAGCTGACCGTCCTTAACCACACATGAACCATATTTTATTTGCCTTAACACAGCATTTCCCTAACTTTAACCATACTGTAGTTAACGTGCTCAGAAATTGTACAAAAGGAAAATGACGAGTGCTTCTCCCTCCTCTCTTGCCCTCTTTATCTCTTTATCTCACTCTTTTATTAGACCAGTCAGATATTTGGTAAAGCAAATGTCACTTAAACGTGAATAACTTAAAAAAAAGGAAAAATTCCTGACCCTGATAGAAAGTCATGTTCACCAAAGCAGAGCAGCATTCAACCGGCGTTTGTCTCTGGTCAGGAGGAAGGTTTTGAACTTAGTCGAACAACATGCGTTGACCCTGTCGGATCAAGTGCAAGTGCAGCTTTAACCCCCTTCAGTCTGCAGTCTGAAAGAGATATAAAGATCTCCTTTCCACTTGGGGCCTTTTCTGCTGCACAGCACAGAGAGATGCTTTCAACATCTAGACCTTTACATCTTTGCACCTCACTGAGGATGAGATTACAGTAAAATGTCCACAGAGCAGATCTTATGTTACAGACGTGCCTTGCACATTGCACTTGCACAAAGGTTAAAATTCAGCAAGCCATCACAGTTTCATCTCATTAATCCCAGCCCTATGAAACCATCTCTGACTTTCCTCTTTGCTCTTTAGCCTGGACTGAATATTCCTCCACTGCTTCTACAAAAACAAGGCAAATTAAAGGATTTTTTAAGAGCCTGAAATGAACTTTGCAGGGTTATTGATAAATAAATTAAGTTCTTTTGACATTTGGAAGAACACCCTTCCAGCTCTGAGAAATATAGCTTCATTACACCATTGTATTATTGAAAGCTTTCCATCAAGTTTTTAATATCTTCTTACATCATAAATGTATGTGTTTGATGTATCTTAATGAATTGGAATGTACTTCGTTATTCCACTGATGCAAAATCAGTGTAATACCAGCCTGAATATTTAGCGGGCAAGTGAGCTGTGAAGGTTTGGAAACTGCACAGTCAAACACACATACACCTTTTTTCCTTTTCTTCCTGCACACAAGGAGAGGGTCTCTGTCTTCCATACATGTGTAATTATCAAGCCTGGTGGAGTCTGGTCTCTGTGATCATGGTAGTGATTAATTCATACACCTCATCCTCACTGTGTGCGTGTGTGTTTCTGGTGCATACATTTGTCTAAATTCTCAGAATGCAAACTTAAACTATAATGAGTCTGGCTCTTGGGTTATTTTCTTTTTTCTCACATTCACGGAAAGTGGTCTCAGTTGTAATACAAATGGAAAAAAACACATTAGTTCCATGTAGTGGTGTGTAACAGCAAACGAGGCAGATTCATGATAATGGCCCAAACAGCTGATAGCAGAAGTACAACTATGATCTAAATATATAGGTCAGATTGGGGCTCATTAGTGGTTCATAACCAAGTGCCTTAACTCTGCAGGGAATAGTAATAATAGAGCGCATGTTTATGGATGAGATTCACTGCATGTATGTTCTCTTGTGAAGCCGCAGCATGGCATGGGCTGGTGTCCAACTACTCACACAAATGTGACATTGGTAAATTAATGACGAAGTGATACAGCTGGGGTGGCGGTGGTAAATAAATTAGGCCTCACGAGCGAGCTTTCCTTAGAGATTTCAGACTTCAGAAGGAAGGGAAGAAGAAAGGGACAGAGGCAGGGAGGAGCAAGAGCGATTGAGGAGGAGTGGAACGCACTGAGATAGATGAGCAGAAACAATTTTGAGATTTTTCTCCCCTTTCTTCCCCTCTCTGTCCTCCCTTTCTTCTTCTTTTCATTTCTATCCCTTCAAGTTTTTCCTCACTCTCCGTCTTTCCTTCTCCCTGCAACACCCCACCCCTCCTCTCCCTTTCTAACTAAATGCTTTTCTGTCTGCCCCAGCCTGCACTCCAAGTCTGTCAGATCTCCTTTGAGAAACCAGGAGGTGAAGGGGGGGGGGCAAGAGAGGAAGATACAGCTACAGTTTCAATATTAAGATGGGATACAATTTCAATAATAGAATTCCACCTCAGATCTCTTCCTCTCTGCCTCTCTCTCAGGGAGCCTTGCTGTCAGATTGTGTTTTCACTTGGACGGGTTAAACTGAGGGCTAATCCATCTTTGCTCCGTTGAGGACGCACACACAAAACAACATAATCTTGACATCATGTAGCCTCTTTAACACTTGGAAATTCAGATGAAGATGCCTACAGCTTTTGAAAGTCATGGCTCCCCTTCTGGGAGAGTTGGTCCTGACTGTCTGCCAAAGGAAAGAAAATCACGCTTGGGTTGTGCACACAGTGAAGGTGACTTACACCTTCGGAAACACCTTGATGCACACAGACACACATTACCTATACTGTCTTCTGAGTACTTCCAGGATGGTTAGTATATTTGAAAAGTGGCTTGACTCATGTGGTGAGACTGCTCTTCATTTACACTCCCTGCTCTTTCCGCATCACTGCAAGACAGAATCCCTCTTTTCTTTTCTCTGATGTTTCATCCCAGTTTCTCCTCTCTTCATTCTAATTCATAGATCTCTAGTTTTGGACAGCTGTGCTACAAACCTCATCTGCAGGTGCAAGCTGGCACTAATGGACTGAAGAGCTCGAGCTAATTTTTAATAAGCTGTGTTGTAGCTGTCACAGTGCTAACCCGTGCTCTGTAGGAGTAGCTTGCGTGCTGGCCAAACACACTCTAGTTTCTGCACGTCTATGTGTTCAATCCTTCTGGCACAATATATTTGTAGTTAGTTGTGAAGCGAATCTAAGATACCATTGCCCCCCTCTTCTGTTGCACTGTGTAGCCCAGGCCTCTGAGGGTAAGCATGCTAGCATAAGTTAAACTAAGAGCATGCTAACTAGCTAACAATTGGACGTTCCAGGTCTTTTATTTTTTCAGGGCATACCGACATCATTCACATCCAGTCCAAATTCAGTTATATTCTACTTCAATTACCCAAATGTTTGTGTGTGTGTGTGTGTGTGTGTGTGTGTGTGTGAGGGGGGGGTTATTGATTGATTATTAACTTATTATTTTAATTTGTCTGTAGGAGGACCTTCCTGTTTAGTTCCTGTACAGTTGCATTGGCTGCAGAATGTGCTAGCTGCCCAATAACCATGGGCCATGCCTAGATTTTTTTTCTTTGGTTGATTGCTGAGTCTTCTTATGTTGTTTTGACAGGTTTTTATAAGTTTATTTATTTTTGAACTTTGTACATAGTTTTTCCATATGCCACATCGACAACCAGCCTGAACTGTGCTGTTTTGTCTGGTTCAAACGAGCAATAAACCACCACACAAGGTGAAGATTATTCCTTCCTCCATCACCGGGCCGATCCTTACAGGAATGTACAGTAAGCTACTGACTTCATGAAATATTAGCGTCGATATCATTTTGAAAAAATAAGGTGTCCCCATACCTTTAAATTGCCTAACCCTTACATTCGTATATTTCTTGAATTCTAAGCGTCTTATTTAACCAACTCAATTTCCTCCTATGAAAATTAAATTAGTTAAAGATGCTGTGTATATATGTATTTTTATTTTTCTGTGTTATGTAGGTGGCAGAAGATGTGTTCTATTATACAGCAGGACTGCATTAAAAATGCAATGTTACCCACCACCAGTAACTCGTAGCCTGACAGCTGAATTTCCATTATTTGTATAGCATTATCCATCCAGGACATTTTCACAAGGACAAAATGAGGAGGCACTTGAGAAATACACTTTATAGTCTGTTTGTTCTGTTTGTTTCAGAGAGATGAGCTTTATGCTGGTGGGGAATACTATAAACAAGTACAAAAAAAGCTCTAGCTTTACTTACCAGTAGTTTATATTTTCAGGTCTTATTATATTATAATTCCATAATCTTTTGTAGTATTTAGTTACTTTAAACTGAACTTAACATCTTTATCTTTAATGTCTAAATTCTACATTTACTTGTTCTTTATATTAACTACTAATGTTGATATATTCTTATAGTAACTCATGATATTTCTTTCATTCTTTACTCTATCCAACTTAACCTTTTTATCATATAATATGATAGGCATATACTTTCCTCTGTAGCCTCTTAACAGTGGGTTTATGGGAAAACAGCATTAATCATAAAACACTGGAGGCATTGTCAGCCAATTGCACTAGTTTACCACCAGTATACCAGCGTCCGAGTTGCAACCTTTAGTCCTTTCATCCCACTTGTCCATCGACTC